>NC_092282.1:25686291-26047541 GCF_036320965.1 Panulirus ornatus
CACAAAACTTTCCATGGTTTACCCCAGATGCTTCACATGCCCTGATTCAATCCACTGACAGCACGTCATCGCCAGTATACCATATCGTTCCAATTCACTCTATTCCTTGCAAGCCTTTCACCCTCCTGCATGTTCAGGCCCCGATTGCTCAAAATCTCTTTCACTCCATCCTTCCACCTCCAATTTGGTCTCCCATTTCTCGTTCCCTCCACCTCAGACACATATATCCACTTTGTCAATCTTTCCTCACTCATTCACTCCATGTGACCAAACCATTTTAATACACCCTCTTCTGCTCTCTCAACGACACTCTCTTTATTACCACATATCTCTCTTACCTTATTATTACTTGCTCTATCAAACCACCTCACACCACACATTGTCCTCAAACATCTCATTTCCAGCACCTCCATCCTCCTGCGCACAACTCTATCCATAGCCCACGTCTCGCAACCATACAACATTGTTGGAACCACTATTACTTCAAACATACCCATTTTTGCTTTCCGAGATAATGTTCTTGACTTCCACACATTCTTCAAGGCTCCCAGAATTTTCGCCCCCTCCCCCACCCTATGATCCACTTCCGTTTCCATGGTTCCATCCGCTGCCAGATCCACTCCCAGATATCTAAAACACTTCACTTCCTCCAGTTTTTCTCCATTCAAACTTACCTCCCAATTGACTTGTCCCTCAACCCTACTGTACCTAATAACCTTGCTCTTATTCACATTTACTCTCAGGTTTCTTCTTTCACACACTTTACCAAACTCAGTCACTAGCTTCTGCAGTTTCTCACACGAATCAGCCATCAGCGCTGTATCATTAGCAAACAACAACTGACTCACTTCCCAAGCCCTCTCATCCACAACAGACTGCATACTTGCCACTCTTTCCAAAACTCTTGTATTAACCTCCCTAACAACCCCATCCATAAACAAAAAAAACAATCCTGGAGACATCACACACCCTTGCCACAAACCGACATTCAATGAGAACCAATCGCTTTCCTCTCTTCCTACTCGTACACAAGCCTTACATCCTCGATAAAAACTTTTCACTGCCTCTAGCAACTTGCCTCCCACACTATATACTCTTAATACCTTAAACAGAACATTTGTATCAACTCTATTATATGCCTTCTCCAGATCCATAAATGCCACATACAAATCCATTTGTTTTCTAAGTATCTCTCACATACATTCTTCAAAGAAAACACCTGATCCACACATCCTCTACCACTTCTAAAACCACATTGCTCTTCCCCAATCTGATGCTCTGTACATGCCTTCACCTTCTCAGTCAATACCCTCCCATATAATTTCCCAGGAATACTAACTAAACTTATACCTCTGTAATTTGAACACTCACTTTTATCCCCTTTGCCTTTGTACAATGGCATTATGCATGCATTCTGCCAATCCTCAGGCACTTCACAATGAGCCATACATACAGTGTATATCCCCACCAACTAGTGATCAACACAGTCACCCCCTTTTTCAATAAATTCCACTGCAATACCATCCAAACCCATTGCCTTGCCAGCTTTCATCTTCCTAAAGCTTTCACTACCTCTTCTTTGTTTACCAAATAATTTTCCCTGACCCTCTCACTTCACACACCACCTCAACCAAAACACCCTATATCTGCCACTCTATCATCAAATACATTCAACAGACCTTCAAAATACTCACTCCATCTCCTCACATCACCACTACTTGTTATTACTTCCCCATTAACCCCCTTAACCGATGTTTTCATTTGTTCTCTTCTCTTATGCACTTTATTTACTTCCTTCCAAAACATCTTATTCTCCCTAAAATTTCATGATACTCTCTCGTCGCAACTCTCATTTGCCCTCTTTTTCACCTCTCGCACCTTTCTCTTGACCTCCTGCCTCTTTCTTTTATACATCTTCAACTCATTTGCTCTATTTCCTTGCAAAAATCGACCAAATGCCTCTCTCTTCTCTTTCACTAATAATCTTACTTCTTCATCCCACCACTCACTACCCTTTCTAATCTGCCCACCTCCCACACTTCTCATGCCACAAGCATCTTTGGCGCAAGCCATCACTGCTTCCCTAAATATATCCCATTCCTCCCCCACTCCCCTTACCTCCTTTGTTCTTACCATTTCCATTCTGTACTCAGTCTCTCCTGGTACTTCTTCACACATGTCTCCTTTCCAAGTTCACTTACTCTCACCACTCTCTTCACCCCAACATTCTCTCTCCGTTTCTGAAAACCTCTACATATCTTCACCTTCGCCTCCAAAAGATAATGATCAGACATCCCTAAAGTTGCTCCCCTCAGCATATTAACATCCAAAAGTCACTCTTTCACATGCCTATCAATTAACACATAATCCAATATCGCTCTCTGACCATCTCTCCTACTTACATACGTAAGCTCACGTATATCTCTCTTTTGAAACCAGGTATTCCCAATCACCAGTCCTTTTTCACCACACAAATCCATGAGTTCTTCACCATTTCCATTCACAACACTAAACACCCCATGTACACCAATTATTCCCTCAACTGCCACATTACTCACCTTTGCATTGAAATCACGCATCACTGTGACCCAGTCTCGTGCATGAAAACTGCTCACACACTCACTCAGCTGCTCCTAAAACACTTGCCTTTCATGATCTTTCTTCTTATGCTTTGGTGCATAGGCACCAATAATCACCCCTCTCTCCATCCACTTTCAGTTTTACTCATATCAATCTAGAGTGGCAGTATATGATAGACTGTAAGAAAGTAAACTCTAGATTGATACGGGTAAAACTCAAAGTGAATGGAGAGAGATGGGTGATTATTGGTGCATATGCACCTGGGCATGAGAAGAAAGATCATGAGAGGCAAGTGTTTTGGGAGCAGCTGAGTGAGTGTGTTAGTGGTCTTGATGCACGAGACCGGGTTATAGTGATGGGTGATTTGAATCCAAAGGTGAGTAATGTGGCAGTTGAGGTAATAATTGGCATACATGGGGTGTTCAGTGTAGTAAATGGAAATGGTGAAGAGCTTGTAGATTTATGTGCTGAAAAAGGACTGGTGATTGGGAATACCTGGTTTAAAAGGAGAGATATACATAAGTATATGTATGTAAATAGGAGAGATGGCCAGAGAGCGTTATTGGATTACGTGTTAATTGATAGGCGCGCAAAAGAGAGACTTTTGGATGTTAATGTGCTGAGAGGTGCAACTGGAGGGATGTCTGATCATTATCTTGTGGAGGCAAAGGTGAAGATTTGTAGAGGTTTTCAAAAAAGAATAGAGAATGTTGGGGTGAAGAGAGTGGTGAGAGTAAGTGAGCTTGGGAAGGAGACTTGTGTGAGGAAGTACCAGGAGAGACTGAGTACAGAATGGAAATGGTAAGAACAAAGGAGGTAAGGGGAGTGGGGGAGGAATGGGATATATTTGGGGGAGGAATGGGATATATTTAGGGAAGCAGTGATGGCTTGCGCCAAAGATGCTTGTGGCATGAGAAGCGTGGGAGGTGGGCAGATTAGAAAGGGTAGTGAGTGGTGGGATGAAGAAGTAAGATTATAAGTGAAAGAGAAGAGAGAGGCATTTGGACGATTTTTGCAGGGAAAAAATGCAATTGAGTGGGAGATGTATAATAGAAAGAGGCAGGAGGTCAAGAGAAAGTGCAAGAGGTGAAAAAGAGGGTGAGAAAGTATCATTAAATTTTAGGGAGACTAAAAAGATGTTTTGGAAGGAAGTAAATAAAGTGCATAAGACAAGGGAACAAATGGGAACTTCAATGAAGAGGGCAAATGGGGAGGTGATAACAAGTAGTGGTGATGTGAGGAGATGGAGTGAGTATTTTGAAGGTTTGCTGAATGTGTTTGATGATAGAGTGGCAGATATAGGGTGTTTTGGTCGAGGTGGTGTGCAAAGTGAGAGAGTTAGGGAGGATGATTTGGTAAACAGAGAAGAGGTAGTAAAAGCTTTGCGGAAGATGAAAGCCGGCAAGGCAGCGGGTTTGGATAGCATTGATGTGGAATTTATTAAAAAAGGGGGTGACTGTATTGTTGACTGGTTGGGAAGGTTATTTAATGTCAGAGGTGGAGGGAAAGAGAAGTGGGAGACCAAATTGGAGGTGGAAAGATGGAGTGAAAAAGATTTTGAGTGATCGGAGCCTGAACATGCAGAAGGGTGAAAGGCATGCAAGGAATAGAGTGAATTGGAACGATCTGACACATAGATTCTCTTGGTCAATCTTTCCTCACTCATTCTCTCCATGTGACCAAACCATTTCAAAACACCCTCTTCTGCTCTCTCAACCACACTCTTTTTATTTCCACACATCTCTCTTACCCTTTTATTACTTACTCGATCAAACCACCTCACACCACATATTGTCCTCAAACATCTCATTTCCAGCACATCCATCCTCCTGCGCACAACTCTATTTATAGCCCACGCCTCGCAACCATATAACATTGTTGGAACCACTATTCCTTCAAACATATCCATTTTTGCTTTCCAAGATAACGTTCGCGACTTCCACACATTCTTCAACGCTCTCAGAACTTTTGCCCCCTCCCCCACCCTATGATTCACTTCCACTTCCATGGTTCCATCCGCTGCCAGATCCACTCCCAGATATCTAACACTTCACTTCCTCCAGGTTTTTCTCCATTCAAACTTACCTCCCAGTTGACCTGTCCCTCAACCCTACTTATCTAAATAACCTTGTTCTTATTCACATTTACTCTCAGCTTTCTTCTTTCACACATTTTACCAAACTCAGTCACCAGCTTCTGCAGTTTCTCACCTGAATCAGCCACCAGCGCTGTATCATCAGCGAACAACAACTGACTCACTTCCCAAGCTCTCTCATCCACAACAGACTGCATACTTGCCCCTCTTTCCAAAACTCTTGCATTCACCTCCCTAACAACCCCAATCCATAAACAAGTTAAACAACCATGGAGACATCACGCACCCCTGCCGCAAACCAACATTCACTGAGAACCAATCACTTTCCTCTCTTCCTACTCGTACACATATCTTACACACTCAATAAAATCTTTTCACTGCTTATATCAATTTACCTCCCACACCATATACTCTTAATACCCTCTATAGAGCATCTCTATCAACTCTCTCATATGCCTTCACCATATCCATAAATGCTACATACAAATCTATCTGTTTTTCTCAGTATTTCTCACAAACATTCATCAAACACCTGATCCACACATTCTCTACCACTTCTGAAACCATACTGCTCTTTCCCAATCTGATGCTCTGTACATGCCTTGACCCTCTCAATCAATACCCTCCCATATAATTTTCCAGGAATACTCAACAATCTTATACCTTTGTAATTTGAACACTCGCCTATCCCTATTCCTCAGGCACTTCAACATGAACCATACATACATTGAATATCCTCACCAACCAGTCAATAACACAGTCATCCCCTTTTTTAATAAATTTCAGTGCAATACCATCCAAACACACCACTTTGCTGGCTTTCATCTTCCGCAAAGCTTTCACCACCTCTTCTCTGTTTACCAAATCATTCTCCCTGACCCTCTCACTTTGCACACCACCTTGACCAAAACACCCTATATCTGCCACACCTTCATCCAACACATTCAACAAACATTCAAAATTCTCACACCATCCATGTCTGACTTCACCCCTACTTGTTATCACCTCCCAGTTTGGAGGGAGGTAAATAAAGTGCATAAGACTGAGAACAAATGGGAACATCGGTAAAGGGGCTAATGGGGAGGTAATAAAAAGTAGTGGTGAAGTGAGAAGGAGATGGAGTGAGTATTTTGAAGGTTTGTTGAATGCGTTTGATAATAGAGTGACAGATATAGGGTGTTTTAGTCAAGGAGGTGTGCAAAGTGAGAGGGTCAGGGAGAATGGTTTGGTAAACAGAGAAGAGGTAGTGAAAGCTTTCTGGAAGATGAAAGCCGGCAAGGCAGTGGGTTTGGATGGCATTGTAGTGGAATTTATTAACAAAGGGGATGACTGTGTTGTTGACTGGTTGGTAAAAATATCCAATGTATGTATGGTTCATGGTGAAGTGCCTGAGGATTGGTGGAATGCATGCATAGTGCCACTGTTTAAAGGCAAATGGGATAAAGGTGAATGTTCAAATTACAGAGGTATACGTTTGTTGAGTATTCCTTGGAAATTATGTGGGAGGGTATTGATTGAGAGGGTGAAGGCATGTATAGAGCATCATACTGGGGAAGAGCAGTGTGGTTTCAGAAGTGGTAGAGGATGTGTGGATCAGATCTATGCTTTGAAGAATGGTTGTGAGAAATACTTCGAAAAACAGATGGATTTGTATGTAGTATTCATAGATCTGGAGAAGTACATGAGAGAATTGATAGAGATGCTTTGTGGAAGGTATTAAGAGTATATGGTGTGGGAGGTAAGTTGCTAGAAGCAGTGAAAGTTTTTATTGAGGCATGTGTATGAGTAGGAAGAGAGGAAAGTGATTGGTTCCCGGTGAATGCTGATTTGTGGCAGGGGTGCACGATGTCTCCATCGTTATTTTTTTTTGTTTATGGATGGGGTTGTTAGGGAGATGAATGCAAGAGTTTTGGAGAGAGGGGCAAGTATGCAGTCTGTTGTGGATGGGAGGGCTTGGGAAGTGAGTCAGTTGTTGTTTGCTGATGATACAGTGCTGGTGGCTGATTCGGGTGAGAAACTGCAGAAGCTGGTGACTGAGTTTGGTAAAGTGTGTGAAAGAAGAAAGCTGAGAGTAAATGTTAAAAAGAGCAAGGTTATTAGGATCAATAGGGTTGAGGGACAAGTCAACTGGGAGGTAAGTTTGAATGGAGAAAAACCTGGAGGAAGTGAAGTGTTTTAGATATCTGGGAGTGGATTTAGCAGCAGAAGGAACCATGAAGCAGAAGTGAGCCACAGGCAGGGGGAGGGGGCAAAGGTTCTGGGAGTGTTGAAGAATGTTTGGAAGGCAAGAACCTTATCTTGGAGAGCAAAATGGGTATGTTTGAAGGAATAAAGGTTCCAACAAAGTTATAAGGTTGCGAGGCATTGGCTGTAGAAAGGGTTGTGTGGAGGAGGGTGGATGTTTTGGAAATGAGATGTTTGAGGACAATAAGTGGCATGAGGTGGTTTGATCGACTAGGTAATAGAGATGTGTGGTAATAAAAAGAGTGTGGTTGAGAGATCAGAAGAGAGTGTATTGAAATAGTTTGGTCACATGGAGAGAATGAGTGAGGAAAGATTGACAAAGAGGATATATGTGTCAGAGGTGGAGGGAACGAGGAGAAGTGGGAGACCAAATTGTACATTTCAACATATACATACACATACATGCACAGACATATATATATATACAAATGAACATATTCATACTTGCTGCCTTCATCTAGTCCCATCACCATCCCACCACACATGAAATGGCAACTCCCCCTCCCCCCTGCATGTGCGAGGTAGCGCTAGGAAAAGACAAAAAAGGCCACATTCGTTTACACTCAGCCTCTAGCTGTCATGTAATAATGCACTGAAACCACAGCTCCCTTTCCACATCCAAGCCCCACAGAACATTCCATGGTTTACCCCAGATGCTTCACATGCCCTGGTTCAATCCATTGACAGCACGTCAACCCCGGTATACCACATCGTTCCAATTAACTCTATTCCTTGCATGCCTTTCACCCTCCTGCATGTTCAGGCCCCGATAACTCAAAATCTTTTTCACTCCATCTTTCCACCTCCAATAATATATATATATATATATATATATATATATATATATATATATATATATATATATATATATATATATATATTTCTTTTTTCTTTCAAACTATTCACCATTTCCAGCGTTAGCAAGGTACCATTAAGAACAGAGGACTGGGCCTCTGAGGGAATATCCTCATCTGGCCCCCTTCTCTGTTCCCTCTTTTGGGAAATTAAAAAAAAACAAGAGGGGAGGATTTCCAGCCCCCCACTCCCTCCCCTTTTAGTCGCCTTCTACGACACACAGGGAATATGTGGGAAGTATTCTTTCTCCCCTATCCCCAGGGATAATATATATATATATATATTATCCCTGGGAATAGGGGAGAAAGAATACATCCCACATATTCCCTGCGTGTCGTAGAAGGTGACTAAAAGGGGAGGGAGCAGGGAATGGAAATCCTCCCCTTCCATTTTCAGTTTTCCAAAAGAAGGAACAGAGAAGGGAGCCAAGTGAGGATATTCCCTCTAAGGCTCAGTCCTCTATTCTTAACGCTACCTCGCTAATGTGGGAAATGGCAAATATTTATGAAATATATATATATATATATATATATATATATATATATATATATATATATGGAAAGAGGGGCAAGTATGAAGTCTGTTGGGGATGAGAGAGCTTGGGAAGTGAGTCAGTTGTTGTTCGCTGATGATACAGCGCTGGTGGCTGATTCATGTGAGAAACTGCAGAAGCTGGTGACTGAGTTTGGTAAAGTGTGTGAAAGAAGAAAGTTAAGAGCAAATGTGAATAAGAGCAAGGTTATTAGGTACAGTAGGGTTGAGGGTCAAGTCAATTGGGAGGTAAGTTTGAATGGAGAAAAACTGGAGGAAGTAAAGTGTTTTAGATATCTGGGAATGGATCTGGCAGCGGATGGAACCATGGAAGCGGAAGTGGATCATAGGGTGGGGGAGGGGACGAAAATTCTGGGAGCCTTGAAGAATGTGTGGAAGTCGAGAACATTATCTCGGAAAGCAAAAATGGGTATGTTTGAAGGAATAGTGGTTTCAACAATGTTGTATGGTTGCGAGGCGTGTGCTATGGATAGAGTTGTGCGCAGGAGGATGGATGTGCTGGAAATGAGATGTTTGAGGACAATGTGTGGTGTGAGGTGGTTTGATCGAGTAAGTAACATAAGGGTAAGAGAGATGTGTGGAAATAAAAAGAGCGTGGTTGAGAGAGCAGAAGAGGGTGTTTTGAAATGGTTTGGGCACATGGAGAGAATGAGTGAGGAAAGATTGACCAAGAGGATATATGTGTTGGAGGTGGAGGGATGGAGGAGAAGTGGGAGACCAAATTGGAGGTGGAAAGATGGAGTGAAAAAGATTTTGTGTGATCGGGGCCTGAACATGCAGGAGGGTGAAAGGAGGGCAAGGAATAGAGTGAATTGGATCGATGTAGTATACCGGGGTTGACGTGCTGTCAGTGGATTGAATCAGGGCATGTGAAGCGTCTGGGGTAAACCATGGAAAGCTGTGCAGGTATGTATATTTGTGTGTGTGGAGGTATATATATACATGTGTATGGGGGTGGGTTGGGCCATTTCTTTCGTCTGTTTCCTTGCGTTACCTCGCAAACGCGGGAGACACCGACAAAGCAAAAAAAAAAAAAATATATATATATATATATATATATATATATATATATATATATATATATTTTTGCTTTGTCACATATATATATATATATATATATTTTTTTTTTGCTTTGTCGCATATATATATATATATATATATATATATTTTTTTTTTTTTTGCTTTGCCGCTGTCTCCCGCATTTGCGAGGTAGCGCAAGGAAACAGACGAAAGAAATGGCCCAACCCACCCCCATACACATGCCTTGATTCAATCCACTGACAGCACGTCAACCCCGGTATACCACATCGCTCCAATTCACTCTATTCTTTGCCCTCCTTTCACCCTCCTGAATGTTCAGGCCCCGATCACACAAAATCTTTTTCACTCCATCTTTCCACCTCCAATTTGGTCTCCCTCTTCTCCTCATTCCCTCCACCTCCGACACATATATCCTCTTGGTCAATCTTTCCTCACTCATTCTCTCCATGTGACCAAACCATTTCAAAACACCCTCCTCTGCTCTCTCAACCACGCTCTTTTTATTTCCACACATCTCTCTTACCCTTACGTTACTTACTCGATCAAACCACCTCACACCACACATTGTCCTCAAACATCTCATTTCCAGCACATCCATCCTCCTGCGCACAACTCTATCCATAGTCCACGCCTCGCAACCATACAACATTGTTGGAACCACTATTCCTTCAAACATACCCATTTTTGCTTTCCAAGATAATGTTCTCGACTTCCACACATTCTTCAAGGCTCCCAGAATTTTCGCCCCCTACCCCACCCTATGATCCACTTCCACTTCCATGGTTCCATCCGCTGCCAGATCCACTCCCAGATATCTAAAACACTTCACTTCCTCCAGTTTTTCTCCATTCAAACTCACCTCCCAATTGAATTGACCCTCAACCCTACTGTACCTAATAACCTTGCTCTTATTCACATTTACTCTTAACTTTCTTCTTTCACACACTTTACCAAACTCAGTCACCAGCTTCTGCAGTTTCTCACATGAATCAGCCACCAGCGCTGTATCATCAGCGAACAACAACTGACTCACTTCCCAAGCTCTCTCATCCCCAACAGACTTCATACTTGCCCCTCTTTCCAAAACTCTTGCATTCACCTCCCTAACAACCCCATCCATAAACAAATTAAACAACCATGGAGACATCACACACCCCTGCCGCAAACCTACATTCATATATATATATATATATATATATATAAATATATATATATATATATATATATATATATATATATATATATATATATATATATATATATATATTTTTTTTTTTTTTTTTTTTTATACTTTGTCGCTGTCTCCCGCGTTTGCGAGGTAGCGCAAGGAAACAGACGAAAGAAATGGCCCAACCCCCCCCCCATACACATGTACATACACACGTCCACACACGCAAATATACATACCTACACAGCTTTCCATGGTTTACCCCAGACGCTTCACATGCCTTGCTTCAATCCACTGACAGCACGTCAACCCCTGTATACCACATGACTCCAATTCACTCTATTTCTTGCCCTCCTTTCACCCTCCTGCATGTTCAGGCCCCGATCACACAAAATCTTTTTCACTCCATCTTTCCACCTCCAATTTGGTCTCCCTCTTCTCCTCGTTCCCTCCACCTCCGACACATATATCCTCTTGGTCAATCTCTCCTCACTCATTCTCTCCATGTGCCCAAACCATTTCAAAACACCCTCTTCTGCTCTCTCAACCACGCTCTTTTTATTTCCACACATCTCTCTTACCCTTACGTTACTTACTCGATCAAACCACCTCACACCACACATTGTCCTCAAACATCTCATTTCCAGCACATCCATCCTCCTGCGCACATCTCTATCCATAGCCCACGCCTCGCAACCATACAACATTGTTGGAACCACTATTCCCTCAAACATACCCATTTTTGCTTTCCGAGATAATGTTCTCGACTTCCACACATTTTTCAAGGCTCCCAAAATTTTCGCCCCCTCCCCCACCCTATGATCCACTTCCGCTTCCATGGTTCCATCCGCTGACAGATCCACTCCCAGATATCTAAAACACTTCACTTCCTCCAGTTTTTCTCCATTCAAACTCACCTCCCAATTGACTTGACCCTCACCCCTACTGTACCTAATAACCTTGCTCTTATTCACATTTACTCTCAACTTTCTTCTTCCACACACTTTACCAAACTCAGTCACCAGCTTCTGCAGTTTCTCACATGAATCAGCCACCAGCGCTGTATCATCAGCGAACAACAACTGACTCACTTCCCAAGCTCTCTCATCCCCAACAGACTTCATACTTGCCCCTCTTTCCAGGACTCTTGCATTTACCTCCCTTACAACCCCATCCATAAACAAATTAAACAACCATGGAGACATCACACACCCCTGCCGCAAACCTACATTCACTGAGAACCAATCACTTTCCTCTCTTCCTACACGTACACATGCCTTACATCCTCGATAAAAACTTTTCACTGCTTCTAACAACTTGCCTCCCACACCATATATTCTTAATACCTTCCACAGAGCATCTCTATCAACTATATCATATGCCTTCTCCAGATCCATAAATGCTACATACAAATCCATTTGCTTTTCTAAGTATTTCTCACATACATTCTTCAAAGCAAACACCTGATCCACACATCCTCTACCACTTCTGAAACCGCACTGCTCTTCCCCAATCTGATGCTCTGTACATGCCTTCACCCTCTCAATCAATACCCTCCCATATAATTTACCAGGAATACTCAACAAACTTATACCTCTGTAATTTGAGCACTCACTCTTATCCCCTTTGCCTTTGTACAATGGCACTATGCACGCATTCCGCCAATCCTCAGGCACCTCACCATGAGTCATACATACATTAAATAACCTTACCAACCAGTCAACAATACAGTCACCCCCTTTCTTAATAAATTCCACTGCAATACCATCCAAACCTGCTGCCTTGCCGGCTTTCATCTTCCGCAAAGCTTTTACTACCTCTTCTCTGTTTACCAAATCATTTTCCCTAACCCTCTCACTTTGCACACCACCTCGACCAAAACACCCTATATCTGCCACTCTGTCATCAGACACATTCAACAAACCTTCAAAATACTCATTCCATCTCCTTCTCACATCACCGCTACTTATCACCTCCCCATTTACGCCCTTCACTGAAGTTCCCATTTGCTCCCTTGTCTTACGCGCCCTATTTACCTCCTTCCAGAACATCTTTTTATTCTCCCTAAAATTTACTGATAGTCTCTCACCCCAACTCTCATTTGCCCTTTTTTTCACCTCTTGCACCTTTCTCTTGACCTCCTGTCTCTTTCTTTTATACTTCTCCCACTCAATTGCATTTTTTCCCTGCAAACATCGTCCAAATGCCTCTCTCTTCTCTTTCACTAATACTCTTACTTCTTCATCCCACCACTCACTACCCTTTCTAAACAGCCCACCTCCCACTCTTCTCATGCCACAAGCATCTTTTGCGCAATCCATCACTGATTCCCTAAATACATCCCATTCCTCCCCCACTCCCCTTACTTCCATTGTTCTCACCTTTTTCCATTCTGTACACAGTCTCTCCTGGTACTTCCCCACACAGGTCTCCTTCCCAAGCTCACTTACTCTCACCACCTTCTTCACCCCCACATTCCCTCTTTTCTGAAAACCCATACTATATATATATATATATATATATATATATATATATATATATATATATATATATATATATTTTGACATGTTTAGGTATGTATAAGTGCGTGTGTGGATGTTTCTGTACATACATATGTATGTGGATGGGTTTGGCCTTTCTTCATCTGTTTCCTTGTGCTACCTCGCTAATGCGGGAGACATCGACAAAGTATGATATATAATATATATATATATATATATATATATATATATATATATATATATATATATATATATATATATATATAATATATATATATATACATATATATATATATATATATATATATATATAATATATATATATATATATATATATATATATATATATATATATATATATATATATATATATATATATAAAGATTGACCAAGAGGATATATGTGTCGGAGGTGGAGGGAACGAGGAGAAGAGGGAGACCAAATTGGAGGTGGAAAGATGGAGTGAAAAAGATTTTGTGTGATCGGGGCCTGAACATGCAGGAGGGTGAAAGGAGGGCAAGGAATAGAGTGAACTGGAGCGATGTGGTATACCGGGGTTGACGTGCTGTCAGTGGATTGAATCAAGGCATGTGAAGCGTCTGGGGTAAACCATGGAAAGCTGTGTAGGTATGTATATTTGTGTGTGTGGACGTATGTATATACATGTGTATGGGGGGGGTTGGGCCATTTCTTTCGTCTGTTTCCTTGCGCTACCTCGCAAACGCGGGACACAGCGACAAAGTATAATATATAATATATATAATATAATATGTAGCATTTATGGATCTGGAGAAGGCATATGATAGAGTGATAGAGATGCTCTGTGGAAGGTATTAAGAATATATGGTGTGGGAGGTAAGTTGTTAGAAGCAGTGAAAAGTTTTTATCGAGGATGTAAGGCATGTGTACGTGTAGGAAGAGAGGAAAGTGATTGGTTCTCAGTGAATGTAGGTTTGCGGCAGGGGTGTGTGATGTCTCCATGGTTGTTTAATTTGTTTATGGATGGGGTTGTTAGGGAGGTAAATGCAAGAGTCTTGGAAAGAGGGGCAAGTATGAAGTCTGTTGGGGATGAGAGAGCTTGGGAAGTGAGTCAGTTGTTGTTCGCTGATGATACAGCGCTGGTGGCGGATTCATGTGAGAAACTGCAGAAGCTGGTGACTGAGTTTGGTAAAGTGTGTGGAAGAAGAAAGTTAAGAGTAAATGTGAATAAGAGCAAGGTTATTAGGTACAGTAGGGTTGAGGGTCAAGTCAATTGGGAGGTGAGTTTGAATGGAGAAAAACTGGAGGAAGTGAAGTGTTTTAGATATCTGGGAGTGGATCTGTCAGCGGATGGAACCATGGAAGCGGAAGTGGATCATAGGGTGGGGGAGGGGGCGAAAATCCTGGGAGCCTTGAAAAATGTGTGGAAGTCGAGAACATTATCTCGGAAAGCAAAAATGGGTATGTTTGAAGGAATAGTGGTTCCAACAATGTTGTATGGTTGCGAGGCGTGGGCTATGGATAGAGTTGTGCACAGGAGGATGGAGGTGCTGGAAATGAGATGTTTGAGGACAATGTGTGGTGTGAGGTGGTTTGATCGAGTAAGTAACGTAAGGGTAAGAGAGATGTGTGGAAATAAAAAGAGCATGGTTGAGAGAGCAGAAGAGGGTGTTTTGAAATGGTTTGGGCACATGGAGAGAATGAGTGAGGAAAGATTGACCAAGAGGATATATGTGTCGGAGGTGGAGGGAACGAGGAGAAGAGGGAGACCAAATTGGAGGTGGAAAGATGGAGTGAAAAGGATTTTGTGTGATCGGGGCCTGAACATGCAGGAGGGTGAAAGGAGGGCAAGGAATAGAGTGAATTGGAGCGATGTGGTATACAGGGGTTGACGTGCTGTCAGTGGATTGAATCAAGGCATGTGAAGCGTCCGGGGTAGACCATGGAAAGCTGTGTAGGTATGTATATTTGCGTGTGTGGACATGTGTATGTACATGTGTATGGGGGGGGTTGGGCCATTTCTTTCGTCTGTTTCCTTGCGCTACCTCGCAACCGCGGGAGACAGCGACGAGGTATAAAAAAAAAATATATATATATATATATATATATATATATATATATATATATATATATATATATATATATATATATGGGGTGTCTAAATGTGTGTGGATGTAACCAAGATGTGAAAAAAGGAGAGATAGGTGGTATGTTTGAGGAAAGGAACCTGGATGTTTTGGCTCTGAGTGAAACGAAGCTCAAAGGTAAAGGGGAAGAGTGGTTTGGGAATGTCTTGGGAGTAAAGTCAGGGGTTAGTGAGAGGACAAGAGCAAGGGAAGGAGTAGCACTACTCATGAAACAGGAGTTGTGGGAGTATGTGATAGAATGTAAGAAAGTAAATTCTCGATTAATATGGGTAAAACTGAAAGTTGATGGAGAGAGATGGGTGATTATTGGTGCATATGCACCTGGGCATGAGAAGAAAGATCATGAGAGGCAAGTGTTTTGGGAGCAACTGAATGAGTGTGTTAGTGGTTTTGATGCACGAGACCGGGTTATAGTGATGGGTGATTTGAATGCAAAGGTGAGTAATGTGGCAGTTGAGGGAATAATTGGCATACATGGGGTGTTCAGTGTTGTAAATGGAAATGGTGAAGAGCTTGTAGATTTATGTGCTGAAAAAGGACTGGTGATTGGGAATACCTGGTTTAAAAGGAGAGATATACATTTAAAAATCGAGATATACATAAGTATACGTATGTAAGTAGGAGAGATGGCTAGAGAGCGTTATTGGATTACGTGTTAATTGACAGGCGCGCGAAAGAGAGACTTTTGGATGTTAATGTGCTGAGAGGTGCAACTGGAGGGATGTCTGATCATTATCTTGTGGAGGCTAAGGTGAAGATTTGCATGGGTTTTCAGAAAAGAAGAGTGAATGTTGGGGAGAAGAGGGTGGTGAGAGTAAGTGAGCTTGGGAAGGAGACTTGTGTGAGGAAGTACCAGGAGAGACTGAGTACAGAATGGAAAAAGGTGAGAACAATGGAAGTAAGGGGAGTGGGGAAGGAATGGGATGTATTTAGGGAATCAGTGATGGATTGCGCAAAAGATGCTTGTGGCATGAGAAGAGTGGGAGGTGGGTTGATTAGAAAGGGTAGTGAGTGGTGGGATGAAGAAGTAAGATTATTAGTGAAAGAGAAGAGAGAGGCATTTGGATGATTTTTGCAGGGAAAAAATGCAATTGAGTGGGAGATGTATAAAAGAAAGAGACAGGAGGTCAAGAGAAAGGTGCAAGAGGTGAAAAAGAGGGCAAATGAGAGTTGGGGTGAGAGAGTATCATTAAATTTTAGGGAGAATAAAAAGATGTTCTGGGAGGAGGTAAATAAAGTGCGTAAGACAAGGGAGCAAATGGGAACTTCAGTGAAGGGCGCAAATGGGGAGGTGATAACAAATAGTGGTGATGTGAGAAGGAGATGGAGTGAGTATTTTGAAGGTTTGTTGAATGTGTTTGATGACAGAGTGGCAGATATAGGGTGTTTTGGTCGAGGTGGTGTGCAAAGTGAGAGGGTTAGGGAAAATGATATGGTAAACAGACAAGAGGTAGTAAAAGCTTTGCGGAAGATGAAAGCCGGCAAGGCAATGGGTTTGGATGGTATTGCAGTGGAATTTATTAAAAAAAGGGGGTGACTGTATTTTGCTGGTTGGTTTTTGGGTTTTTTAAAAGTATGTTTGATCATGGGGAGGTGCCTGGGATTGGGGGAATTTCGTGAAAAGTGCCATTTTTCCAAAGGGAAAGGGGATAAGAGTTTAGTGTCAAATTACGGGTTAAGTTTGTTGAGTATTCCTGGTAAAATTTTATGGGGGTTTGAATTTAGAGGGTTTAAGGGGATTACGAGATCGATTGGGGAAGAGCAGTGTGGTTTCGAAGTTGGGAAGGGGTGTGTGGGTAGGTGTTTGTTTGAAGAATGTATGTGAGAAATTTAGAAAAAGGGGGGAAATGGAAATTTTTATGTAGCATTTTTGGGAAACTGGAGGAAAGGGATTGATTTGAGTTGATGAGATGCTCTGTGGGAAAGGATTAAGGGGTTTTTGGTTTTGGGGGGGGGCAAGTTGTTTTGAAGCAGTGAAAAGTTTTTTTCGGGGTGTAAGGCATTTTGTTTAAAAATGTAGGAAGAGAGGAAAGTGATGGTTTCAGTGAAAGTAGGTTTTCGGCAAAGGGGGGTTTTGTGATGTTCCATGGTGTTTAAATTTTTTTATGGATGGGGGTTTTTTAGGGGGAAAAAGGTTTTTTAAAAGGGGAAAGAGGTTTAAAAGGGAAATGGTCAGTTGTTGTTCGCTGATGATACAGGGGGGTGGGTGATTTTATGTGAAAAAACTGCAGAACTTTTGGGGGACTGAGTTTTTGAAAGTGTGTAAAGAAGAAAGATTAAAAGTAAATTTTGTTTTAAAAGAAAGGGAAATTTGGTTTCAGTAGGGTTGAGGGTCAAGTCAATTGGGGGGAAGTTTGAATGGAGAAAAACTGGAAAGGAAAATAAGTGTTTTTGATATCTGGGAGTGGGTTTGGAAACGGGTGGAACCAAAGGGGGAAACGGAAGTGGTTTTATTTGGGTGGGGGGGGGGGGCGAAAAATTTGGGACCTTGAAAAATGTGTGGAAGTTGGAACTTATCCGGAAAACAAAAATTTTGGGGATGTTTTAAAGGGAAAAGTGGTTCCCAAAAATGTTGTATGTTGCGGGCGTGGGCTATGGGTAGAGTTGTTTCGCCCGGAGGAAAGGTTTTTTGGAAATGAGATTTTGAGGACAATTGTGGTGTGGGGGTGGTTTGTTTTAGTAAGTAACGAAGGGTAAGAGAGGTGTGGAAAATTTAAAAAAAGCGTGGTTTAGAAAAGCGAAGAGGGGTTTTGAAAAAGGTTTTTGGGACATGGGGAGAATTTAGTGAGGAAAAAATTGACCCAAAAGGAAAATATGTGTCGGAGGGGGAGGGAAAAGGGGAAGGGGGAGACCAAATTGGGGGTGGGGGGAAAAATGGAAGTGAAAAAGATTTTGTGTGATCGGGGCCTGAACAGGCAGGGGTTTTAAAAAGGGGGGCAAGGGAAAATTGGGGTGAAATTTTGGGGATGTGGTTTTTACGGGGGGTTTACGTGCTGTCAGTGGGTTGAATCAAGGGGATGTGAAGCGGTTTTGGGGGTTTAAACCCTGGAAGCTGTGTAGGTAGGGTTTTTTTAGGTTTTTTGGACGGGATTATATAAGTGTATGGGGGGGGTTGGGGAAATTTTTTTCTCTGTTTCCTTGCGTATCCAAAACGCGGGGGGGACAGCGACAAACAAAACCCAAAGCCTGAAACCCATATAACATTGTTGGAACCCTACCCTTAAAACATACCATTTTTGCTTTCCAAGATAAGTTCCGGGACTTCCACCATTTTTCAAGCTCCAAATTTTTTGCCCCCTCCCCCACCCTATGATTCCTTCCCTTCCTGGTTCCATCCGCTGCCAAACCACCCAGATATCTAACATTTCACTTCCTCCAGTTTTTCCCATTCAAATTTACCCCCCATTGACCTGCCCTAAACCTACTTACTAAAAACCTTTTTCTTATTCACTTTTACTCCAGTTTCCCTTCTTTCCCCAACTTTTACCAAACTCATCACCGCTTCTGCAGTTTTACTGAATCAGCCCCACGTGTACATCAGGAACAACAACTGACCATTTCCCCAACTCTCTATCCACAACAGACTGCATACTTCCCCCTTTTTCCAAAACTCTTGTTCCCCCCAAAAACCCCCAATCCAAAAAACAATTAAACAACCAGGAGCTCACCACCCTCCCGCAAACCAACAATGAAAACCAATCCTTTCCTCTCTTCCTACCTACAAAAATGCACACTCAATAAAAACTTTTCACTGTTTTTCTTTAACAAAATTTTTTTCCTCAAACTTTATTCTTATACCTTCCCAACCCAAAAGAAAAACCTCTACCCCAGTTTTCAAAAATCACCCCTGATCCACAAAATCTCACCACTTCTAAAACCCAAACCCTGCTTTTTCCCCCTCTATCTCGTACATCCTTACCCCTAAATAAATCCCCTCCCATAAAATTTTTTCCAGGAATACTCAAAAATCTTATACCTTTGTAATTGAACACTCCCTATCCTATTCTCAGAAAAAAACTTTCAAAAAAAAAAAAAAATGAACCATCCCATACATTGAATTTTCCTCACCAACCAAATCAATAACACAGTCATCCCCTTTTTTAAAAAATTTTCAGTGCATACCAACCAAACACACCATTTTTGCTGGCTTTCATTTTCCCAAAAGTTTTCACCACCTCTTCTCTTTACCAAATCATTCCCCCTTTGACCCTCTCACTTTGCACCCCCACCTTAAACCCAAAACACCCATATTGCCACACCCTTCATCAACACATTAAAACAAACTTTCAAAATTCTCACACCATCCATGTCTGACTTCCCCCCTACTTTTTATCACCTCCCAGTTTGGGGAGGTAAAAAAAATGCATAAGCTGGAACAAATGGAACATGGGTAAAGGGCAAGGGAGGTAATAAAAAGTAGTGTGAAGTGAAAGGAGATGGAGTATATATTTGAAGGTTTTTTAATGCGTTTGATAATAGATGACAGATATGGGGTGTTTTAGTAAAGGGAGGTGTGCAAAGTGAGGGGGTTTCAGGAGAAGGGTTGTAAACGAGAAGGGGTAGTGAAAGCTTCCTGGAAAAGAAGCGGCAAGGCAGTGGGTTTGGGAGGGCATTGTAGGGGAATTTTATTAACAAAGGGGGTGACTGTGTGTTTTACTGTGGAAAATATCCCCCAAAGATGTATTGTTCATGGAAGTGCCTGAGGATTGGTGGAAGCATTTCATAGGCCACTGTTTAAAGGCAAAAGGGATAAAGGGGAATGTTCAAAAACAGAGGTATACGTTTGTTGGGGTAATCCTTGGAAATTATGTGGGAGGGTATTGATGAGAGGGGAAGCATTATAGAGATCATACTGGGAAGACAGTGTGGTTTTTAGAAGTGGTAGAGGATGTGTGGATCAGATCTATGCTTTGAAGGGAAAAATTGTGAAAATACTTCGAAAAACAGATGATTGTAGTATAAATTTATAGATCTGGAGAAGTACATGAGAGAAAAGATAGAGATTCTTGTGGAAGGGAATAAGAGTATAGGGGTGGGAGTAAGTTGCAAAAATCGTGAAAGTTTTATTGGGGCATGTGATGAGTAGGAAGAGGAAAGTGATTGGTTCCCGTAATGCTGATTTTTTGGCAGGGGGGCACGATGTTCCAAACGTTATTTTTTTTTTTTTTATGGATGGGTTTGTAGAGATGAAGCAAAAAGTTTGGAAGAGGGCAAGTAGCAGTCTGTTGTGGATGGAGGGCGGGAAGTGAGGGCAAATTGTTGTTTCGATGAAAAGTGCTGGGGGCTGTTTTGGTGAAAACTGCAGAAGCTGGTGACTGATTTTAAAATGTGTGAAAAAAAAGCCCGAGAGAAATGTTTAAAAAGGCAAGGTTTTTAAGATCAATAGGGTTGAGGGACAATCAACTGGGAGGTAAGTTTTTAAAGGAAAAAACCTGGAGGAAATGAAGTGTTTAGATACGAGTGGGTTTGCACAGAAGAACCATGAAGCGAAGTGAGCCACAGGCAGGGGGGGGGGGGGCAAAGGTTCGGGAGTGTTAAGATGTCGAAGGCAAGGGAAACCTTTTCTTGGAGAGCAAAATGGTATGTTTGAAGGAATAAAGGTTTTCCCAAAAAAGTAAAAGGTTGGAGGCATTGCTGTTTAAAAGGGGTTTTGTTGAGGAGGGTTTGGGTGTTTTGGAAAAGAATGTTGAGGACAATAAGTGCATGAGGGGGTTTTTATCACTGGTAATGAGATGTGGGTAATAAAAAGAGTGGGTTTGAGAGATCAAAGAGAAGTGTATTGAAATAGTTTGGTCACATGGAGAGAATGAGTGAGGAAAGATTGACAAAGAGGAAATTGGTCAGGGGTGGAGGGAACGAGAAAAGTGGGAGACCAAATTGTACATTCAACATATACACCATACATCACAGACATATATATAAAAACAAATGAACATTTTCATACTTGCTCCTTCATCAAGTCCCATCACCACCCACCCACAAAAATTTGGCAACTCCCCCCCCCCCCTGCATGTGCGAATAGCCTAGAAAAAACAAAAAAGGCCACATCGTTACACCAGCCTCTAGCTGTCAGTAATAAGCACTGAAACCACAGCTCCCTTCCCCCATCCAAGCCCCACAGAAAAATCCAGGGTTTTACCCCAGATGCTTCACATGCCCTGGTTCAACCTTTGACAGCACTAAACCCACGTAAAACCAAAAAAAAAAACCCCCCTTTTTTCCAATTAACCTATTCCTTGCATCCCCCTTTCACCCCCTGCATGTTCAGGGGCCCCGATAATCAAAATCTTTTTCACTCCATCTTTCACCTCCAATAAATAAATATATATATTAAAATATATATATATAATAATATATAATTATATTTAAAATTCTTTTTTTTTTTCAAACTATTCACCTTTTCCCAGCTTAGCAAGTCCCAAATTAAGAACAGAGACTGGCCTCTGAGGAAATCCTCACTGGCCCCTTCTTGTTCCCTCTTTTGGGAAAAAAAAAAAAAACAAAGGGGGGAGGATTTCCAGCCCCCCATTTTCCCCCCTTTTTAGTGCCTTCAACGACACACAGGAATATGTGGAAGTATTCTTCCCCCCATCCCCAGGATAATATAAAAATATATTTTAAATCCCTGGGAATAGGGAAAAGAATACTTTCCCACATATTCCCTGCGGGGTCGTAGAAGGTGACAAAAAGGGAAGGGAGCAGGAAGGGAAATCCTCCCCTTCCATTTTCAGTTTTCCAAAAGAAGGAACAAGAAGGGACCAAGTGAGGATATTCCCCTCTAAGCCACAGTCCTATTCTTAACGCTACCCGCTAATGGGAAATGGAAAAAATATTTATTAAAATATATATAATATATAATATAATATAAATAAAATATTATAATATAAATATATGGAAAAGGGGCAAAGTATATTTTTGGGGAAAAAATAAAGGAAAAGAGGTTTTGGGAAGTGAGTCAGTTGTTGTTCGCTGATGATACAGCGCTGTTGCTGATTCAGTTGAGAAACTGCAAGCGGTGACTGATTTTGGAAAATGTGGAAAAAAAAATTAAGAGAAAAATGTGAATAAGAAAAGGGTTATTAGGTAAGGGGGTTTTGGGGGTCAAGTCAAGGGGAGGTAATTTGAATGAGAAAAACTGGGGAAGTAAAGTGTTTTAGATATCGGGGAATGGATCTGGCAGCGGATTGAACCTGGAACGGAAGGGGATCATAGGGTGGGGGAGGGACGAAAATTCTGGACCTTGAAGAATGTTTGGGAAATCGAGAACATTATCCGGGAAAAACAAAAATGGTATGTTGAAGGAATAGATGGTTTCAACAAAATTTTTTAAAGGTTGCGAGGCGTGGCTATGGATAAGTGTGCGCAGGAGGAGAAAGGCTGAAATGAAAGTTTGAGACAATGTGTGTGTGAGGTGGTTTGATCAGTAATAACATAAAGGGGCGAGAGATGGGGAAATAAAAAGAGCTGTTGAGAGAGCAGAAGAGGGTGTTTTGAAATGGTTTGGGCACAGGAGAAAGAGATGAGAAAGATTGAAAACCCAAAAGGATATAGGGTGGAGGGGGAGGGATGGAGGAGAAGTGAGACCAAATTGGAGGTGGAAAGATGGGGTTAAAAAGATTTGGTATCGGCCTGACATCAGGGGGGGTGAAAAGGGGGGGCAAGGAATAGAGTGGGAAATTTGGGTCGATGTAGTATACCGGGGGGTTTACTTTCTGTCAAAGGGGTGAAACAGGGCATTAAGCGCTGGGTAAACCAGGAAAGCTTGCAGTATTTTATAATTTGTGTGTGTTAGGTATTATTTTAAAATGTGTTTGGGGGGGGTTGGGCCCTTCTTCGTCGTTTCCTTTTGCGTTAAAACCGCAAAAGCGGGAGAACACCGACAAAGCAAAAAAAAAAATATATATATATATAAAAATAATATATATATATAATAAAAATATATATATATATAAAAATATATAAATATAATATTTTTTTTTTTTTCTTTGTCGCATATATATATATATATATATATATATTTTTTTTTTTTTTGCTTTGCCGCTGTCTCCCGCAATTGCGAGGTAGGCAAGGAAACAGACGAAAGAAATGCCCAACCCCCCCCATACACATGCCGATTCAATCCACTGACAGCACGTCAACCCCGGTATACCACATCGTCCAATTCACTCTATTCTTTGCCCTCCTTTTTCACCCCTCCTGAATGTTCGGGCCCCGATCACACAAAATTTTTCACTCCTTCTTTCCACCTCCAATTTGGTCTCCCTTTTCTCCTCGTTCCCCCACCTCCGACACATATACCTCTGGTCAATCTTTCCTCACTCTTTCCCTCTCCATGTGCCCAAAACCATTTCAAAACACCCTCCTCTGCTCTCTCAACCAGCTTTTTTTTTATTTCCACACATCTCTCTTACCCTTACGTTACTTACTCGTCAAACCACCTCACACCACCCCTTGTCCTCAAACACTCATTTCCAGCACATCCACCCTCTCCCGCACACTCTATCCATATCCACGCCTCGCAACCAACAACATTTTTGGGAAACCCACTTTTCCCTCAAACATACCCATTTGCTTTCCAAAAAAAGGGTTCTCGACTTCCACACATCTTCAAGCTCCAATTTCCGCCCCCTACCCCACCCAAGATCCACTTCCACTTCATGGTTCCATCCGCTGCCAGACCCACTCCAGATACCCTAAAACACTTCACTTCCTCCAGTTTTTCTCCATTCAAACTCACCTCCTTTTTGAATTGACCCCACCCTACTGTACCAAATAACCTTGCTCTTATTCACATTTACCTTAACTTTCTTTTTCACACACTTCCCAAACTCAGCCCACCAGCTTTTTCATTTTCTCAAATGAATCAGCCACCAGCGCTGTACATCACGAACAACAACTGACTCACTTCCCAGCCCCTCTCATCCCAACAACTTCAAAATTTGCCCCTCTTTCCAACTTTTGCATTAAACATCCCTAACAACCCCATCCATAAACAAATTAAACAACATGGAGACATCACACACCCCTGCCGCAAACCTACATTCATATATATATATATAATAATATAAAAAAATATATATATATAAAAATATATAAAATATATATATTATATATATATATATATATATATTTTTTTTTTTTTTTTTTTATACTTTGTCGCTGTCTCCCGCGTTTGCGAGGTAGCGCAAGGAAACAGACGAAAGAAATGGCCCAACCCCCCCCCCCATACACATGTACATACACACGTCCACACACGCAAATATACATACCTACACAGCTTTCCATGGTTTACCCCAGACGCTTCACATGCCTTGATTCAATCCACTGACAGCACGTCAACCCCTGTATACCACATGACTCCAATTCACTCTATTCCTTGCCCTCCTTTCACCCTCCTGCATGTTCAGGCCCCGATCACACAAAATCTTTTTCACTCCATCTTTCCACCTCCAATTTGGTCTCCCTCTTCTCCTCGTTCCCTCCACCTCCGACACATATATCCTCTTGGTCAATCTCTCCTCACTCATTCTCTCCATGTGCCCAAACCATTTCAAAACACCCTCTTCTGCTCTCTCAACCACGCTCTTTTTATTTCCACACATCTCTCTTACCCTTACGTTACTTACTCGATCAAACCACCTCACACCACACATTGTCCTCAAACATCTCATTTCCAGCACATCCATCCTCCTGCGCACATCTCTATCCATAGCCCACGCCTCGCAACCATACAACATTGTTGGAACCACTATTCCCTCAAACATACCCATTTTTGCTTTCCGAGATAATGTTCTCGACTTCCACACATTTTTCAAGGCTCCCAAAATTTTCGCCCCCTCCCCCACCCTATGATCCACTTCCGCTTCCATGGTTCCATCCGCTGACAGATCCACTCCCAGATATCTAAAACACTTCACTTCCTCCAGTTTTTCTCCATTCAAACTCACCTCCCAATTGACTTGACCCTCACCCCTACTGTACCTAATAACCTTGCTCTTATTCACATTTACTCTCAACTTTCTTCTTCCACACACTTTACCAAACTCAGTCACCAGCTTCTGCAGTTTCTCACATGAATCAGCCACCAGCGCTGTATCATCAGCGAACAACAACTGACTCACTTCCCAAGCTCTCTCATCCCCAACAGACTTCATACTTGCCCCTCTTTCCAGGACTCTTGCATTTACCTCCCTTACAACCCCATCCATAAACAAATTAAACAACCATGGAGACATCACACACCCCTGCCGCAAACCTACATTCACTGAGAACCAATCACTTTCCTCTCTTCCTACACGTACACATGCCTTACATCCTCGATAAAAACTTTTCACTGCTTCTAACAACTTGCCTCCCACACCATATATTCTTAATACCTTCCACAGAGCATCTCTATCAACTCTATCATATGCCTTCTCCAGATCCATAAATGCTACATACAAATCCATTTGCTTTTCTAAGTATTTCTCACATACATTCTTCAAAGCAAACACCTGATCCACACATCCTCTACCACTTCTGAAACCGCACTGCTCTTCCCCAATCTGATGCTCTGTACATGCCTTCACCCTCTCAATCAATACCCTCCCATATAATTTACCAGGAATACTCAACAAACTTATACCTCTGTAATTTGAGCACTCACCTCTATCCCCTTTGCCTTTTTACATGCACTATGCACTGCATTTCCGCCAATCCTCAGGCACCTACCCCGATCCATACATACATTAAATAACCTTACCAACCTTTCAAAATACAGCACCCCCTTTCTTAATAAAATTCCACTCAAAAACCTCCAAACCTTCTGCCATTGCCGCTTTCATCTTCCGCAAAGCTTTTACTACCCTTCTCTTTTACCAAATCATTTTCCCTAAAACCCCTCACTTTGCACACCACCTCGACCACAACACCCTATATCTGCCCACTCGTCATCAGACACATTTCAACAAACCTTCAAAATAACTCAAACCATCTCCTTCCACATCACCGCTACTTATCACCTCCCACATTAAACCCCCTTTATGAAGTTCTCCATTTGCTCCCTTGTCTTCACCCTATTTACCTCCCTTCCAGAACATCTTTTATTCCCTAAAATTTACTGATAGTCTCCACACACCCAACTCACAAATTGCCCCTTTTTTCACCTCTTGCACCTTTCTCTTGACCTCCTGTCCTCTTTCTTTTAATACTTTCTCCCACTCAATTGCATTTTTTTCCCCGCAAACATCGTCCAATTTCCCTCTCTCTTTTCTTTCACTAAAACTCTACTTCTTTCATCCCACCACTCACTACCCTTTCTAAACAGCCCCCCCTCCCACTCTTCTCATGCCAAAGCATCTTTGCGCAATCCATCCGATTCCCTAAAATACACCCCTTTCCTCCCCCCTCCCCTTACTTCCATGTCTCACCTTTTCCTTTCTGTACACGTCTCTCCGGGGTACTTCCCCCACAAAGGTCTCCTTCCCAAGCCACTTACTCTCACCACCTTCTTCACCCCAACTTTCACTCCTCTTCTGAAAACCCATACTATATATTTTATTTTATATATATATAAATATAATATATATACAAAATATATATATAAATATATTTTGACATGTTAGGTTTTTAAATAAGTCGTGGGATTTTTTTCTGTACAAAACATAGAAAGGGGAAGGGTTTGGGGCCCTTTTCTTCATCGGTTCCTTGTGCTACCTCGCTAATGCGGAGACAGAAAAAGTATGATATAAAAAATATATATAATAAATAATAAAAAATATAAAATATAAATATATATATAAATAATAATATACCCAATATAAATAAAAAAAAATAAAAATATATATATATAATATAATAAATATATAAAATATATAATATTATATATATATATATATAAAATAAAAATAATATAATATATATAATATATAATATATATATATATATAAAGATTGACAAGGGAAAAAAATGTTCGGGGTGGAGGAACGAGGAAAAGAGGGAGCCCAAATTTGGGGGTGGAAAAAAGGGTAAAAAGTTTTGTGTGATGGGGGCCTGAACAGCGGGGGTGAAAGGAGGGCAAGGAAAGATGAACGGGAGCGATGTGGTATCCCGGGGGTTTGACTGCTGCCCAGTGGATGACAAGCATGTGAACGTCTGGGGTAAACAATGGAAAGCTTTTGGTAAGAAATAATTTGTGTTTTGGGGACGTATGTTAAATACATGTTTTGGGGGGGGGTTGGGCATTTCTTTCGCTGTTCCTTGCGTTTCCTCGCAAACGCGGGACAAAACGACAAAAGTATAATAAAAATAATATATATAATAAAATATGTAGCATTTATGTTCTGGAGAAGGCATATGATAGAGTGATGAGATGCCTGTAAAGGTATAAAAAATTTAAAAGTTGTGGGAGTTAATTTTGTTAGAAGCAGTAAAAAGTTTTATCAGGAGAAGGCATGTTACTTGAGAAAAGAGGAAATGTTTGGGTTTTCTCAGTGAATGTAGGTTTGCGGCAGGGGGTGTGATGTCTCCATGTTGTTTAATTTGGGGTTTATGGAGGGGGTTTTTAGGGAGGTAAATGCAGAGTCTGGAAAAGGGCCCAAAAAGAAGTCGTTTGGAAAGAAAGCTTGGGGAAATGAGTCAGTTGTTGTTCGCTGAAAGATAAGCAGCGCTGGGGCGGATTCATGTGGAAACTGCAGAAGCTGGTAAAAGGATTTGGAAAGGGGAGTGGAAGGGAAAAAAGTTAAGAGTAAATTTTGAATAAAGAGCAAAGGGTTTTTTAGGTACAGTAGGGGTTTAGGGTCAAGTCAATTGGAGTGAGTTTGAATGGAAAAAAACTGAGGAAGTGAGTGTTTTAGATATCTGGGATTGTCTTCAGCGGGTGGACAGGAAGCGGAAGTGAATCATAGGGGGGAGGGGGCGAAATCTGAGCCCTGAAAATGTTGTAAATCGAGAACATTACTCGGAAAGCAAAAATGGGTATGTTTAAGGAATATGGTTCCAAAAATGTTTTATGGTTGCGAGGCGTGGGTATGGAAAGAGTTTTTTGCGCAGGAGGGTTAGTGCTGGAAATGAGAAAGTTTGAGGACAATGTTTGTGTGAGGTGTTGATCGATTAAAATAACGAAGGGGGAAGAGAATTGTGGAAATAAAAGAGCATGGTTGGGTAAAAGCAGAAGAGGGTGTTTTTAAATGGTTTGGGCACAAGGAAGAATGAGTGAAGGGAAAAATTGACCAGAGATAATGGGGTCCGGGGGTTGAGGGAAAGAGGAGAAGAGGGAGACCAAAATTTGGGGGTGAAAGATGATGAAAAGATTTTGTGTTTACGGGCCTGAACATGCAGAGGGTGAAAGGAGGGCAAAAATAAAAGTGAATTGAGCATTTGGATAAAAAGGGTTTGCGTGCTGTCAGTGGGTTTAATAAGGCAGTGAAGCGTCCGGGTAAACCATGGAAACTGTGTAGGTAAGTATATTTGCTTGTGTGGACTGTGTATGACAAGTAAAGGGGGGGTTGGGCATATCTTTCGTCGTTTCCTTGCGCTCCCCTCGCAACCGCGGGACGCGACGAGGTATAAAAAAAAAAATTTTAAAATATATATAAATATTTTATATATATATATATATAATATATATATTATAATATATAATATAATAATAGGGGGTCAAAATGTTTGGGATGTAACCAAGTTTGGAAAAAAAAGGGAGAGATAGGTGGATGTTTGAGGAAGGAACCGGGATGTTTTGGCTCTGAGTGAAACAAGCTCAAGGTAAAGGGGAAGGGGTTTTTGGGAATGTCTTGGGAGAAAAGCCAGGGGTTGGGAAAGGGACAAGAGCAAGGAAGGGAAATAGCACTACCATGAAACAGGATTTGGGGGAGAAATTATAGAATGAAAGAAAGTAAATTCCGTTTAAAATAGGGTAAAACGAAAGTTGATGGAGAGAGGGGGTGTTTAAATTGGTGAAAATGCACCTGGGAAAGAGAGAAAGATCATGAGAGGCAAGTTTTTTGGGAGCAACTGAATGAGGGGTTTTAGTGGTTTTGATGCAGAGCCCGGGGTATAGTGATGGTGATTGAATGCAAAGGGTGAGTAATGTGGCATTTGAGGAAAAAATTGGCATACATGGGGTGTTCAGTGTTTAAATGAAGGGTTAAGAGCTGTAGATTTATGTCTGAAAAAGGACTGGTAAAGGGGAAAAATACCTGTTTTAAAGGGAGAAAAAACTTTAAAAATCGAGATAAAACCAATAACGTATGTAATTAGGAGAGATGGCTAGAGAGCGTTATTTGGATTACGTGTAATTGACAGCGCGCGAAAAAAGAGACTTTTGGATGTTAATGTTCTGAGAGGGCAACTGGGGGTTTTCCCTGATCATTATCTTGGGGAGGCTAAGGTGAGATTTGTATGGGTTTTCAGAAAAGAATAAAATTTGGGGGAGAAAGGGTGGTGAGAGAAGTGATTTTGGGGAAAAGAGACTGTTGAGGAATCCCAAAGGAGAACTGAGTACGAATGGAAAAAGGTGAAACAAGGGAAAAGAAAAAAAAGGGGATGGGGAAGGAATGGGATGTATTTAGTATCAGTGATGGATTGCGCAAAAGAGTTTGTGGCATGAAAAGATGGGGAGGTGGGTGATTAGAAAGGAAGTGAGTGGGGGATGAAGAAGAAAATTTAATAGGGAAAGAAGAGAGAGGCTTTTGGGATAAATTTTCCCAGGGAAAAAATAAATTGAGTGGGAGATTTAAAAAAAAGAGACAGAGGCCCAAGAAAAAAAGGGCAAGAGGTGAAAAAGGGCAAATGAAGTGGGGTGAGAGATATCATAAATTTTAGGGAAAAAAAAGATTTCTGGGGGGAAGTAAAAAAAAAAGTGCGTAAGCAAGGGCAAATGGGACTCAGTGAAGGGCGAAAAAAGGGAGGGGATAACAAATAGTGGTGATGTGAAAAGGGAGAAGGAGTGGGGATTTTGAAGGGTTTGTTGAATGTTTTGATGACAGAGTGGCAATAAGGGTGTTTTGGTCCGAGGTGGTGTGCAAAGTGAGAGTTAGGGAAAATGAAGGAAAACAGACAAAGTAAAAAGTTTTTCGGAAGATGAAACCGGCAAGGCAATGGGTTTGGATGTATTGCAGTGGTTTTTAAATTAAAAAAGGGGGTGACAGAATTTTTGACTGGTTGGAAAGGAAAATTAAATGTATGTATGACTCATGGTGAGGTGCCTGAGGATTGGCGAATTGCGTGCATAGGCCATTACAAAGGCAAGGGGATAAGAGTGAGGCCAAATACAGAGGTATAAGTTTGTTGATATTCCTGGTAAATTATATGGAGGGTATTGATTGAGAGGGTGAGGGCATGTACAGAGCACAATTTGGGGGAAAAGCAGTGTGTTCAGAAGTGTAGAGGATGTTGATCCGGTGTTTGCTTTGAAATGTATGTGAGAAATATTTAGAAAAGCAAAAGGATTTGTATGAGCATTTAAAGGGGCTGGAGAAGCATATGATAAGTTATGAGATGCCTTTTGGAAGGTATTAGAAAAAATATGGGTGGGAGCAAGTTGTTAGAACAGAAAAGTTTTATCGAGGATAAAGGGATTTACGTGTAGGAAGAGAGGAAAGGGGATAGGTTCTCTGAATTGCTTTGCGCAGGGTGTGTGATGCTCCAGGTTTTTAATTTGTTTATGGATGGGTTGTTAGGAGTTTAATGCAAGAGTTGGAGTGCGCAGTTTTGTTCGCTGATAAACAGCGGGTGCTGAATCTTGAGAAACTCAGAAGCTGTGACGAGTTAGTAAAGTGGTGAAAGAAGAAAATTAAGAGTAAATGTGAATAAGAGCAAGGTAATTTTGGATACAGTAAGTTGAGGGTCAAGTCAATTGGAGGTAAGTTTGAAAAGTAAAAAACTGGAGGAAGTAAGTGTTTTAAAAAATCTGGGAGTGGACGGAAGCAGATGGAACCATGGAAGCGAAAATGGGGTCAAGGGGGGGGGGGGGGGCGAAAAAACCTGAGCCTGAAGAATGTTTGGGAAATGAGAACATTTTCTCGGAAACAAAATTGGGTATGTTTTTAAGAATAGTGTTTCCCAAAAATGTTGTATGGTTGCGTGCGTGGGGTATGATAGAGTTTGCGCAGAGGTGGATGGTTGGAAATGAGAGTTTGAGGACAAAGTGTGGTGTGAGTGGTTGATAGAGTAAGTAAACGCAAGGGTAAGAGAGAGTGTGGAAAAAAAAGAACGTGGTTGAAAAGAGCAGAAGAAGGGGGGTTTTTTTGGGGGGTTTTTTTTTTAAATGGGTTTTGGGACATGGGGAGAAGAGTGAGGAAAGATTGCCAAGAATATATGTGTCGGAGTGGAGGGAACGAGAGAAGTTGGAGACCAAATTGGAGGTGGAAAGAAGAGTGAAAAAGATTTTTGTGATCGGGGGCCACATGCAGGAGGGTGAAAGGAGGGCAAGGAAAGATGAATTTTTTGATGTGGTATACCCCGGGTTACGTGCGTCAGTGGAATGAATCAGCATGTGAGCGTCGGGGGAAACCCTGGGAAAAGTGTAGATGTATATTGCGTGGTGGACGTGTACTATAAAACAGTGTATGGGGGTGGGTTGGGCCAATTCTTTCCCTCGTTTCCCCCTTTCCCTATCTCAACAAACGCGGGAGCAGCGACAAAGCAAAATAAATATTCACTCCATCTTTCCACCTCCAAAATTTTTCTCCCCACTTCTCCTCGTTCCCTCCACCCTGACACATAACCCTTGACAATCTTTCCTCACTCATTCCCCATGTGACCAAACCATTTCAAAAACCCCTTCTGCTCTCTCAACCACACCTTTTTATTACCAAACATCTCTCCCCCATTAAAATTACTCAACAAACCACCCACACCACAAAAAGTCCTCAACATCTCATTTCCAGCACATCCACCCTCCTCCACACAATCTCTATCCATAGCCCACGCCTCGCAACCATACAACATTGTTGGAACCACTATTCCCTCAAACATACCCATTTTTGCTTTCCGAGATAATGTTCTCGACTTCCACACATTTTTCAAGGCTCCCAAAATTTTCGCCCCCTCCCCCACCCTATGATCCACTTCCGCTTCCATGGTTCCATCCGCTGACAGATCCACTCCCAGATATCTAAAACACTTCACTTCCTCCAGTTTTTCTCCATTCAAACTCACCTCCCAATTGACTTGACCCTCACCCCTACTGTACCTAATAACCTTGCTCTTATTCACATTTACTCTCAACTTTCTTCTTCCACACACTTTACCAAACTCAGTCACCAGCTTCTGCAGTTTCTCACATGAATCAGCCACCAGCGCTGTATCATCAGCGAACAACAACTGACTCACTTCCCAAGCTCTCTCATCCCCAACAGACTTCATACTTGCCCCTCTTTCCAGGACTCTTGCATTTACCTCCCTTACAACCCCATCCATAAACAAATTAAACAACCATGGAGACATCACACACCCCTGCCGCAAACCTACATTCACTGAGAACCAATCACTTTCCTCTCTTCCTACACGTACACATGCCTTACATCCTCGATAAAAACTTTTCACTGCTTCTAACAACTTGCCTCCCACACCATATATTCTTAATACCTTCCACAGAGCATCTCTATCAACTATATCATATGCCTTCTCCAGATCCATAAATGCTACATACAAATCCATTTGCTTTTCTAAGTATTTCTCACATACATTCTTCAAAGCAAACACCTGATCCACACATCCTCTACCACTTCTGAAACCGCACTGCTCTTCCCCAATCTGATGCTCTGTACATGCCTTCACCCTCTCAATCAATACCCTCCCATATAATTTACCAGGAATACTCAACAAACTTATACCTCTGTAATTTGAGCACTCACTCTTATCCCCTTTGCCTTTGTACAATGGCACTATGCACGCATTCCGCCAATCCTCAGGCACCTCACCATGAGTCATACATACATTAAATAACCTTACCAACCAGTCAACAATACAGTCACCCCCTTTCTTAATAAATTCCACTGCAATACCATCCAAACCTGCTGCCTTGCCGGCTTTCATCTTCCGCAAAGCTTTTACTACCTCTTCTCTGTTTACCAAATCATTTTCCCTAACCCTCTCACTTTGCACACCACCTCGACCAAAACACCCTATATCTGCCACTCTGTCATCAGACACATTCAACAAACCTTCAAAATACTCATTCCATCTCCTTCTCACATCACCGCTACTTATCACCTCCCCATTTACGCCCTTCACTGAAGTTCCCATTTGCTCCCTTGTCTTACGCACCCTATTTACCTCCTTCCAGAACATCTTTTTATTCTCCCTAAAATTTACTGATAGTCTCTCACCCCAACTCTCATTTGCCCTTTTTTTCACCTCTTGCACCTTTCTCTTGACCTCCTGTCTCTTTCTTTTATACTTCTCCCACTCAATTGCATTTTTTCCCTGCAAACATCGTCCAAATGCCTCTCTCTTCTCTTTCACTAATACTCTTACTTCTTCATCCCACCACTCACTACCCTTTCTAAACAGCCCACCTCCCACTCTTCTCATGCCACAAGCATCTTTTGCGCAATCCATCACTGATTCCCTAAATACATCCCATTCCTCCCCCACTCCCCTTACTTCCATTGTTCTCACCTTTTTCCATTCTGTACACAGTCTCTCCTGGTACTTCCCCACACAGGTCTCCTTCCCAAGCTCACTTACTCTCACCACCTTCTTCACCCCAACATTCACTCCTCTTTTCTGAAAACCCATACTATATATATATATATATATATATATATATATATATATATACATATATATATATATATATATATTTTGACATGTTTAGGTATGTATAAGTGCGTGTGTGGATGTTTCTGTACATACATATGTATGTGGATGGGTTTGGCCTTTCTTCATCTGTTTCCTTGTGCTACCTCGCTAATGCGGGAGACATCGACAAAGTATGATATATAATATATATATATATATATATATATATATATATATATATATATATATATATATATATATATATATATATATATATATATATATATATATATATATATATATATATATATATATATATATATATATAATATATATATATATATATATATATATATATATATATATATATATATATATATATATATATATATATATATATAAAGATTGACCAAGAGGATATATGTGTCGGAGGTGGAGGGAACGAGGAGAAGAGGGAGACCAAATTGGAGGTGGAAAGATGGAGTGAAAAAGATTTTGTGTGATCGGGGCCTGAACATGCAGGAGGGTGAAAGGAGGGCAAGGAATAGAGTGAACTGGAGCGATGTGGTATACCGGGGTTGACGTGCTGTCAGTGGATTGAATCAAGGCATGTGAAGCGTCTGGGGTAAACCATGGAAAGCTGTGTAGGTATGTATATTTGTGTGTGTGGACGTATGTATATACATGTGTATGGGGGGGGTTGGGCCATTTCTTTCGTCTGTTTCCTTGCGCTACCTCGCAAACGCGGGACACAGCGACAAAGTATAATATATAATATATATAATATAATATGTAGCATTTATGGATCTGGAGAAGGCATATGATAGAGTGATAGAGATGCTCTGTGGAAGGTATTAAGAATATATGGTGTGGGAGGTAAGTTGTTAGAAGCAGTGAAAAGTTTTTATCGAGGATGTAAGGCATGTGTACGTGTAGGAAGAGAGGAAAGTGATTGGTTCTCAGTGAATGTAGGTTTGCGGCAGGGGTGTGTGATGTCTCCATGGTTGTTTAATTTGTTTATGGATGGGGTTGTTAGGGAGGTAAATGCAAGAGTCTTGGAAAGAGGGGCAAGTATGAAGTCTGTTGGGGATGAGAGAGCTTGGGAAGTGAGTCAGTTGTTGTTCGCTGATGATACAGCGCTGGTGGCGGATTCATGTGAGAAACTGCAGAAGCTGGTGACGGAGTTTGGTAAAGTGTGTGGAAGAAGAAAGTTAAGAGTAAATGTGAATAAGAGCAAGGTTATTAGGTACAGTAGGGTTGAGGGTCAAGTCAATTGGGAGGTGAGTTTGAATGGAGAAAAACTGGAGGAAGTGAAGTGTTTTAGATATCTGGGAGTGGATCTGTCAGCGGATGGAACCATGGAAGCGGAAGTGGATCATAGGGTGGGGGAGGGGGCGAAAATCCTGGGAGCCTTGAAAAATGTGTGGAAGTCGAGAACATTATCTCGGAAAGCAAAAATGGGTATGTTTGAAGGAATAGTGGTTCCAACAATGTTGTATGGTTGCGAGGCGTGGGCTATGGATAGAGTTGTGCGCAGGAGGATGGAGGTGCTGGAAATGAGATGTTTGAGGACAATGTGTGGTGTGAGGTGGTTTGATCGAGTAAGTAACGTAAGGGTAAGAGAGATGTGTGGAAATAAAAAGAGCATGGTTGAGAGAGCAGAAGAGGGTGTTTTGAAATGGTTTGGGCACATGGAGAGAATGAGTGAGGAAAGATTGACCAAGAGGATATATGTGTCGGAGGTGGAGGGAACGAGGAGAAGAGGGAGACCAAATTGGAGGTGGAAAGATGGAGTGAAAAGGATTTTGTGTGATCGGGGCCTGAACATGCAGGAGGGTGAAAGGAGGGCAAGGAATAGAGTGAATTGGAGCGATGTGGTATACAGGGGTTGACGTGCTGTCAGTGGATTGAATCAAGGCATGTGAAGCGTCCGGGGTAAACCATGGAAAGCTGTGTAGGTATGTATATTTGCGTGTGTGGACATGTGTATGTACATGTGTATGGGGGGGTTGGGCCATTTCTTTCGTCTGTTTCCTTGCGCTACCTCGCAACCGCGGGAGACAGCGACGAGGTATAAAAAAAAAAAATATATATATATATATATATATATATATATATATATATATATATATATATATATATATATATATATATGGGGTGTCTAAATGTGTGTGGATGTAACCAAGATGTGAAAAAAGGAGAGATAGGTGGTATGTTTGAGGAAAGGAACCTGGATGTTTTGGCTCTGAGTGAAACGAAGCTCAAAGGTAAAGGGGAAGAGTGGTTTGGGAATGTCTTGGGAGTAAAGTCAGGGGTTAGTGAGAGGACAAGAGCAAGGGAAGGAGTAGCACTACTCATGAAACAGGAGTTGTGGGAGTATGTGATAGAATGTAAGAAAGTAAATTCTCGATTAATATGGGTAAAACTGAAAGTTGATGGAGAGAGATGGGTGATTATTGGTGCATATGCACCTGGGCATGAGAAGAAAGATCATGAGAGGCAAGTGTTTTGGGAGCAACTGAATGAGTGTGTTAGTGGTTTTGATGCACGAGACCGGGTTATAGTGATGGGTGATTTGAATGCAAAGGTGAGTAATGTGGCAGTTGAGGGAATAATTGGCATACATGGGGTGTTCAGTGTTGTAAATGGAAATGGTGAAGAGCTTGTAGATTTATGTGCTGAAAAAGGACTGGTGATTGGGAATACCTGGTTTAAAAGGAGAGATATACATTTAAAAATCGAGATATACATAAGTATACGTATGTAAGTAGGAGAGATGGCTAGAGAGCGTTATTGGATTACGTGTTAATTGACAGGCGCGCGAAAGAGAGACTTTTGGATGTTAATGTGCTGAGAGGTGCAACTGGAGGGATGTCTGATCATTATCTTGTGGAGGCTAAGGTGAAGATTTGTATGGGTTTTCAGAAAAGAAGAGTGAATGTTGGGGAGAAGAGGGTGGTGAGAGTAAGTGAGCTTGGGAAGGAGACTTGTGTGAGGAAGTACCAGGAGAGACTGAGTACAGAATGGAAAAAGGTGAGAACAATGGAAGTAAGGGGAGTGGGGAAGGAATGGGATGTATTTAGGGAATCAGTGATGGATTGCGCAAAAGATGCTTGTGGCATGAGAAGAGTGGGAGGTGGGTTGATTAGAAAGGGTAGTGAGTGGTGGGATGAAGAAGTAAGATTATTAGTGAAAGAGAAGAGAGAGGCATTTGGATGATTTTTGCAGGGAAAAAATGCAATTGAGTGGGAGATGTATAAAAGAAAGAGACAGGAGGTCAAGAGAAAGGTGCAAGAGGTGAAAAAGAGGGCAAATGAGAGTTGGGGTGAGAGAGTATCATTAAATTTTAGGGAGAATAAAAAGATGTTCTGGGAGGAGGTAAATAAAGTGCGTAAGACAAGGGAGCAAATGGGAACTTCAGTGAAGGGCGCAAATGGGGAGGTGATAACAAATAGTGGTGATGTGAGAAGGAGATGGAGTGAGTATTTTGAAGGTTTGTTGAATGTGTTTGATGACAGAGTGGCAGATATAGGGTGTTTTGGTCGAGGTGGTGTGCAAAGTGAGAGGGTTAGGGAAAATGATATGGTAAACAGACAAGAGGTAGTAAAAGCTTTGCGGAAGATGAAAGCCGGCAAGGCAATGGGTTTGGATGGTATTGCAGTGGAATTTATTAAAAAAAGGGGGTGACTGTATTATTGACTGGTTGGTAAGGTTATTTAATGTATGTATGACTCATGGTGAGGTGCCTGAGGATTGGCGGAATGCGTGCATAGTGCCATTGTACAAAGGCAAAGGGGATAAGAGTGAGTGCTCAAATTACAGAGGTATAAGTTTGTTGAGTATTCCTGGTAAATTATATGGGAGGGTATTGATTGAGAGGGTGAGGGCATGTACAGAGCATCAGATTGGGGAAGAGCAGTGTGGTTTCAGAAGTGGTAGAGGATGTGTGGATCAGGTGTTTGCTTTGAAGAATGTATGTGAGAAATATTTAGAAAAGCAAATGGATTTGTATGTAGCATTTATGGATCTGGAGAAGGCATATGATAGAGTTGATAGAGATGCTCTGTGGAAGGTATTAGGAATATATGGTGTGGGAGGCAAGTTGTTAGAAGCAGTGAAAAGTTTTTATCGAGGATGTAAGGCATGTGTACGTGTAGGAAGAGAGGAAAGTGATAGGTTCTCAGTGAATGTAGCTTTGCGGCAGGGGTGTGTGATGTCTCCATGGTTGTTTAATTTGTTTATGGATGGGGTTGTTAGGGAGGTGAATGCAAGAGTTTTGGAGTGCGTCAGTTGTTGTTCGCTGATGATACAGCGCTGGTGGCTGATTCATGTGAGAAACTGCAGAAGCTGGTGACTGAGTTTAGTAAAGTGTGTGAAAGAAGAAAGTTAAGAGTAAATGTGAATAAGAGCAAGGTAATTAGGTACAGTAGGGTTGAGGGTCAAGTCAATTGGGAGGTAAGTTTGAATGTAGAAAAACTGGAGGAAGTAAAGTGTTTTAGATATCTGGGAGTGGATCTGGAAGCAGATGGAACCATGGAAGCGGAAGTGGATCATAGGGTGGGGGAGGGGGCGAAAATCCTGGGAGCCTTGAAGAATGTGTGGAAGTCGAGAACATTATCTCGGAAAGCAAAATTGGGTATGTTTGAAGGAATAGTGGTTCCAACAATGTTGTATGGTTGCGTGGCGTGGGCTATGGATAGAGTTGTGCGCAGGAGGATGGATGTGTTGGAAATGAGATGTTTGAGGACAATGTGTGGTGTGAGGTGGTTTGATAGAGTAAGTAACGCAAGGGTAAGAGAGATGTGTGGAAATAAAAAGAGCGTGGTTGAGAGAGCAGAAGAGGGTGTTTTGAAATGGTTTGGGCACATGGAGAGAATGAGTGAGGAAAGATTGACCAAGAGGATATATGTGTCGGAGGTGGAGGGAACGAGGAGAAGTGGGAGACCAAATTGGAGGTGGAAAGATGGAGTGAAAAAGATTTTGTGTGATCGGGGCCTGAACATGCAGGAGGGTGAAAGGAGGGCAAGGAATAGAGTGAATTGGATTGATGTGGTATACCTGGGTTGACGTGCTGTCAGTGGATTGAATCAGGGCATGTGAAGCGTCTGGGGTAAACCATGGAAAGCTGTGTAGGTATGTATATTTGCGTGTGTGGACGTGTATCTATATACATGTGTATGGGGGTGGGTTGGGCCATTTCTTTCATCTGTTTCCTTGCGCTATCTCACAAACGCGGGAGACAGCGACAAAGCAAAATATATATTTCACTCCATCTTTCCACCTCCAATTTGTTCTCCCACTTCTCCTCGTTCCCTCCACCTCTGACACATATATCCTCTTGGACAATCTTTCCTCACTCATTCTCTCCATGTGACCAAACCATTTCAAAACACCCTCTTCTGCTCTCTCAACCACACTCTTTTTATTACCAAACATCTCTCTCACCCTATTATTACTTACTCAATCAAACCACCTCACACCACATATTGTCCTCAAACATCTCATTTCCAGCACATCCACCCTCCTCCACACAACTCTATCCATAGCCCAAGCCTTGCAACCATATAACATTGTTGGAACCACTATTCCTTCAAACATACCCATTTTTGCTTTCCGAGATAATGTACTCGACTTCCACACATTCTTCAAGGCTCCCAGAATTTTTGACCCCTCCCCCACCCTATGATTCACTTCTGCTCTCATGGTTCCATCTGCTGCCAAATCCACTCACAGATATCTAAAACACTTCACTTCCTCCAGTTTTTCTCCATTCAAACTTACCTCCCAACTGACTTGACCCTCAACCCTACTGTACCTAAAAACCTTCCTCTTATTCACATTTACTCTCAGTTTTCTTCTTTCACGCACTTTACCAAACTCAATCACCAGCTTCTGCAGTTTCTCACATGAATCAGCCACCAACGCTGTAACATCAGTGAACAACAACTGACCCACTTCCCAAGCTCTCTCATCCACAACAGACTGCATACTTGCCCCTCTTCCCAAAACTCTTGCATTCACCTCCCCAACAACCCCATTCATAAACAAATTAAACAACCAGAGAGACATCACACACCACTGCCGCAAACCTACATTTACTGAGAACCAATCGCTTTCCTCTCTTCCTACACATACACATGCCTTACATCCTCGATAAAAGCTTTTCACTGCTTCTAACAACTTGCCTCCCACACCATGTATTCTTAATACCTTCCACAGAGCATCTCTATCAATTCTATCACCTGATCCACACATCCTCTACCACTTCTGAAACCACACTGCTCTTCCCCAATCTGATGCTCTGTACATGCCTTCACCCTCTCAATCAATACCCTCCCATATAATTTACCAGGAATACTCAACAAACTTATACCTCTGTAATTTGAGCACTCACTTTTATCCCCTTTCCGTTTGTACAATGGCACTATGCAAGCATTCTGCCAATCCTCAGGAACCTCACCATGAGTCATACATACATTAAATATCCTTACCAACCAGTCAACAATACAGTCACCCCCTTATTTTTAAATTCTACTGAAATACCATCCAAACCTGCTGCCTTGCCAGCTTTCATCTTCTGCAAAGCTTTTACTACCTCTTCTCTGTTTACCAAATCATTTTCCCTAACCCTCTTACTCTGCACACCACCTCGACCAAAAGACCCTATATCTGCCACTCTATCATCAAACACATTCAACAAACCTTCAAAATACTCACTCCATCTCCTTCTCACATCACCACTACTTGTTATCACCTCCCCATTAGGCCCTTTCACTGAAGTTCCCATTTGCTCCCTCGTCTTACGCACTTTATTTACCTCCTTCCAAAACATCTTTTTATTCTCCCTAAAATTTAATGATACTCTCTCAACCCAACTCTCATTTGCCCTCTTTTTCGCCTCTTGCACCTTTCTCTTGACCTCTTGTCTCTTTCTTTATACATCTCCCACTCATTTGCATTATTTCCCTGCAAAAATCATCGAAACGCCTCTCTTCTCTTTCACTAATTATCTTACTTCTTCATCACACCACTCACTGCCCTTTCTAATCTGCCCACCTCCCACGCTTCTCATGCCACAAGCATCTTTGGCACAAGCCATCACTGCTTCCCTAAATACATCCCATTCCTCCCCCACTCTCCTTACCTCCTTTGTTCTCACCTTTTTCCATTCTGTACTCAGTCTCTCCTGGTACTTCCTCACACAAGTCTCCTTCCCAAGCTCACTTACTCTCACCACTCTCTTCACCCTAACATTCTCTCTTCTTTTCTGAAAACCCCCACAAATCTTCACCTTCGCTTCTACAAGATAATGATCAGACATCCCTCCAGTTGCACCTCTCAGCACATTAACATCCAAAAGTCTCTCTTTCGCGCGCCTATCAATTAACACGTAATCCAATAACGCTCTCTGGCCATCTCCTACTTACATACATACGTATACTTTTGTATATCTCTCTTTTTAAACCAGTTATTCCCAATCACCAGTCCTTTTTCAGCACATAAATCTACAAGCTCTTCACCATTTCCATTTACAACACTAAACACCCCATGTACACCAATCATTCCCTCAACTGCCACATTACTCACCTTTGCATTCAAATCACCCATCACTATAACTCGGTCTCATGCATCAAAACTACTAACACAATCACTCAGCTGCTCCCAAAACACTTGACTCTCCTGATACTGTACAAGAGAAAAGTTTTGAGAGGTGGGGCCCCACAGGTGTATAGCTCCTTCCTATACAGTATACACTAGTTATTACATACATGTAATTATATATGCACACAAAAGTTAGAGGTCTTAAATTTTTCCAGCTTAGGAAAAAGAACAGGATAGGGCATTGTAATTACACCCTTTTGTTTTTTGAATTTCTTTCATGATGTCATTGTGGAAAGTTCTTCAAAACATGCAAGCACAAAACAATGAGAGGCCATAACATAATATAAACCAAGAAGTTTGATACAAAAGAAGTAAAGAAGTACTTCTATATTATACAAGTAGCAAATAAATGGAGTAAGCTGTAAGGGTGGACAGCATAAATAATGAGTGGTAAATGAATGGAGTAAGCTTAATAATGAAATTGTAAAAGTGGGCAGAACTAAATAGTCTTAACTGTTGTATGATAGTAAAAAAATAGTTCAGGAGTTGGGCCCCATAAATGTATATCTTCCTGACCATACAGGAAAAATACATAACCACATGCAAGTAATTATACACACAAACACATACATGGACCACCTGGGATCAAATCTTCCTAGGTTCAAATCTGGTCACAGGAGCTGGTCCACTGTCTACTCTGCTCTTTATCTCTCCCTAATGGCTGGTTGATAAAATAAATACCAGGTATAGACTGGTGTGTGTGTGTGTGTGTGTGTGTGTGTGTGTGTGTGTGTGTGTGTGTGTAAACACAGGGATAAAGACATGGTACATACATACAAGGTTAAGAGACAAGGCAATATGAGTGTAAAACTTTCATGCTGTAACACAAAGAGTGATCACCTAAGTACAACCTTTGAGTTGTTGAAACAGGTTGATGGTGCAGACTGAAAAGTGCTTCAGATGTGGCCATAGAACAGCCAGACAACAGAACATGAAATTAAGCAAGAAATGTGTAAAATAAAGATGTAAAGAAGTACTCTTATTGCATGAGTGGTGGATAAATGGGACGAAATGAATATAATTATGGTAAATGCATATAGCATACAGAAATTTAGTTACATTATAGAGAATATTCAAGAGATGGGGCCTATGAGTGCACAACTCCCTCCCTGTACAGTATAACAGGCAATTACAAACATACACACACACACAACTTACAAAGACATAAGAGTCTTCTTATTGATACAAAAACTACAAAAGATGGTGCCCCATGAGTGTAAAAATTTCTCCCCATAATGTACAAACAGGTGATTAAAAACACACACATACACAATGTAGCATCAAAGCTGCCTAAACACAGAAAACAATAGATATGATATCCTGCTTGGTTCGCAACATGCTTGTTTTTTTAGCACTGTTGTTAGGGGAGAAATGAAAATGGTATCAAAGAGGAACTCAATCCCCAAGAAGATATACAAAGGTGGTCATTATTGTCAGCTAATCAGTTATCTTCAGAACATAATATGGGACACAATATAAAAGAAAACTCATGAAATCTATCAAGAAAGCATCAGCAAATGTATAGCAGTGGCAAGCAATCAAGAAAGGAAATAAGTATGGAAAGGGAAAAGACTTAGCTCAACAAAAAAAATTAAAAGACTAAAGAGACAGGGACATAAGTGTCCGCAAAAAACTTTGTCTGCCTCCCCATACATTTTCAAAGATGATGTCACATTTACATTCTAGTACTTTATCATCTTTCCTTTGACCTTCAATACCAGCTGTAGATGTCTGAGTATGGAAATAGCAAGGTTCCTGAAGTATTCATGGCCCTTATCTTGGGTCTGATCTCCTAAATGAGTTGAGGCACTGATGATATGTTGCAAGAAGCAACCACCTGATCATGCATTCTGAGTGCCCAGTGTACCCACATTTTCTTGCTTCCAGGTGACAATTCAGGATTTCTCCTCCTAAGAACGGTATGAGCCAACCATCTTGAAGCACAGGTCAAAGAAATGCAGAGCCCAGAAGCAAAATTTTTAAAATGAAGTGGCAGCCAGGAAGATTAAAGAAGGGACATCTTTCTCTCTCAATACAGCCTGAGACACACTGAGGCAAGTTAGAAGCACTAGTCTCAGTGACGAGATGTATAATGGTTTCCCTCTGAAGGCACAATATGCCTGTACCCACAATGAAAGAAAAAAGAATAAACTACATGTGAAAAGGAGTTCAGGGTTAATACAGTGAGTAGGTTTCTGCCTTAGCACTATGTTCAGAGAATGGTTAAGGAGACATTAGTCATTGGATGCAATAAGAATTCCACCTCATGATTCAATGAACATACTCGGTATTACTGTAACATTCACTCTTTCTTGGAAACCCTATATAACATGAAGAGGCAAGCTTGCCTCTAAAAAACTGGATGTGCTGTTTAGGTGATGAAACTTCTTTTCTTCTGAACAGTTGCTCTATTTATATAAAGGATTGATTCATCCTTGAATGGAGTACTGCTCTCACATCTGGAGTGGTTTTAGCTCTGCATCTTTACTAGAAAGAGTCGAGTCAAAAGCAGTTCGACTCATAAACTGTCCCAGACTAACTTCCATACTTGATGCTCTTGCCCTATGCCACAATGATGGTTCACTTTCCATCTTCTATAGATAAAACTTGGATTTTTGCTCCAGAGAGCTGGCTGCTTGTGTGCCTCCACCAGTAGGTAGACCAAGCAATATTCAACAAGCTGCTGTGTCACATGATTACCGTGTGGCCATCAGCAACACAAGGGTGGACCACTTTGATATCTGCTTCTTTCTCTACACATTGAAACTTTGAAACTCTCTACTTGTTCATGTCTTACCCATTGACTATGACCTGGCTCATTCTAAAAGACAGGTTTTTCACTTCCTCTAAAATTCATTCCCTCCCCTTTTCTTTTTCACTTTCATTATTCTCTCTATTTTCAACTAAGACCTGGCTTTGATGTGGACTTTTTGTCTGTGACTGAAGCCTTAAAAGAAAAGTTAAGGAAATATTTGGCAAGTTCTTTGCAGTATATTGAAGTATCTGAATCTCAAGTTTTGTCACCTCATGTAATGAAACATACAGATCTGGCTGAGGTCAGAGACATTAGTAGCCATAAATTGGCCTATGCTGAAATGGAATAGAAAAAAAATATGTGAATACAATTCTCTGATTTCTAAATGAAAATGGTAATAGTGAGAGTGGACAGATCTAAAAAATCTACAAAGTGTTATTGCTAAAAAAAAAAAAAACACATTAGAAAATACATTAAAATGTAAGAGTAGTAGTTAATGGAATAAGTTAAGTGCTGAGACTCAGAATGTAGACAATATAAAGAGATTTAAAAAACTGTGTAATGGTGAGGAAAGTTTAAGAGATCAGGTCTCATGAGAACAGAGCTCCATCACCATACCCAGTAATTAGAATATAAATACATCAGAGAAAGAGAACAGAGAAAAAAGTAAGATGAAAACTGAAGAAGCATTTCTTTAGCAACTAAGTTGAGAACACATGATACAAAGTAAGCAAAAAGAGAATGTAAATGTAATCTGCAGTGGATAATCATGGAGCTTAAGAAAGAAATGCAAGGACATGTGGTGGGGCCTCACAAGATTATTTTTACAAATGAGTAAACACATACACACACAAATAAACATAAGCATGCATGCAAACACATATACACACACACACAAGATTCTGTAGGAGAGAATCTTCAAGAAATACTGACAAAAACACCAAAAAATACCTGACAGTCAATTTAACAAGGTAGACTGTGTCCCTTTATTCTTTTATCATATAATTACACTTGTTCATGCAATTCATTATCATGGTTTTCAGTCCAGTTTAGGTCAAGAATTACCAACAATACTTGCATACCTTCACCCACACTTACTCACCTTCCCACTCACCCAGGAATACCCATGTGCCCATTAATCAGCCAATAACCACAACCGTTTTTTGCTTAATTGTAAATAACAGACATCCACCATCAATAACCAAAAGAAACAATGAAATCAACTGGTCATCCATGCTTGTATTGTTGTAAGTGATATGTTACTTGCTAATATCTATTGTTCTCGTCATTTTTTGTATAGCTCAAATATGTCGAAGTTTCTTTGGAGGAGGGTACAATAATGTAAGGAATTTGAAAGAGTTCAACAATTAAGTAAAAGTATTATGAATCAGATATACATAATGGTAGCCTCCAACTCTCCTTGATTATAAATGCATAAACAAGCTACCAGACACACAGACACTTGGGAAACTCAGCTTACACTTATTACCTTGTCACTCTCAAGTTACACAGCTTTATAATTAAATCTCTTCATTAATAAAAAAGAATCCTTCAATATGGGATAAACACGAACAGCTTACAATATGAATGCGGAGGAGCCTTTCAAATAAATTTGAGTAGCACAAACACAATAACAAGGATTTCATCCTTTACTGTTAAGTGCTTACTCAACTGCAGTACACACAAAGTGCATATTTTCTTTCTCCTTACAACACCAAACATATCTTTAAATTACTCTATGTACAAGAAACAATACAGCTTTCAACACCTTTCTCACAAACCTTTTTACTTCACTCCATCAATATACATATCATCAAAAGGAAAATATATAAAAGTGTAGTTTACCATCATCTTGTGCACCATTCTCACTCATATCTTTCAACTGTTTCACATCAAAATTATTTTATGCTCCAAAACTCGTCGCCATCTATTTCATTTACTTACTACAATCTGTCTGTCAGCTTGACCCTACTCTTCTTTTCCAGCAAACGTCCTGCATCCCTTTTCTCATTTACCTTCTCTCTTCTTCACTACTCTGTTTAGCTTGCTTTGTCACAAAAAAGCTCTTCTAATAAAGACTGCAAATCAACACTATCTAACATGGGCTACATAGTACATGTGGTCCAAGATTTATCCCTAACACCTGAAAAAGGTGCTATAGATATTTCAGCTGAAGGGTATAACTTAATGTTTTGACAGCTTAAAGTCCAAACAACCAACCAACACTACCTAAACCTGTAAGACAGTAATATGCACCTAACATTTAAGTCATCTTTCTCACTCTTTTTATCTATCTATCCATCCATTTCTTTTACAAAGAGGATATGGTTTAAAACAAAAAAAAAAAATCAATAACTTGCTGAGAAACAGGAAGAAAGTGGGTATCTGAGTGTTCAAGGAAGTTGAGAGGCCATCCAGCAGAACATTTTTAAGATGCCTGTAACCTCCCTCCCAAAGGTCATATCTTTTAACAAGCTTATTCAAGAAGGCAAATAACTTTTTAATTCTACTTTTTCTAATTACTAAACCATTCTTGTCGTTCCTGTGTGTAAACAATAACATAGCACATAAAAGATGAATGCTATAAATGAATGAATACAAAAATATCTAACCTAATTCAAAAATTCCAGGAACAGTATCATTGCTTATGATTAACGAGGGACAGGAGATGGATAAATGGCAACTGTGAGAGTAACAATAGATACTATATACAATGTGTGGCTCACTGGTCAGGTTTTATGAAGGCATGGGAAAGGAAGGAGGAAGAGGGTAAATGATGAGAAATACTGGAGTTATCAAGTCAGCTTTTTTGGTTTGTAGCACTGTAGCAGGGTGAATCACCAGATTCAATTTCATAACTTATTCTTGACCTATCTGATACAAAACCAGTCAAATAGGATTATAAAATTACAGTAACTAAAAACCAATCTATAAACAGATGGTGAAACAATTGTTGACAAACTGGCAATATCCAATACATCATTGTATCCAACACTTCTCATTCCTTCACCTCAAGTAATTGCTCCCAAATGTTCTGCCACATTTCCATATTGCAAAAGATAGTAGCCTTTGCAAAATCATATCAGCCAATAATAGTTCTAATACTGAAACCTATTTCAAGCAGACTCAATTGCACCAATATAAGACCAATCTGAATCCTAAAACTAGCATTAGTAGTATGACCACATCACATTAAATGCCTTACATTGACCAATATCCAATCATTTTAAGAACAGAGGACTGAGCCTTAGAGGGCATATCCTCACTTGGCCCATTCCCTATTCCTTCTTTAGGAAAATTAAACATTGAAGGGGAGGATTTCCAGCCCTGCACTCCCTCCCCTTTTAGTTGCCTTTTACGACATGCTGGGAATACAAGGTAAGTATTCTTTCTCCCCTATCCCCAGCGCTGGTGGCTGATTCAGGTGAGAAACTGCAGAAGCTGGTAACTGAGTTTGGTAAAGTGTGTGAAAGAAAAAAGCTGAGAGTAAATGTGAATAAGAGCAAGGTTATTAGGTACAGTAGGGTTGAGGGATAAGTCAATTGGGAGGTAAGTTTGAATGAAGAAAACTGGAGGAAGTGAAGTGTTTTAGATATATGGTAATGGATTTGGCAGCAGATGGAACCATGGAAATGGAAGTGAGTCACAGGGTGGGGGAGGGGCTAAAGTTCTGGGAGCGTTGAGAAATGTGTGGAAGGGGAGAACATTATCTCAGAGAGCAAAAATGGGTATGTTTGAATAGTGGTTCCAACAATGTTATATGGGTGCGAGACATGGGTTATAGATAGAGTTGGGCAGAGGAGGGTGGATGTGCTGGAAATGAGATGTTTGAGGACAATATATGGTGTGAGGTGGTTTGATCAAGTAAGTAATGAAAGGGTAAGAGAGATGAGTGGTAATAAAAAGGGTGTGGTTGAGAGAGCTGAAGAGGGTGTTTTGAAATGGTATGGTCACATGGAGAAAATGAGTAAGGAAAGATTGACCAAGAGGATATGTGAGTCAGAGGTGGAGGGAACGAGGAGAAGTGGGAAACCAAATTGGAGGTGGAAAGATGTAGTGAAAAAGATTCTGGGCGATCGGGGCCTGAACATGCAGGAGGGTGAAAGGCGTACAAGGAATAGAGTGAATTGGAACAATGTGGTATACCGGGGTCGACGTGCTGTCAATGGATTGAACCAGGGCATGTGAAGCATCTGAGGTAAACCATGGAAAGTTTTGTTGGGCCTGGACGTGGAAAGGGAGCTGTGTTTTCGGTGCATTATACATGACAGCTAGAGACTGAGTTTGAACGAATGTGGCCTTTGTTGTCTCTTCCTAGCGCTACCTCGCATGCATGTGGGAGGAAGGGGTTGTCATTTCATGTGTGGTGGGGTGGCAACGGAAATGAATAACGGCAGCAAGTATGAATTATGTACATGTGTATATATGTATATGACTGAGTATGTATATATATGTATATGCTGAAATGTATAGGTATGTATATGTGCATGTGTGGATGTGTATGTATATATACATGTGTATGTGGGTGGGTTGGGCCATTCTTTCGTCTGTTTCTTTGTGCCATCTCGCTAACGCGGGAGACAGCGACAAAGTAAAATATATATATATATATATATATATATATATATATATATATATATATATATATATATATATATATATATATAATGTGTGGAAGTCGAGAACATTATCTCGGAAAGCAAAAATGGGTATGTTTGAAGGAATAGTGGTTCCAACAATGTTGTATGGTTGCGAGGCGTGGGCTATGGATAGAGTTGTGCGCAGGAGGATGGATGTGCTGGAAATGAGATGTTTGAGGACAATGTGTGGTGTGAGGTGGTTTGATCGAGTAAGTAACGTAAGGGTAAGAGAGATGTGTGGAAATAAAAAGAGCGTGGTTGAGAGAGCAGAAGAGGGTGTTTTGAAATGGTTTGGGCACATGGAGAGAATGAGTGAGGAAAGATTGACCAAGAGGATATATGTGTCGGAGGTGGAGGGAACGAGGAGAAGAGGGAGACCAAATTGGAGGTGGAAAGATGGAGTGAAAAAGATCTTGTGTGATCGGGGCCTGAACATGCAGGAGGGTGAAAGGAGGGCAAGGAATAGAGTGAATTGGAGCGATGTGGTATACAGGGTTTGACGTGCTGTCAGTGGATTGAATCAAGGCATGTGAAGCGTCTGGGGTAAACCATGGAAAGCTGTGTAGGTATGTATATTTGCGTGTGTGGACGTGTATATGTACATGTGTATGGGGGGGGGGGCGCCATTTCTTTCGTCTGTTTCCTTGCGCTACCCCGCAAACGCGGGAGACACCGACAAAGTATAAAAAAAAAAAAAAAAAAAAAAAAAAAAAAATATATATATATATATATATATTCATTTTATTTATTTTGCTTTGTCGCTGTCTCCCGCGTTTGCGAGGTAGCAAGGAAACAGATGAAAGAAATGGCCCAACCCACCCCCATACACAATGTATATAGATACACGTCCACACACGCAAATATACATACCTATACATCTCAATGTACACATATATATACACACACAGACACATGCATATATACCCATACACACAATTCACACTGTCTGCCACACATGAAATACCATCCCCCTCCCCCCTCATGTGTGCGAGGTAGCACTAGGAAAAGACAACAAAGGCCCCATTCGCTCACACTCAGTCTCCAGCTGTCATGCAATAATGCCCGAAACCACAGCTCCCTTTCCACATCCAGGCCCCACACAACTTTCCATGGTTTACCCCAGACGCTTCACATGCCCTGATTCAATCCACTGACAGCAAGTCAGCCCCGGTATACCACATTGATCCAATTCACTCTATTCCTTGCCCTCCTTTCACCCTCCTGCATGTTCAGGCCCCGATCACACAAAATCTTTTTCACTCCATCTTTCCACCTCCAATTTGGTCTCCCACTTCTCCTCGTTCCCTCCATCTCCGACACATATATCCTCTTGGTCAATCTTTTCTCACTCATTCTCTCCATGTGTCCAAACCATTTCAAAACACCCTCTTCTGCTCTCTCAACCACGCTCTTTTTATTTCCACACCTCTCTCTTACCCTTACATTACTTACTCGATCAAACCACCGCACATCACACATTGTCCTCAAACATCTCATTTCCAGCACATCCACCCTCCTTCGCACAACTCTATCCATAACCCACGCCTCGCAACCGTACAACATTGTTGGAACCACTATTCCTTCAAACATACCCATTTTTGCTTTCCGAGATAATGTTCTCGACTTCCACACATTCTTCAAGGCTCCCAGGATTTTCGCCCCCTCCCCCACCCTATCATCCACTTCTGCTTCCATGGTTCCATCCGCTGCCAGATCCACTCCCAGATATCTAAAACACTTTACTTCCTACAGTTTTTCTCCATTCAAACTTACCTCCTAATTGACTTGACCCTCAACCCTACTGTACCTAATAACCTTGCTCTTATTCACATTTACTCTTAACTTTCTTCTTTCACACACTTTACCAAACTCAGTCACCAGCTTCTGCAGTTTCTCACATGAATCAGCCACCAGCGTTGTATCATCAGCAAACAACAACTAACTCACTTCCCAAGCTCTCTCATCCACAACAGACTTCATACTTGCCCCTCTTTCCAAAACTCTTGCATTCACCTCCCTAACAACCCCATCCATAAACAAATTAAACAATCATGGAGACATCACATGCCCCTGCCACAAACCTACATTCACTGAGAACCAATCACTTTCCTCTCTTCCTACACGTACACATGCCTTACTTCCTCGATAAAAACTTTTCACTGCTTCTAACAACTTGCCTCCCACACCATATATTCTTAGTACCTTCCACAGAGCATCTCTATCAACTCTATCATGTGCCTTCTCCAGATCCATAAATGCTACATACAAATCCATTTGCTTTTCTAAGTATTTCTCACATACATTCTTCAAAGCAAACACCTGATCTACACATCCTCTACTACTTCTGAAACCACACTGCTCTTCCCCAATCTGATGCTCTGTACATGCCTTCACCCTCTCAATCAATACCCTCCCATATAATTTACCAGGAATACTCAACAAACTTATACCTCTGTAATTTGAGCACTCACTCTTATCCCCTTTGCCTTTGTACAATGGCACTATGCATGCATTCCGCCAATCCTCAGGCACCTCTCCATGAGTCATAGATACATTAAATAACTCTATATATATATATATATATATATATATATATATATATATATATATATATATATATATATATATATATATATATATTTTTTTTTTTTTTTTTGTCACTATCTCCCGCGTTTGCGAGGTAGTGCAAGGAAACAGACGAAAGAAATGGCCCAACCCACCCCCATACACATGTATATACATACGTCCACACACGCAAATATACATACCTACACAGCTTTCCATGGTTTACCCCAGACGCTTCACATGCCCTGATTCAATCCACTGACAGCACGTCAACCCTGGTATACCACATTGATCCAATTCACTCTATTCCTTGCCCTCCTTTCACCCTCCTGCATGTTCAGGCCCCGATCACACAAAATCTTTTTCACTCCATCTTTCCACCTCCAATGTGGTCTCCCACTTCTCCTCGTTCCCTCCACCTCCGACACATATATCCTCTTGGTCAATCTTTCCTCACTCATTCTCTCCATGTGCCCAAACCATTTCAAAACACCCTCTTCTGCTCTCTCAACCACGCTCATTTTATTTCCACACATCTCCCTTACCCTTATATTACTTACTCGATCAAACCACCTCACACCACACATTGTCCTCAAACATCTCATTTCCAGCACATCCATCCTCCTGCGCACAACTCTATCCATAGCCCACGCCTCGCAATCATACAACATTGTTGGAACCACTATTCCTTCAAACATACCCATTTTTGCTTTCCAAGATAATGTTCTCGACTTCCACACATTCTTCAAGGCTCCCAGGATTTTCGCCCCCTCCCCCACCCTATCATCCACTTCCGCTTCCATGGTTCCATCCGCTGCCAGATCCACTCCCAGATATCTAAAACACTTTACTTCTTCAGTTTTTTCTCCATTCAAACTTACCTCCCAATTGACTTGACCCTCAACCCTACTGTACCTAATAACCTTGCTCTTATTCACATTTACTCTTAACTTTCTTCTTTCACACACTTTACCAAACTCAGTCACCAGCTTCTGCAGTTTCTCACATGAATCAGCCACCAGCGCTGTATCATCAGCAAACAACAACTGACTCACTTCCCAAGCTCCCTCATCCACAACAGACTTCATACTTGCCCCTCTTTCCAAAAACTCTTGCATTCACCTCCCTAACAACCCCATCCATAAACAAATTAAACAACCATGGAGACATCACACAGCCCCTGCCGCAAACCTACATTCACTGAGAACCAATCACTTTCCTCTCTTCCTACACGTACACATGCCTTACTTCCTCGATAAAAACTTTTCACTGCTTCTAACAACTTGCCTCCCACACCATATATTCTTAGTACCTTCCACAGAGCATCTCTATCAACTCTATCATGTGCCTTCTCCAGATCCATAAATGCTACATACAAATCCATTTGCTTTTCTAAGTATTTCTCACATACATTCTTCAAAGCAAACACCTGATCTACACATCCTCTACCACTTCTGAAACCACACTGCTCTTCCCCAATCTGATGCTCTGTACATGCCTTCACCCTCTCAATCAATACCCTCCCATATAATTTACCAGGAATACTCAACAAACTTATACCTCTGTAATTTGAGCACTCACTCTTATCCCCTTTGCCTTTGTACAATGGCACTATGCATGCATTCCGCCAATCCTCAGGCACCTCTCCATGAGTCATAGATACATTAAATAACTCTATATATATATATATATATATATATATATATATATATATATATATATATATATATATATATATATATATATATATTTTTTTTTTTTTTTTTTGTCACTATCTCCCGCGTTTGCGAGGTAGTGCAAGGAAACAGACGAAAGAAATGGCCCAACCCACCCCCATACACATGTATATACATACGTCCACACACGCAAATATACATACCTACACAGCTTTCCATGGTTTACCCCAGACGCTTCACATGCCCTGATTCAATCCACTGACAGCACGTCAACCCTGGTATACCACATTGATCCAATTCACTCTATTCCTTGCCCTCCTTTCACCCTCCTGCATGTTCAGGCCCCGATCACACAAAATCTTTTTCACTCCATCTTTCCACCTCCAATGTGGTCTCCCACTTCTCCTCGTTCCCTCCACCTCCGACACATATATCCTCTTGGTCAATCTTTCCTCACTCATTCTCTCCATGTGCCCAAACCATTTCAAAACACCCTCTTCTGCTCTCTCAACCACGCTCATTTTATTTCCACACATCTCCCTTACCCTTATATTACTTACTCGATCAAACCACCTCACACCACACATTGTCCTCAAACATCTCATTTCCAGCACATCCATCCTCCTGCGCACAACTCTATCCATAGCCCACGCCTCGCAATCATACAACATTGTTGGAACCACTATTCCTTCAAACATACCCATTTTTGCTTTCCAAGATAATGTTCTCGACTTCCACACATTCTTCAAGGCTCCCAGGATTTTCGCCCCCTCCCCCACCCTATCATCCACTTCCGCTTCCATGGTTCCATCCGCTGCCAGATCCATTCCCAGATATCTAAAACACTTTACTTCTTCCAGTTTTTCTCCATTCAAACTTACCTCCCAATTGACTTGATCCTCAACCCTACTGTACCTAATAACCTTGCTCTTATTCACATTTACTCTTAACTTTCTTCTTTCACACACTTTACCAAACTCAGTCACCAGCTTCTGCAGTTTCTCACATGAATCATCCACCAGCGCTGTATCACCAGCGAACAACAACTGACTCACTTCCCAAGCTCTCTCATCCACAACAGACTTCATACTTGCCCCTCTTTCCAAAAACCTTGCATTCACCTCCCTAACAACCCCATCCATAAACAAATCAAACAACCATGGAAACATCACACACCCCTGCCGCAAACCTACATTCACTGAGAACCAATCACTTTCCTCTCTTCCTACACGTACACATGCCTTACATCCTCGATAAAAACTTTTCACTGCTTCTAACAACTTGCCTCCCACACCATATATTCTTAATACCTTCCACAGAGCATCTCTATCAACTCTATCATATGCCTTCTCCAGATCCATAAAAACTACATACAAATCCATTTGCTTTTCTAAGTATTTCTCACATACATTCTTCAAAGCAAACACCTGATCCACACATCCTCTACCACTTCTGAAACCACACTGCTCTTCCCCAATCTGATGCTCTGTACATGCCTTCACCCTCTCAATCAATACCCTCCCATATAATTTACCAGGAATACTCAACAAACTTATACCTCTGTAATTTGTGGATGTCGAAAGGGAGCTGTGGTTTCGGTGCATTATTACACGACAACTAGAGACTGAGTGTGAACGAATGGAGCCTTTGTTGTCTTTTCCTAGCGCTACCTCGCACACATGAGGGCGGAGGGGGTTGTTATTCCATGTGTGGCGGGGTGGTGATGGGAATAAATAAATGCAGACAGTATGAATTATGTACATGAGTATATATGTATATGTCTGTGTGTGTATATATATGTGTACATTGAGATGTATAGGTATGTATATTTGCGTGTGTGGACGTGTATGTATATACATGTGTATGTGGGTGGGTTGGGCCATTCTTTCGTCTGTTTCCTTGCGCTGCCTCGCTAACGCGGGAGACAGCGACAAAGCAAAATAAATAAATAAATATATATATATATATATGGGGTTGTTAGGAAGGTGAATGCAAGAGTTTTGGAAAGAGGGGCAAGTATGAAGTCTGTTGGGGATGAGAGAGCTTGGGAAGTGAGTCAGTTGTTGTTCGCTGATGATACAGCGCTGGTGGCTGATTCATGTGAGAAACTACAGAAGCTGGTGACTGAGTTTGGTAAAGTGTGTGAAAGAAGAAAGTTAAGAGTAAATGTGAATAAGAGCAAGGTTATTAGGTACAGTAGGGTTGAGGGTCAAGTCAATTGGGAGGTGAGTTTGAATGGAGAAAAACTGGAGGAAGTGAAGTGTTTTAGATATCTGGGAGTGGATCTGGCAGCGGATGGAACCATGGAAGCGGAAGTGGATCATAGGGTGGGGGAGGGGGCGAAAATTCTGGGAGCCTTGAAGAATGTGTGGAAGTCGAGAACATTATCTCGGAAAGCAAAAACGGGTATGTTTGAAGGAATAGTGGTTCCAAAAATGTTGTATGGTTGCGAGGCGTGGACTCTGGATAGAGTTGTGCGCAGGAGGATGGATGTGCTGGAAATGAGATGTTTGAGGACAATGTGTGGTGTGAGGTGGTTTGATCGAGTAAGTAACGTAAGGGTAAGAGAGATGTGTGGAAATAAAAAGAGCGTGGTTGAGAGAGCAGAAGAGGGTGTTTTGAAATGGTTTGGTCACATGGAGAGAATGAGTGAGGAAAGATTGACCAAGAGGATATATGTGTCGGAGGTGGAGGGAACGAGGAGAAGAGGGAGACCAAATTGGAGGTGGAAAGATGGAGTGAAAAAGATTTTGTGTGATCGGGGCCTGAACATGCAGGAGGGTGAAAGGAGGGCAAGGAATAGAGTGAATTGGAGCGATGTGGTATACCGGGGTTGACGTGCTGTCAATGGATTGAATCAAGGCATGTGAAGCGTATGGGGTAAACCATGGAAAGCTGTGTAGGTATGTATATTTGCGTGTGTGGAAGTATGTATATACATGTGTATGGGGGTGGGTTGGGCCATTTCTTTCGTCTGTTTCCTTGCGCTACCTCGCAAACACGGGAGACAGCGACAAAGCAAAAAAAAAAAAAAAAAAAAAAATATATATATATATATATATATATATATATATATATATATATATATATATATATATACCCATGTACATATTCATACTTGCTAACCTTCATTCATTCCTGGCACCAACCCGCCCTACAGGAAACAGCATTGCCATCCCCTGCATCAGAATGGGAGCATCAGGAAACAAAGATAAGCCACACCTCCTCATATCCATACACAAGCTGTCATGTGTAATGCATCAAAACCACAGCTCCCTATCCACATCCAGGCCTCATACACCTTTCCATGGTTTATCCTGGATATTTCACATGCCCTGGTTCATTCCACTGACAGCATGTTGACCCCAGTACATATACTATATCATTCCAATTTACTCTATTCAGTGCATGCCTTTCACCTTCCTGCATGTTCAGGTACCGATTGCTCAAAATCCTTGTCACTGCATCCTTCCATCTCCAATCTGGTCTCCTGCTTCTCCTTGTTCCCTCTACTTCTGGCACATATATCCTCTTTGTCAACCTTTCCTCACTTATTCTCTCTATATCTCCAAACTATTTCAACATGCCCTCTTCTGCTCCATCAGCCAAACTCTTTTTATTTCCAATCATCTCTCTTACCCTTTCATTACTTACTTAATAAAACCACCTCATACCAAACACTGTCCTTTAAAATTTCATTTCCAACACATCTACCCTCCTCCACATAACCCTATCAATAGGCCATACCTCACAACCATATAATATTGTTGGAACATCTAATACTTCAAAGATACCCATTTCTAGCCCTCCAAGATATTGTTCTCTCTTTCCACAAATCTTTTCATCGATCCTAGAACCTTCATCCCCTCCCCCACCTTATGACTCACTTCTGCTTCCATGGGTCCATTTGCTAAAAGGCCACTCCCAGATATCTAAATCACTTCACATCCTACAGTCTTTTACATTCAAACTTATATCCCAACTAATGCATTCCTCAACCTTAATGAACCTAATAGTTTTGCTTTTATTCATTTACCAACTCTATCTACCCTCCTCCACCATAACCCTTTCATGAGCACTACCTCACAAACCATTGTAAATTTAACATCTAATACTTTACAATCCACATTTCTACCCTCCAAGTTCTTTCCTTTACTCCAAAAACATCATTCATCACAAATTAAATCCTTCATCCCCTCCACCCACCTTATGACTCACTCTCTCTTCCATCTCCATTTGCTAAAGCACTCCCTGATATCTAACACTTACATCCTACAGTCTTTTACAATTCAAACTTTATCCAACCTATCATTCAACCTCAAGATCCAATGTTGCTTTATTATAATTACTCTACTTCTTCAATTTACACATTTCATTCTTTAAGTTACCAATTCTGCGTTTCTCATTCACACCCACTTATCATTGCAACACACTGACTCATTCCAGCCTCTCCAACAGACTGCATACTCTCCCATCTCTCCAGTCTTCTACTCCCTACAACCATCCTATCAATAGTAAATCTGGTAACATACACTCCAGCTAGACCGACTTCATGGGAACATCACTTCTCTCTTCTACCCATACACATGCTTTACCCTTAAGAATCACTGTTCTGCGCTATCTCTCATGTATCTTAGACCTTCCACAAGCATCTTATCACCTATCTATCCTTTCCCAATCTTGATTCAATATTGTCGCAAGTGTTTTCACATAGATCTTCAGCAACACCGTCAAAACCTCTACTACTCAAACCACGTCACAGCAGATGTCTGACAGCTTCACCCCTCCATATCCACCCATACAACTTACACATCTGTAGTCTGAACACTCACCTTTATCCCCTTTGCCTTTATTCCATGGCAATGATCCATATATACATCGAATATCCTTACCAACCAGTCAACAACACAGTCACCCCCATTCCTATTAAATTCAACTGAAATACCATTCACTCTAGATGCCTTGCCGCATTTCATCATTCGCAAGACTTTCACCACCTCTTCTCTCTTCACCAAACCACTCTCCTTGACTCTCTCACTTTGCATACCACCCCATTGAAAATACCCTACATTTGCCATTCTTTCATCAGACACATCAAACAATCCTTCAAAATATTTATTTCATCTCACTCCATCACTACCTATTATCACTTATCCTTTTGCCCCCTTAACCAATGTTCCCATTTGTTCTCTTGTCTTATGCATGTTATTTACCTTCTTCCAAAACATCTTTTTATTCTCCCTAAAGTTTAATAATACTATCTCACCCCAACTCTCATCTGCCCTCTTTTTCAACCCCTGCACCTTCCTCTTCACCTCCTGCTGCTTTTTCTTATACACCTCCCAGTCATTTGCACTCCTTCCTTGTGAGTACTGCCCAAATGCCTCTTTTCTCTTTCACAAGCAACTTTACTTCTTCATTCCACTGCTCACCACCCTTTCTAATCTGCCCACCTCACACCTTTTGCATGCCACATGAATCTCTTGCACATGCCATCACTCTTCCCTAAATGCCTCCCATTCCTCACCTAGTCCCCTAACTTCATTTGCTCTCACCTTCTGCCATTCCACACTCAATTTCCCCTGGTATTTCTTCACAGAAGTCTCATTTTCAAGCTCACTTACTCTCACCACTCTCTTCTCCTAACATGGCCTCCTCTTTTTTGAAAACACAAATCTGCACCCTTGCCTCCACAAGATGGTGATCAAGACATCCCATCAGCTGCCCCTCTCAGCACATTTACATCCAAAAGTCTCTCTTTTACACACCTATCAAGTAATACATAAACAATTACTATCCACTGACCATTTCTACCACTTTCCTGCCTGAAGTGCAAGCTTTTTTACCAGCCTTTTAAGTACTACAGTGTCAAATGCTTTCTGACAGTAAGATACCCACAATCCATCTAATTCAGAATAGTCCCAGCTCTCTCACAAAAGAGGTTCATAACACATGATCTCTTTTCCCTAAATTCATGTTATCTCTCACTTGCGAAACTTCTCTTTTGCTAGTAATCATCCACTTGGTCCCTAATTATCTCTTCCAGCATTTTATAGACCAAACTCATTAGAAAATGGGTTTGACACCCATTGCAATTTCCAGTTTACTTTTAAAGATAGGTATGATATTTCCCCTCTTCCTGTCCCATGTCACTTTACCTTCTTCCAGTGAAATCTTGAACAACAATTCAAGAGCATTGTCAAGTGTATCTGCACATTTCTTCGGTAAATATGGAAAAAGTTCACCAGGACTATGACTAATGGGCCCAGAACAGAACCCTACAGCACTCCACTAGTAGCCTTAGCCCATTTTGATAATGCTTCTCTAACACGCAACCTCTGTTCCCTTCCACTATGCCAACCTTCTATCATCTAAGAAATCTACCTCTTATCCCTGCCTGATGATCCAGCTTCATAATCAGCCACCCATTTTGTACAGTGTCAAATACTCTACAGCAGTTCAGATACAAACAATCCAATCAGCCTTTCCTTTTGTCCAAAATTGAGCTCACTCTCTCTCAGAAATTCTAAAAGCTTAATACAGTGTCCTCCTTTCCTAAAATCATGTTGATATTCACTAAAGTAATTTCTCCTCTGTAGGAAGTCATCTGTTTTCTTTCTAATCATCTTTTCTAATACCTTAAAAGCCACACTCGTCAGGGAGACTGGTTTACAGTGCAGTGCCTCTTCCTGGTTTCGTTTTCCACTCTCTCGGCACCTTGCCTTTCTCCTTCAACTTCTTGAACAGTATCTCACAAGGTTTTTCAAGCATATCGACACACATGTTCAGCACATATGGTGAAATTTCATTATTACTATGAGCCTTATATGGGTTAAGACCCTTATGAAATCTGTTAATGTCTAATCTAGATATCTCAATGCTTTCTAAAAGCATGTGTGTAATCATAGAGATAGAATTTTACACTTGTGGGGCCCCATGTCACACTTTTATGTCATCAACAACACTTTTAAATCCTTGAAAGTTGAGAGCATTCACAGTCTCCTTGCCAACATTGTTCCAACCATCTTCTATCTTTACACTAAGCCAGTATTTCTTTACATCCTTCTCAGTCATCCTCTTTCTCTGCATCTGATCATGGTCTCCTTTAACTTTAGTATTGCAGCTCAAGAAGAACTGTTTAACGTAAAATCCAAACAGGTACCAGATAATTCAGGAACTTAAAGGCTGTTGTGAAGTCAACTCTTCCCTCTTTTCTCCTCCAAGGTGGATGGACAGCTGTGTAGTCTTCAACCTTCCATTGTAACTCAGCCATCTAAATTCTATTAACATCCTGGTTGCTCTCCTCTGGGCTGCCTTAATCATATTTTTGCAATTACCTATACATACCACATGGGAAGTGAGTTTTACACTCATTGGACCCATCCCTTGAACATTCTCTGCTATCATACAGATGCTTGAACCTATGTATGCTGCTGGCATTAACCATGTCCTCATTCAATCTGTTTCATTCATCCACCACTCATGTTACAGGAGTGTTTTTCCATATCCTTATTAGAAATTTTCTTAATTTCGTGTTTTGTCCTTTGGCTGCTCTATCTCTATATCTCTTGAAGAACTGACCGCTGTGCTTTTCGTTGATCTCTTTTAAAAACTTAGGTTGTGATCAGGTCATCCCTCAGTCTTCTTTCTAAGGTGGGCAAATTCAAAGCCTCCAGTCTTTTTCCCATAACTCAACTTTAGTAATTCTAGCACCATCTTTGTTGCTCTTGTCAACACCTCTTTATGAGCTCCCTGTGCTTCTTTAGGTACAGTGACCAAATATGAGAAGCATATTCTAGCTTTGGCATTATGTGGGATACGAACAGCCTGCTAAATATTTCCTCATCCATATGTATACTTGATGCTACTCTGATATTTGTCAGCAGAAAGTTTGTCTCCTCAACTATTCTCCTAATGTTTGACTCTGGCAACAGCTGAGGGATAATGTTGACTCTCAAGGCCTTCTCACAGGACCTGAAATATATGCAGTGAATAATTTACCAAATACTTTCATGCCCAGCTAACTGAATGTGATTTTAATACTTATTTATTTGCTTTGTCCCTGTCTCCCGCGTTAGCGAGGTAGCGCAAGGAAACAGACAAAAGAATGGCCCAACCCACCCACATACACATGTATATACATACACGTACACACACGCAAATATATATACCTATACATCTCAACGTATACATATATATACATACGCAGACATATACATATATACACATGTACATAATTCATACTGTCTGCCTTTATTCATTCCCATCACCACCTCACCACACATGAAATAACATCCCCCTCCCCCCTCATGTGTGCGAGGTAGCGCTAGGAAAAGACAACAAAGGCCCCATTCGTTCACGCTCAGTCTCTAGCTGTCATATAATAATGCACCAGAACCTTAGCTCCCTTTCCACATCCAGGCCCCACAGACTTTCCATGGTTTACCCCAGACGCTTCACATGCCCTGGTTCAATCCATTGACAGCACGTCGACCCCGGTATACCGCATCGTTCCAATTCACTCTATTCCTTGCACGCCTTTCACCCTCCTGTATGTTCAGGCCCCGATCACTCAAAATCTTTTTCACTTCATCTTTCCACCTCCAGTTTGGTCTCGCGCTTCTCCTCGTTCCCTCCACCTCCGACACATATATCCTCTTGGTCAATCTTTCCTCACTCGTTCTCTCCATGTGACCAAACCATTTCAAAACACCCTCATCTGCTCTCTCAACCACACTCTTTTTATTACCACACATCTTTCTCTCTTACCCTTACATTACTTACTTGATCAAACCACCTCACACCACATATTGTCCTCAAACATCTCATGTCCAGCACATTCACCCGCCTGCGCACAACTCTATCCATAGCCCACGCCTCACAACCATACAACATTGTTGGAACCACTATTCCCTCAAACATACCCATTTTTGCTTTCCGAGATAATGTTCTTGACTTCCACACATTCTTCAATGCTCCCAGAATTTTCGCCAGCAAATATTATATTTTTCATTCAATTCTCCCAATGTAAATAAAGCTCTCGTGATAGACTGGGTACAATATTGACACCAAGATCTCTTTCTCTTACCAATTCCTGTAACTTATTTCACATTAAATATTATTCAAACTGGGGCCTTCTTTTGCTGTGTCACATCCGCATCAATCTGAGCTTACTTGGAGTGAATCTTATCATCCATTCATTAGAGCTACTATGGAGTTCCTGGGTCCCTCTATAAGCTGATACAATTGTTTTCTTTCCCTATATTTCTCATGACCTTGGTATCACCTGCAAACATGTTCAGGCGTGAGTTTAGTCTCTCTGGGAAGTCATTTACATGTGCCAAAAATAGGAGTGGGCACAAAACTGAGCCTCATGGCACTTCACTTGTAACCTCAGCCCATTCTGAGAATGTCTTTTATTGGTATCTTTAGTATCCTTCCACATAGGTAATTCTCAATCTAGGGAAGGAGTTTACCTCTCATTCCTGCCTATAGCTCCAGCTTCTAAATCAACTTCTAATGGGACACAGTGTCAAAGTCTAACAACAAACACTCTACCCATTCATCTATCCAGCTCATCCTGTCAAATATGTGTAACAGGTTCATGATGTAAAAGCTCTTTCCTCTAAAGACATATCATTTCTCAGTTAAGAAGTATCTTTTCTGCAAGTAGGCATTTATTTGTTCCCTGATTATCTTTTCCAGTTTTACAAACCACAATCATCAATGAAATAAGCCTGCAGCTTAGTACAATTTCTGTCACCATTCTTAAAGACAGGCATGTCATTCGCCCTCTTCCACATCCTTTGAACTCTCTCTCCTCTAGAGTCTTACAGAACAGTATTTTGAGAGGCCTAACAAAGTGCCTCAGCATACTTCCCCAGAACACACACAAAGACTTCTTCTGGTCCATGTGCCTTATGTGGGCCAAGGTGTTTTACCAGCCTGACTATATTTCTTTTCTTAATTATACTTTCCAAGATATCTCCCCTCTCCCACCATTCTATCTCAGGTAGAGTGTCATTCTTCACTAAGAAAACACCCTTGAAATTGTTGTAAGGGCCTTACATACCTGTGTGCGATTGCTACTACAAAAACTATTCATGTTGTATGGGGAGAGAATTGCACTCATGTTGCCCCATCTTCCTAACCTTGTGTACTTGTATAATGTCTTTACTTTTATGTATGTATGTACACACCTAACTTATGCCAGATACCTATTTTACTGACCAACCTCTAGGGGAGGATGAACAACTTTGTGGACTTTAGACCAGCTCCTATGACCAGGATTCAAACCTATGTAGGTGTAATCCCAGATGTCCCATGCATGCTTAATAGGCAGTAACATTAACTACTACAACACAGAGGTGTGTGTGTGTGTGTGTGTGTGTGTGTGTGTGTGTGTGTGTGTGTGTGTGTGTGTGTTTAATTACAATTTGTAAGTCTCTTAACCTCAAACATATGTACCACATCCTTACTCATGCATGTATATATATATATATATATATATATATATATATATATATATATATATATATATATATATATATATATATATATATATTTTTTTTTTTTTTTTGCCGCTGTCTCCCGCGTTTGCGAGGTAGTGCAAGTAAAGCAGACGAAAGAAATGGCCCAACCCACCCCCATACACATGTATATACATACGTCCACACACGCAAATATACATACCTACACAGCTTTCCATGCTTTACCCCAGACGCTTCACATGCCTTGATTCAATCCACTGACAGCACGTCAACCCCGGTATACCACATCGCTCCAATTCACTCTATTCCTTGCCCTCCTTTCACCCTCCTGCATGTTCAGGCCCCGATCACACAAAATCTTTTTCACTCCATCCTTCCACCTCCAATTTGGTCTCCCTCTTCTCCTCGTTCCCTCCACCTCCGACACATATATCCTCTTGGTCAATCTTTCCTCACTCATTCTCTCCATGTGCCCAAACCATTTCAAAACACCCTCTTCTGCTCTCTCAACCACGCTCTTTTTATTTCCACACATCTCTCTTACCCTTACGTTACTTACTCGATCAAACCACCTCACACCACACATTGTCCTCAAACATCTCATTTCCAGCACATCCATCCTCCTTCGCACAACTCTATCCATAGCCCACGCCTCGCAACCATACAACATTGTTGAAACCACTATTCCTTCAAACATACCCATTTTTGCTTTCCGAGATAATGTTCTCGACTTCCAAACATTCTTCAAGGCTCCCAGAATTTTCGCCCCCTCCCCCACCCTATGATCCACTTCCGCTTCCATGGTTCCATCCGCTGCCAGATCCACTCCCAAATATCTAAAACACTTCACTTCCTCCAGTTTTTCTCCATTCAAACTCACCTCCCAATTGACTTGACCCTCAACCCTACTGTACCTAATATATATATATATATATATATATATATATATATATATATATATATATATATATATATATATATATATATGAAGTCTGTTGGGGATGAGAGAGCTTGGGAAGTGAGTCAGTTGTTGTTCGCTGATGATACAGCGCTGGTGGCTGATTCATGTGAGAAACTGCAGAAGCTGGTGACTGAGTTTGGTAAAGTGTGTGGAAGAAGAAAGTTAAGAGTAAATGTGAATAAGAGCAAGGTTATTAGGTACAGTAGGGTTGAGGGTCAAGTCAATTGGGAGGTGAGTTTGAATGGAGAGAAAACTGGAGGAAGTGAAGTGTTTTAGATATCTGGGAGTGGATCTGGCAGCGGATGGAACCATGGAAGCGGAAGTGGATCATAGGGTGGGGGAGGGGGCGAAAATTCTGGGGGCCTTGAAGAATGTGTGGAAGTCGAGAACATTATCTCAGAAAGCAAAAATGTGTAGGTTTGAAGGAATAGTGGTTCCAACAATGTTGTTTGGTTGCGAGGCGTGGGCTATGGATAGAGTTGTGCGCAGGAGGATGGATGTGCTGGAAATGAGATGTTTGAGGACAATGTGTGGTGTGAGGTGGTTTGATCGAGTGAGTAACGTAAGGGTAAGAGAGATGTGTGGAAATAAAAAGAGTGTGGTTGAGAGAGCAGAAGAGGGTGTTTTGAAGTGGTTTGGGCACATGGAGAGAATGAGTGAGGAAAGATTGACCAAGAGGATATATGTGTCGGAGGTGAAGGGAACAAGGAGAAGAGGGAGACCAAATTGGAGGTGGAAAGATGGAGTGAAAAAGATTTTGTGTGATCGGGGCCTGAACATGCAGGAGGGTGAAAGGAGGGCAAGGAATAGAGTGAATTGGAGCTATGTGGTATACCGGGGTTGACGTGCTGTCAGTGGACTGAATCAAGGCATGTGAAGCGTCTGGGGTAAAGCATGGAAAGCTGTGTAGGTATGTATATTTGCGTGTGTGGACGTATGTATGTACATGTGTATGGGGGGGGGTTGGGCCATTTCTTTCGTCTGTTTCCTTGCGCTACCTCGCAAACGCGGGAGACAGCGACAAAGTATAATAAATAAATAAAATAAATAAATATATATATATATATATATATATATATATATATATATATATATATATATATATATATATATATATATATATATATAAATATATATATATATATATATATATATATATATATATATATATATATATATATATATATATATATATATATATATAAAAATAATAACCTTACCAACAAGTCAATAATACAGTCACCCCTTTTTTAATAAATTCCACTGCAATACCATACAAACCTGCTGCCTTGCCGGCTTTCATCTTCCGCAAAGCTTTTACTACCTCTTCTCTGTTTACCAAATCATTTTCCCTAACCCTCTCACTTTGCACACCACCTCGACCAAAACACCCTATATCTGCCACTCTATCATCAAACACATTCAACAAACCTTCAAAATACTCACTCCATCTCCTTCTCACATCACCACTACTTATTATCACCTCCCCATTTGCGCCCTTCACTGAAGTCCCATTTGCTCCCTTGTCTTACGCACTTACACCCTATGATTCACTTCCGCTTCCATGGTTCCATCCGCTGCCAGATCCACTCCCAGATATCTAAAACACTTTACTTCCTCCAGTTTTTCTCCATTCAAACTTACCTCCCAATTGACTTGACCCTCAACCCTACTGTACCTAATAACCTTCCTCTTATTCACATTTACTCTTAACTTTCTTCTTTCACACACTTTACCAAACTCAGTCACCAGCTTCTGCAGTTTCTCACATGAATCAGCCACCAGCACTGTATCATCAGCAAACAACAACTGACTCACTTCCCAAGCTCTCTCATCCACAACAGACTGCATACTTGCCCCTCTTTCCAAAACTCTTGCATTCATCTCCCTAACAACCCCATCCATAAACAAATTAAACAACCATGGAGACATCACACACCCCTGCCGTAAGCCTACATTCACTGAGAACCAATCACTTTCCTCTCTTCCTACACGTACACATGCCTTACATCCTCGATAAATAATTTTCACTGCTTCTCACAACTTGCCTCCCACACCATATATTCTAAATACCTTCCACACAGCATCTCTATCAACACTATCATATGCCTTCTCCAGATCCATAAATGCTACATACAAATCCATTTGCTTTTCTAAGTATTTCTCACATACATTCTTCAAAGCAAACACCTGATCCACACATCCTCTACCACTTCTGAAACCACACTGCTCTGTACATGCCTTCACCCTCTCAATCAATACCCTCCCATATAATTCACCAGGAATACTCAACAAACTTATACCTCTGTAATTTGAGCAGTAATTTGAGCACTCACTCTTATCCCCTTTGCCTTTATACAATGGCACTATGCATGCATTCCGCCAATCCTCAGGCTCCTCACCATCAATCATACATACATTAAATAACCTTACCAACCAGTCAACAATACAGTCACCCCCTTTTTTAATAAATTCCACTACAATACCATCCAAACCTGCTGCCTTGCTGGCTTTCATCTTCCGCAACGCTTTTACTACCTCTTTTCTGTTTACCATATCATTTTCCATAACCCCCTCACTTTGCACACCACCTTGACCAAAACATCCTATATCTGCCACTCTATCATCAAACACATTCAACAAACCTTCAAAATACTCACTCCACCTCCTTCTCACATCACCACTACTTGTTATCACCTCCCCATTAGCCCCCTTCACTGAAGTTCCCATTTGCTCCCTTGTCTTACGCATTTTATTTACCTCCTTCCAGAACATCTTATTCTCCCTAAAATTTAATGATACTCTCTCACTCCAACTCTCATTTGCCTTCTTTTTCACCTCTTGCACCTTTCTCTTGACCTCCTGTCTCTTTCTTTTATACATCTCCCACTCATTTGCATTTTTTCCCTGCAAAAATCGTCCAAATGCCTCTCTCTTCTCTTTCACTAATAATCTTACTTCTTCATCCCACCACTCACTACCCTTTCTAATCAACCCACCTCCCACACTTCTCATGCCACAAGCATCTTTTGTGCAAGCCATCACTGCTTCCCTAAATACATTCCATTCCTCCCCCACTCCCCTTACCTCCTTTGTTCTCACCTTTTTCCATTCTGTACTCAGTCTCTCCTGGTACTTCCTCACACAAGTCTCCTTCCCAAGCTCACTTACTCTCACCACCCTCTTCCTCCCAACATTCTCTATTCTTTTCTGAAAACCCATACAAATCTTCACCTTCGCCTCCACAAGATAATGATCAGACATCCCTCCAGTTACACCTCTCAGCACATTAACATCCAAAAGTCTCTCTTTCGCGCGCCTGTCAATTAACACGTAATCCAATAATGCTCTCTGGCAATTTCTCCTACTTACATATGTATACTTATGTGTATCTCTCTTTTTAAACCAGGTATTCCCAATCATCAGTACTTTTTCAGCACATAAATCTACAAGCTCTTCACCATTTCCATTTACAACACTGAACACCCCATGTATACCAATTATTCCCTCAACTGCCACATTACTCACCTTTGCATTTAAATCACCCATCACTATAACCTGGTCTAGTGCATCAAAATCACTAACACACTCATTCAGCTGCTCCCAAAACACTTGCATCTCATAATCTTTCTTCTCATGCCCAGGTGCATATGCACCAATAATCACCCATCTCTCTCCATCAACTTTCAGTTTTACCCATATCAATCTAGAATTTACTTTCTTACATTCTATCGCATACTCACACAACTCCTGTTTCAGGAGTAGTGCTACTCCTTCCCTTGCTCTTGTCCTCTCACTAACCCCTGACTTTACTCCCAAGACATTCCCAAACCACTCTTTCCCTTTACCCTTGAGCTTCATTTCACTCAGAGCCAAAACATCCAGGTTCCTTTCCTCAAACATACTACCTAACTCTCCTTTTTTCACATCTTGGTTACATCCACACACATTTAGACACCCCAATCTGAGCCTATGAGAAGGAAGAGCACTCCCTGCGTGACTCCTTCTTTTGTTTCCCATTTTAGAAAGTTAGAATACAAGGAGGGGAGGATTCCTAGCCCCCCGCTCCCATCCCCTCTAGTCACCTTCTACAACACGTGTGAAAGAAGAAAGTTAAGAGTAAATGTGAATAAGAGCAAGGTTATTAGGTACAGTAGGGTTGAGGGTCAAGTCAATTGGGAGGTGAGTTTGAATGGAGAAAAACTGGAGGAAGTAAAGTGTTTTAGATATCTGGGAGTGGATCTGGCAGCGGATGGAAACATGGAAGCGGAAGTGGATCATAGGGTGGGGGAGGGGGCGAAAATTCTGGGAGCCTTGAAGAATGTGTGGAAGTCGAGAACATTATCTCGGAAAGCAAAAATGGGTATGTTTGAAGGAATAGTAGTTCCAACAATGTTGTATGGTTGCGAGGCGTGGACTATGGATAGAGTTGTGCGCAGGAGGATGGATGTGCTGGAAATGAGATGTTTGAGGACAATGTGTGGTGTGAGGTGGTTTGATCGAGTAAGTAACGTAAGGGTAAGAGAGATGTGTGGAAATTAAAAGAGCGTGGTTGAGAGAGCAGAAGAGGGTGTTTTGAAATGGTTTGGGCACATGGAGAGAATGAGTGAGGAAAGATTGACCAAGAGGATATATGTGTCGGAGGTGGAGGGAACGAGGAGAAGAGGGAGACCAAATTGGAGGTGGAAAGATGGAGTGAAAAAGATTTTGTGTGATCGGGGCCTGAACATGCAGGAGGGTGAAAGGAGGGCAAGGAATAGAGTGAATTGGAGCGATGTGGTATACCGGGGTTGACGTGCTGTCAGTGGATTGAATCAAGGCATGTGAAGCGTCTGGGGTTAACCATGGAAAGCTGTGTAGGTATGTATATTTGCGTGTGTGGACGTATGTATATGCATGTGTATGGGGGTGGGTTGGGCCATTTCTTTCGTCTGTTTCCTTGCGCTACCTCGCAAACGCGGGAGACATCAAAAAAAAAAAAAAAAAAAAATATATATATATATATATATATATCCCTGGGGATAGGGGAGAAAGAATACTTCCCATGTATTCCTTGCATGTCGTAGAAGGCGACTAAAAGGGGAGGGAGCGGGTGGCTGGAAATCCTCCCCTCTCATTCTTTTTAATTTTCCAAAAGAAGGAACAGAGAAGGGGGCCACGTGAGGATATTTCCTTAAAGGTCCAGTCCTCTATTCTTAACGCTACCTTATTAACGTGGGAAATGGCGAATAGTTTGAAATAAATAAATAAATATATATATATATATATATATATATATATATATATATATATATATATATATATATATATATATTTTTTTTTTCAAACTATTCGCCATTTCCCGCGTTAGCGAGGTAGCGCTAAGAACAGAGGACTGGGCCTTTTTTGGAATATCCTTACCTGGCCCCCTCTGTTCCTTCTTTTGGAAAATTAAAAAAAAAAACGAGAGGGGAGGATTTCCAGCCCCCCGCTCCCTCCCCTTTTAGTTGCCTTCTACGACATGCAGGGAATACGTGGGAAGTATTTTTAATTCCCTATCCCCAGGGATAATATATATATATATATATATATATATATATATATATATATATATATATATATATATATATATATATATATATATATATATATATAAAATTTTTTTTCAATTTTCCAAAAGAAGGAACAGAGGGGGCCAGGTGAGGATATTCCAAAAAAGGCCCAGTCCTCTGTTCTTAACGCTACCTCACTAACGCTGGAAATGGCGAATAGTTTAAAAGAAAAAGAAATATACATATATATCAATATCATATTCAATTGCTGTTTCTGGTGTCAGAGAGGTAGTGTCAGGAAACAGATGAAAAATGGCCCATCCACTCATATACACACACACACACACACATATACATATATATATATATATATATATATATATATACATATATATATATATATATATATATAAAGTGTGTGAAAGAAGAAAGTTAAGAGTAAATGTGAATAAGAGCAAGGTAATTAGGTACATTAGGGTTGAGGGTCAAGTCAATTGGGAGGTAAGTTTGAATGGAGAAAAACTGGAGGAAGTAAAGTGTTTTAGATATCTGGGAGTGGATCTGGCAGCGGATGGAACCATGGAAGTGGAAGTGGATCATAGGGTGGGGGAGGGGGCGAAAATCCTGGGAGCCTTGAAGAATGTGTGGAAGTCGAGAACATTATCTCGGAAAGCAAAAATGGGTATGTTTGAAGGAATAGTGGTTCCAACAATGTTGTATGGTTGCAAGGCGTGGGCTATGGATAGTGTTGTGCGCAGGAGGATGGATGTGCTGGAAATGAGATGTTTGAGGACAATGTGTGGTGTGAGGTGGTTTGATCGAGTAAGTAACGTAAGGGTAAGAGAGATGTGTGGAAATAAAAAGAGCGTGGTTGAGAGAGCAGAAGAGGGTGTTTTGAAATGGTTTGGGCACATGGAGAGAATGAGTGAGGAAAGATTGACCAAGAGGATATATGTGTCGGAGGTGGAGGGAACGAGGAGAAGTGGGAGACCACATTGGAGGTGGAAAGATGGAGTGAAAAAGATTTTGTGTGATCAGGGCCTGAACATGCAGGAGGGTGAAAGGAGGGCAAGGAATAGAGTGAATTGGATCGATGTGGTATACCGGGGTTGACGTGCTGTCAGTGGATTGAATCAGGGCATGTGAAGCGATCTGGGGTAAACCATGGAAAGCTGTGTAGGTATGTATATTTGCGTGTGTGGACGTATGTATATACATGTGTATGGGGGTGGGTTGGGCCATTTCTTTCGTCTGTTTCCTTGTGCTACCTCGCAAACGCGGGAGACGGCGACAAAGCAAAAAAAAAAAAATATATATATATATATACATACACTCCCTAACATAAGCTGTTTGTGTGCATGTGTGATTACATATGTATGTGTGGGTGTCCATGTGTATATTTTATCATCATCAAAATGAGCATGCTTGAATGACTTTAGACCCTATCCTTATTCCACAGTGTTACATGACTAATACACTAACTGTAGCAAGGAAAACCCATGGCTGTCATTCTCAAATGGATCTTGGTAGAGGTAAGAGGTCAACATAAGTGAACATAACCAATACAGGAACTGAAAACAGCTTTGGTAAACCAATTCAGTCAGCCGTGCAACACATAGTCAAAAGGAGTTGGTGATATTATGTTTGTCAAAAATGAATAAATCTATTTCACGACAATCTAACTGGAATTGAAATGGACAGCTGTATCAGGTTAATATATGGACTAGCTTATTTTTAGTCAGAAATATGGATTACAGAATTTTACATTTATTTACATTGGTTTCTTAGCAAAGAGTTTAAAGTCTGCATTCCTGAATCTGATTCACATGTTGGTTATACATGGTACTTCACCTTTCTCAGTCTTATTCTAGTTAGATTTCATTCTTACTTATTCATTTATCATCTCAGTAGGAAAATTTCCTGCAAGTTACATTATGATCATAAAAATGTATTCATTTCAAAATAATATTATACTGTACACATAAAATGTTAATGACTGTGACCTCATCTTAAACAGAATTCAAGTTTGTCACATTAAACAGTTCTCTTGGTTATCATGGCCATAAAGTGGCATGACTATTATTCACGATGTAATGGATAAACAGCATACTAGAATTCACAAACTTATAATGGAATAATTTTCATGTATAATTTAAGTGAATGTGAGGCATATCAATCAATTTACTACTCTTCTTGGAAAACTAAGCCAACTACTGACTCATTCTTAAGGATTGTGGTAAAAACCTGGCCTTGGCTATACTGTGAACTGATCAGATTCTGCCACTGAGAAAAAATATGATGGATTCTGTCAAGATATCCTGTATATGGATCGTCTCATATACCACATTATCCACATAAGAAAACTAGGCATTTTCTATCAAACTGCACCACTCATTCACTTTTATCAACCTATACTGACTATATAATCCTATCAACCTGCATTAACCCTTTCACTGTGACGGGCTTATTATTCAGCATACAACTCCTTTTTAACAGTTTTTTAGGAAATTCAAAAAGAAAATATTTGTCATACTTTGACTGTGGAAGTGATTTGGTAGCAATTACAATTATACAGAAATCAGTCTGATTACACTGCCACTGTGAGGCATCAAAGAGTGTGTATCATCAGATGGCATAAGATAGTCAGCACTACCAGACATATAGGTATTGTGTTTTAGTTGCTTTTTCACTTGCACAAAAGTGTATACCAGTGTTTGTGATAAAATATATCAATTTACATGGCGGTGCCACTCATTTCACCACAGTCAATGCTATCCAGTAAATTCATAAAATGATCTTGATTTTCCTCCACTGCTCTAGTGGAGCATCACTGTTGTATATTCTAATCTTGATTTTCCTCCACTGCTCTAGTGGTGCATCACTGTTGTATATTCTAAGAACTTGCATGGTATTCTTAAAAGCAGGAATACAAGTATTTTAGACAATATATGTACTGTGATATCTGACTAAAGTAAAATGAACTTTCACTACCGTTAACAGTGATATTCAACTTTAGTCCACAGAAGCCAAAACATCTTTCCTTTCATTGCAACATTCAGCAACTTTGCCCTGGTCTTTGAATACTTGCTAAACATCCATCAATGTTGCCATAGGAGGCAGCTTTCAGAAATATAAAGGCAAGCAATCATCAGCTGGCCTAAGAATGCCATCTGCACAACAATCATCTATACTCAAAGTTTATCTAGGTAAGCTATGTGTATCATGACATCATGATATTGTATTGTAAGTGTTTCTGCTTTATCATATCACATTAAAAAAAATCAAAATATCATGAACATAGAGATGACAAAACAAGTTAAAAAATATCAGCAATAAATCATGCTTACCTTACAGTTTAGGTAAGTTTTCAAAACACTGACATCATGTGTACGTGTTCTTGCTACATAAAACCACATAATATACTGAAAATATCACGAACAGAAAAAAGCAAAACACAAGTAAACACATATCAGCTGCTTGAATTAAAATGCTATCCCTTCCACGTACACAGCAATGATTTATACTTATTTTACAATAATGTAAATTATGTATAAAGCTACATCATGATATGCAGTGTAAATGTTTATTATGTATCATACTGCATAACACAGGAAATTGTAATAACCAGACAGGAATCTATCAGGTTATTCTTAATGGCTAATTATCAACCTCACTCAAAATACCCTTTTCTTAATCTTTCATGGAATATTACTAGTCCAAGGCTCTGATGTAAAACAAAAAATTATTATCATCACTAGCATGATTATCAAAAGTGAAAGTGGACTGGAACACTTTTGATGTGCAAATGATCAAAAGGATTCTCAAAGTATGATGCACAATAAACACATAATATTCCACAATAACTCAATTTCGTTACAATTTGCAATATATAAACATTTGAACATTTCCAATATTCTCAATTTTGTTGATAATGTGGGATTCTGAGATCCTTTTCAAAAATACCCAAAACATGGTTGGTTTGTTTAAATGAGTTTTGCTTACTTCATAAGTTAATGTGCACCTTTTGAATTAGTTTTGACTCATCTCTTTCAAGTCTTCCCCCTTCCTTTCTAGTTAGTCTACATCATGGAAGACAAGAGGCTAAGCCAGATGATGCTAATAAAATCTTTAATGAATAAGATTTTCCATCAATACTGACAAATTTATAACAAGCAATTTCAACGTTTAAATGGCAAGCATGGTCTGAATATCCCATCATGAAGTGTGCAGAAAAAAGTTTGTCTGCTATAATAGGACAGATCAGCATTCAATAAAAGCTACACAGAAAGTTATTTAACTAAATTTTTGCTAAAATGGTAGATAAGCATTTAATAGAAGTAGAAACTACTCAGAAAGTTATATTACCTTTTTGTTAGCCTGGTTAAGTATGAAATGAGCACCTACACAGAGTGTGAATGATATGTTGATAGCACTAGATAAGACAGGACGAAGTGGAGATGACATCTCTTCTTAACAAGCTTGTTCTCTGACTGTACTCTTATTTCATACACAGGTACAATATTACTGGTACACAAGAAAAATATATAGTATTCAAAATATTACACAATTCCAATATACAAAATTAAAAATGTTACATCAGTGAAGCTTCAAATATGTGCAAGTACATTGAAGAGCTGGCACATGTGGTGATAATATTGCAGTACTTTTCCTTTTTTCGAAATATTCTACCTCTTTACTTATCATCTGCTACTTAAGTCCTCCACTGCCCCATGATTAGAGGCATTGTGACATAATTTCTTCCACAAGCATGATTTCAATGGGAACATCTGCCTTGCATGCCATCCTCCTCATCAAATAGTCCCACAGGACTCACTCTGCATGTCATCTATTTCTTCACATTTCTCATGTTATTCTTCTTAACTTTCCTTCTCAGCTGATTCATATCATATCAGTGCCCCCAACAAACTCAAGTTATCCAAAAACTTATTAATTTTTCATGAGGTCACTGTGTACGCATAATGGAGGTTGTAGGAATACTGGGATGAGCAAAATATTTTCCTGTATCTTCCTTGTAATGGAAGACCTAAATAGGATACCAAAAGTACAATAAGTAAGCTGGGCATTCAAATGGAGACAGAAAAAGAGAGCACACCAACTGAAGCTGGCCATTGTTCTCTTTGAGCTCATGAGCTCCATGTTCTCTTTGAGCTCAGGAGCTAACATCAACTGCCATTTAAGGGTTAAGGATTTATGGTACAGTTCTATAGACATACCGGAATTTCATGCTTTAGCATTATGTTTGGTTTCATACTAAATCATTTTCCTCACATTTACTATCACATAATGAAGAATACTTTTCAACAAATTTCACATTTTCTTACTGAACACCTAAATTTCCAAGGTTCAATACTGTTTTCTATAAATATAAATACCAAATATGTATCTTTAAGGTCACTTTAAGATAGAAAGGTAATACAAAAAGATTAAATTACAACAATTATTCTTTCATAATGGACTAGCAACTTTTAGTAATGTCTCTGAAATTTAATGACGCAGTGAAAGGGTTAAGGTGCCCTGGGGCACCAACTAATAATAATTTCACTACCCACCAAATATGCATATAAAGGTTTTTCTTCTCCCACATAGTACAGTAACATCCTCCTTAGTGAAAGGGGCAGCTAGCAGACATGAGTGATCTATAAGATAATCAGAGGCAGTAACACTAATAATTCTATATCATGTACTTAACCACAGAGTTCAACTGTATAATGTAAAGTGTGGATGACACACTATTCCACTCTGAAAAGCAGTATTTCCATTACCAATGAAATGGTAACGTAATTCAATAAAAGTGACACTTCAGTGTTATCAAGAGGTCTATATCAAATACCTAAATAATCTTAATGGCTAATATAGGATACCTTTTTCATAAGCTATCTCCTTTCTGATTCTAATGCAAGTGATTTAATGAATTATCTATCAAGCAGAATAAACACAAAACTGACAACACTAGTGACCCATGCAAAGAAACTCTACATAAAACAACAATAATGCGAATGATCATCTTATCAAAAGCTACATAAAGTGAAAGCAAGGTCGGGTCTATCACATAATGTCAGCTATGACCAGAATAGCTAATTCGTCTATCTAGGAATAATCAATAAAAAAAACACAATTAACTTCCCCGCCAAAAAAAATTTTGTTAGCTAATTAAAAAAATTCTTGCACATGAAGTGTAATGGAATAGTTCTGCATCTAATACTTTAGTTTGAAAACATTTTTGTACACAAAAGAAAATGTTAAGAGTATATCTGGGTAACTGTTTCCTTGTGCTTTTACTCTAAGCTTAACATATCACACTGATCAGTTGCTGCAGTCTTACTGTTACATATATTTGTTTTTGAATCACATATGTAACTAATATCAAAATTAACCCAATGTGTAAAATTCCTGATGAAATGATAATGGCCTTATAACTGTAAGAATGGTAAGGTTATATTGACGTGCAATACAAAACAGCACTGAGTATTCAAAGGCTTTTTAATAATTCAATTAGAAATGATTTGTGTTTGAAGAGACCTCTTAGTACTGATATTCGCATCTGTGTAAGATCCTACTAATCTCGAAGACTATTATGTTCAATCAAATCAATGCATCTATCTAACTATGTAGGCATTTTTCAAAAGGGGCAATGCTTTCGGTCAGTTTTTACTTTTCATTTCATTTAATCCACTAGCATGCATGTCTTAGGGATGACTTTTCCTTATTTGAAAATATTAACTTTTATCAATCTATGTCTGCAAAACTGCACAGCCAGATAAAGTAACTGTCCTGCACACTTTGTCCTTGTATAGTTGTGTTTATGAATTGAAATAATAGAACAAAGACAAAAATAATAATAGAGACAGGCAGAGAGTGAAGAAGTGATCCATGGATATAATATATAAGTCTTCCCTACCCTGCATCCATATGCTATAAGTTTCAAAATACATTCAAGCAGAAAGAAAACGGTGAAAACGTTGTTGAGGTATCCCAGAATGTCCAAGTAGAGAGGAACCGCTTGATAATACTAGAGAGTGGGCGGAATACGATGGCCCAGGGTTGAAGTTGGCGCGCAGAGTGTTGATTGGTCGGGGGCGACAGAGCGCAGTGTTGATTGGTCGGGGACACCAGAGGGGGGTGGGCGGGACCGCGAATCACAAGGGTATGTATCATCCAGTTGTGACACATAATTGGTTGGCAATGGAATCAGCCAGGACCAATCAGTGATGAGGAACAATGATTTTCAGGTGGCACCGTTGATTTTCAAGTTTTATGTAAGGAAAGAGACACAGAGAAACATAAAATTAATACTTATGCCATGAATTATTAGAAATGGTCATTCAGTTTATCTGGTAATAAAATGGATGAATATGATACTGTGAACAAATTGGGTATCATAAATTTTGTGTGGTTTCAAGTCTCATAAGAAACAAGTCATCCAGCAGTCCCTCTATCTTAATGGATTACACTATGTATCTGGCTTGCTTTGATCTAGAAACACTATTAACCAGAACAAGACTTGGAACCACAAACTAGAGCAAGCATATCACTTAGTCCAGGGGAACAGTATCAAAGGGTCTAGCAGATGCATCCGCTTGTTCAGTAACACGATGCTGGTGTAAGATGGCCATGCCATTCACATTTTAAGAATAAGGGGTCATGCCTGCCTGCTACATTCATTTGGATGCAACAGGATGTATATGGCATACAATACATGCACAATGCTACTAGTTTACATATAATTATCTATGTTGACATAGCTAAGGATGCAAATTTTTTTCAATACATGCAGGTTCTAAATTATATGAATACAACTATGCTTTCATCATATTTTGAAATAAAACAACAAAATTCAATTTCCTATTGTATAATCATTCAGTAAAGAAAAGAGGAAAAACTTATCTAATCATGAAATTCAAAAATAAAAATGTAGGATATAAACTATGACTATCCTCAACACTAATAGAAAAATTATGATAGCAGCATCAACAACAACAAAACAATGGAGGTCTAACTTACTAAGCCATGCCAACTTATCACTTACACATTTGTGTGCAGCAAAGCAAGATAAATGTTGTAACATAACTTAAGTACTAACAAACATATATCAACATGCACACTATAAGAACCACTATCACAAGACAGGCATTCATCAATCTTCTATAAAGATTGCAAATGTGCATATGAAGACATGCAGTCAATGCAGCATGCTACAAGCAACTTATGCTACATCAAGATGATTAAAGGAAGGTCATATTTCTATCATGCCATGCAGTTTCATTCATAGATATTCAACATTCACAATGATCACAAGGTTTAAAACAATGCAACAATGGTGTGGACAATGGTATACGGCGCCACCATACAGTATACGGAGCCACAGCTCAGAACAAGAGACAGTAGGTACATGCGATTGCTGCTCTTGTACGAGTGTGGTTGCCAGGGCAGGGAGGGTTGGTGATCTGCCTCCGATGATGGGGTCTCGCGCGCATCTGTTGGAACTTGGGGAGGAAGGTCTTTGGACGGCTCAATAGGGGCACGTCCTTTTATATATCTCACTTAAGGAGAAAAAGGGACATTCACAACACTGTCTTTCAGCAGAGTAGTTTTATTGAAGTGTTAGACTCCATTCTAGCGTTTTTCCCTGATGAGGAAGGTATAGGATCTCAAGAACGTGAGATGAAGGAAATTTATGGAGCACAGATTCCTTTCATCTGAGTTTTTCATAATATAACATAGGATAATAGGAGCAAAAGAAGGAGAGGGGTTAAGATACTATGAAAGTGTCAGGTTACCTCTACTTCTTTCCCTACTGGAAAAATGTGATAGATACAGAAGATGGTTGGAGAGAAACACAGTTATTCATGAAGATTCTACAAACATTTCTAAAGCACACAAGAAGTTCTCCTTAAAACACAATAGAAATAAGATGTGTATTTCAGACAACAAAACACAAGTAATAGACAGATTAGAAGGGGCACCACAATTCCTAAAGAGGAGGACTGGTGCACTAAAAGATGTCTAATGAAACCCAAGTAAGAATACCAAGTAAGAGTTATGTTGATGGAAATGGGGAAAGTAGAAATATGACTTCCTAGCAAAACATAAAGCAAAGATATAGCTATGAAGAAACAATTTTGATCAAAGATGAATCAGAGACAATAATCAATTCACCAATTAAAACAATAGAGAGAAGCTATGACTAAACAGTATAGTCCAACTCAACATCAGGAATCATTTCTATGTGACACAATATCATATCCTAAATCTTGTGCAAGAAGGGAATTAATCTGAGAAATACTATTCAAGTGATGATCACATGAACATTAATAGCAGTCTATGTTATATAATCAGGCACAAAATCTTGTTTGCTAATAACATAGCATGAAGATATCATGTACAATGTTTGCAAGCCTGTAATCCATTTTCCTTTTTACACCTGAGCTAGTAAAGAACTGAAAAATATAAAATTAATATGCAAAGGCTTTTTGTTTTTTGCAGATGATGGATTCTAACTGGCCCACATTATATTTCCACTGATTAATACTGAATGAATAATGTGGAGGATGATATGAGGTCTGTATTGTGAGCATAACATAAACAATCTACTCTGATATACGATAAACATTGTATTTCATACTATTTCTGCAACAATAACAACAAAAATAACTGATCTACAATCGTGCCTATCAACACATCATGACTACTATACGAAGAACTGAAATCCACTGCAATTCATCCTTATTTCTCATAAATTTACCTTAGCTGCCTTATACTATTGCAGAACATATGTGCATCACTTGTAATCAGTTGTGATATAAGGTGTGATAAATGAGCATATGGTTCAGTTGTAAGCTTGCTAGAAAGGTGTGATGCCTTGGGCGTCAATTATCATGTGTACTAACTACTGCCATAATTTGTATGAACCAACATGTATGAAATATCCATGTGAATCTAGTTGTCATTCTGATGCCAAAAATCCCAGAATCTTTAAAATATTTGTATATAAGATAAAAACCCACTAAAGTAAAAGTAATACCCAAATCCTTGAATAACATTTCAAAGTTAGTCAATAACATAAAGGACAGCTATCTACTGGAAGTGAATATCAAATTGGTCTATGAGCATTTGCTAAGTGAAAATTCTTTATCTGTTCATTCACAAATCCTTTACAGAATTGTGTTTACTGCTCTACAGGGAAGATAATGACCTTATATAAATAACCATTATCCATTACTTATCCAGTCCAACAATACAGAATAATGCATCTTTAAGTTATATAAGCATTTAAAAACAAAATTTGTGTCAAGAATATTAATTTGAAATCTAGATTTCTAGGATTAGAACTACAATACTTACAATACCTGAGAGGTAATTGTAAATCTTCAAATATAATGAGCTAAACAATCATTTTCAAAGACAAAGTGAAAAGAAAATTTCACCAGCACATAAGGTGTGGTTATGGTAAAACAGGTGCAAACTTTCTTAGCATAATACAAGACTTTAAACATCACCTAGCAGGAAACAATACTTCATTACAAAATTATGAATCCTGTAATGCTGCAGAATAATTGGCAGTTATACAGACTGGTATCATAAAATACAAAATCTTCATAATGTTTGTTATTAATGTTCACATGACCTAAAAGTCTTTAGTAATAACTGATGATACAAAAAACTGACTAATGCTGCAATGTAAAGAGTGTATCTATTGGCATGATCTTCATTGTACTGCTTGTAATTTGTAATAAAGGTTCTAAGTTTATAAAAGGACAAGACAACACCAAATACATTTTAAATTATTCTAGAGCACTGGTTACATGACCATGTATTCCCTAATTGCATACAACTAAACCTACTGAGAGCACAAAACAAAAGAAGCTACACATCACTGTCAAGCACCATTTTAAGTCTACAACTAAAAGTTCAGAGGCAGCCTAAAAGACAACGCAGAGCACCAAAACACTAAGAGCTAGGGATTTCAGTATGGTATTTTAGTCCTATAACACCACAGAGCATGAGAAAATCTAAGAAGATTCATATGCAGCACCTAATATGCAGTATGTGATGACAAAGAGAAACTAGAGCCATCAGGCTGAACTTAAGAATCTATACTTAAGAGTCTATTAGGATAATTACTAAGAGAACACACCCTATGAGGTTATGAAGTAGATGGGAGATATTAGATATTGCAGAGGACAGAGACAGGCATATTGAGATGAAGCAGTGATATGCAACCACAGGATTCACACAAAATAAGTTTTTTCCAGACAACACAGAGATAAAGAGTAAGAGAGGTTAAGGATATAAAGATACTGAGACAGACAGGAATGACGTATATAATGGTCTAGCAAGTTATATAAGAAACAAATGAGGGATTGTTAGAGAGACCCACTGCGTGTGATGTCTCTTGCCATGAGTAGAGTTGAACCTTCCTTACCCTGACTCCGAATGCCGTGATCTTCAGTAAACATTCAATGGTAAAGAACGAAGTGAAGATTGTGTTCATGTAGTGCAGAGTACTTTTGTACAACTTGGACTGATTATGAAACTAGCAGGAGAGAAACACAAAACACAGAACATCAGTAACGAGGCGCATTGGTTAGTAAGTTGGTCACATAAAATATCCAGAACATTTGATACATATTTGATGGGATCTATAACTGCATGGTCTGACTTGTTAGAGAACTTATGATTAACAACTAAAACTATCTAATTCATTAATTAATGAGACTTCTGAAGAGAGCTCGGTTAATTATTTAGCCTTAAAACTTATTTATTGCAGCATAGATCCACAAGGAATCAGAGCTTGAATGCTAGCTTGAATTCATACAACAGAGTGGAAGAATATTTTACATGACATTTTAAATGACAAATATAAACAGTATATGTTAAAGGGTTTTCTTTTAATGCAAAAGTATATGTATTATAAAGGGGAATAGGATAAACAGCAATAAATTAGATATTACACTGCAGAAACTGAAACCAAAACTGCATGTGATGACTATATAAAGACCCTGATCAAGAATCTCACTTAGCATGTAGCATTCAAGCTCTGTAACATTAGTGATAACACCACAGATCTGGATTTTGGTGCTGTGCCTCAGCATGGCTTCATCTCCTTGGTCTGAATGAGATAAGTGAGCTGACTGAAGCAGCCTGCAAAAGTCCTGGTCTGTAGTCTTAGCACGCAATACAGGCGACAACCATGATCATCACCCACAGCACGGTAAGCATGGGTAGGGCTAGGTTGTCCTGAATGGGGGGTAAGAATACTCACTTGGATGGCTAACTAGATAGGTCAACATATGCCATCTACTGAAAAATACCAGCCACCCCACACAGCAGCCAACCATCTATATTTAATTATGCTGTAGTAAAGTTTAATAATAAACCCTTGGATCCTCATTACATGATCAGATACTTTTCTACATATGTATACAAAACCATAAGCATGATCCCTCAACAAAGTCCCTTACACATGCAGGGTAGAGGGTGGCATTCATGCCTAGCCCCCACAGGTGTTAGATCAGCCATCAGACACTGCTACATGTCCTATGGCTGACAGAAGGGGCTGTCACAGGCTGCCACGAGCACCTGCTCACCGTGCCAGCAGCTGGGTGGCGTCATGGTTAAACAAACAAAGTGATAATTCACCTGAATGAAGACCTTCAGACACAGCAGTAGATATTCTATTTATGAATCTTCATATCCAGCACAACTCTTTACTGTTACTTGCTATCTATGAAGGTATACATCCAAGAGAGGTCATACATAGTTGAAGGAGCGTTAAAATGCTATTGGTAATCTGAGTGGCAGTGGTTAAAGATGTGCCTCCACCCAGACTACCCTGTGATCCCGCACCTCCACTGACACACACAGCCTTTCCACAGGCACCACCAACACCTCACATAATAATTACAGGTCCTCAGTTCACATTTGAGTGCCAGGAGTTGGTGGGAGGGAAGGAGAGTGCCTTGGGAAAGAGCATGCACAGATGAGTATCCAAAAGCCCGGCCAAGAGTAACAATGAACACCACAACCAATATTTTCAAAACATTTTTGTGACATTTGGAGAGTCATGCTAATGATGTACATTGCCTATCCTTCCTTTAAAAATACTTACAGGGAAAATTATAAATCAATTAGCATAACTCTCAATCAACTTTTGATGAAGGTAACACAAGCTTTATCTAATACCCACCATATTCATATCACTGAGTTATCATTGAGTAACAAAGCAACTCAACAGTATAAAAATAGGATGGGACAACAGGATCATGGTGTGGGAAGAGAAAAATAAAAAGCCACCAATGGAGGATGGCCGGGCCTGGGATACATCGAGGTGAGCATGCTAAGCTGTGAAAGCACCATGCTAGTCCTGGGCTGGACTGATTAGACCCACTGGAAATAATGGAACTGGACAGTGTGCCAACAGGTAAGAAAGGAGATACCAGAAGGGAAAATTCATGATGAAAAGATTACTGAAAAGAGTAAAAGTGTGCTCAAAGGAATTTGAGTTTTCCTAGTCTAAAATTCAGAAACATTCTAAAATACAATTTTTTCTGATATGCAAGGCGTGCATGGCCAAGTCTTGAGTCGGCTTGTTAAAAGAAAAACTGCTTTCATCATCTCTAGTATGTTAACTGCTAGTAAAGTTAAATACTGTACTAGCAATGTGCAATGAGTGCTCTAACAGCTACAGCAGCTGTGAACACTGTCCCTATGCACTAGGGAGCTGGGTGATGGGATGTCTCTTTGCCAGTGCTGCTGATATTGTAAAAGTGATGCCTAACAAGATGTTGAAGTGAGCGAAGGGTGTAAGACCCATTAGAAAATAATGAGATGAATTGAAACAATAAATCATTAAAATCTATGAGAGTGGGAGTTATATATAAAAAAAAAAGAAAGGCAATGTAAGAAGTATAAAGACACTTATAAAATACTAGGTTGATATCAATAAAAGAATGTAGAAAACAGACTAAGAAAAAATAATCTAAGAGAGAGAGAGAGAGAGAGAGAGAGAGAGAGAGAGAGAGAGAGAGAGAGAGAGAGAGAGAGAGAGAGAGAGAGAGAGAGAGAGAGAGAGAGAGAATCTCTCTACCTAAATGTACATACAACAAGAGCCTAAATGAAGGAAGGGCAACAAATAGTGCTCACTGTGTATCTTGCTTGATTCAACATAAGGGTATCACCTACAGTCAAGCACATTCCATGGTTGTTAATCCTGGTATGATCTGGCACTGCCTTAAACCATGCATTATTTTCTTTCGAAAGTTTCAGTATTTGCTCTGCTAAGACTTCCAATGTCAACGGGCAAGATATCGAAGTCTCTACATATTTCTTACTGAGCACTAATAAATTTCATCATGAATCTTTCTTTTGCATTCCCATGAACAATATGCAAATAGAATTACTCTGTTTCCTCCAATATGTGAGGCTTTTCATCTTTATGAAATTTTTGAGAACCTCCATCTGTTGTTATGCATGAATTACCATATACCATTCTCTTCTTTACAGCCAGTATGGATTTAGTTCTGTCAGTTCCTGTGTTCCAGTCTCTCTCTATCTCTCTTTTTCTCTCCCTATGTGATACAGGTAACAGCTGAGAAGAACAGTCATATACATCAAGCAAGACATGCCGTGAGCAGTGAGTGCTTAGCACGAGCCCTGCAGTTTCGTCTAAATCTCATCATAGGTGCTTGTGGGTAGGTACTCAATCTTTCTCTGATAAGACTTTGTCAAAAGATAGGGTTAGCACATTGTGCTCAGTGTATATCTTACTTTACAAATAATGGTGTTTCTGCTTCGAAACTCATTAGAAAGAAAGACAAATAGTATCTATGAGTACCCATAATGGGATTTTAGCAGAAAAGCAGGGTTAGTGCATAGCACTCACTGCATATCTTACTTGTTGAATTACAGTACAGGTATTTTTTTTCTCTCCACTGCAACTCCTTATGTATTACAGTCAATCTGAGGTATATTAAGGAATGATTTAACCATGATTCTAATTTTCTTTTAATGTTTCTGCAGTCACTCCATGCAAATTTTTGTATCTCCTGGTGCTGAATTAAATGATCTTTCCAACTTGTTTGCAGGAGACTTGCATATCAACATCTGAAATCTTTTAGAATAGCTCTAGATTTGATAATTCTGCAGCTTTTCTGCTAAGATACTTTCACATTTAAAACTTTACTCAAAAATGCCTTGTATCTACAGCAATGCATATGTCACGTATCTCTCAACTTTTTGCAATACTAAAGAGCTGAAGTTGTTTCATATGCTCTAGATAATCAATTTTGCCTGCAATATGCTTCTGAATTCCTTCTAATCTACGTATTCCCAAATCTTTAACTGATTTCCATACAACACAGATATATTCAGTATGTCTCACATATACATTAAACATCTTCATAACCAATTTTCTTTTTCTTGGAGCAAAAGTTCCCATTTTCATCCCACTTATTATCTAGCTTGTAAGTTCTACCTTATCAATGTGCTCCCTTAAGTCAGTTCTTTATCTATAATAACGTCTAAACTTTTGACATTTCTTTCTTTCTAGGGCTTTTGCAGGAAGATACTAATATAGACTGTTATTCCAAAGTTTATTTGCTCAAATTTCTCTTCATCAAACTCCAATAGGTGCTCTTCTTTCCACTTGAAGATTCTATCTTGGTCTTTCCATAGCACTTTTGTTTTCTCCTTTTCCCAGTTTTATTCATATTTGTGTCCATGGAAAACATCTACATAATCTCTCCCTTACATGAATACAAAAGAGTATTTAAGCTAAACTCATTCCCATGTGGTAAACCTAATAGAACACCACTGTCTGACAAGGTTGCACTTTCAACCATTGTGAAATTTCTCTTGATTAAAAACTCCTTATCCATTCTCATAGACAAAGAGTGAGTGAGAGGTAGAGAGAGAGAAATACAGAGAGCCATGCACAGACACACACACAAAACAAAGTCAGCCTGAGAAAATTTTCAGACTTAAAAGACTTAGACAAGTTGAGGAAATTTCTTCAGGGTTTTTGGCATTTGTCATGGCCCAGTTGGAACATTATGATATGGGTAATCTTAGTAAAATCATTAGTATCATTTCTAGTCGCAAGCATACAACCTTACTAACACCTGTTCTGCAGTCATTAACTCATGTAAAATCAAGACTGATGTTACTATTCCTACCATCAGTCAGTGATGTCAGTCTCCTTCATACCCAACACAACAGCTTGTTTGCAGCCACTCCTATGATGCCCAGGTGAGTCAAGAAAAGTAAGCACTAAATGTTTGTTGCACCTCTCACCCCAACCCCAATACATTGTATCACACCAAAGATATTTCCGTGTTCCTGAAAGTGAGCCAATTACCATATAAATCATTACATGGCATTCAGTCACTATTTACGTGCTGCATTCATGGAAAATGGATCTTCAAATGATGTTATGATAAACAAAATATAAACCACCATCTAGTTATCCTTAATCCTGAATACATTTATTCATACATAAAGAAGACCTTGAGGTAACACACCAGGATTTTTCATTTATAGTACCTACCTGCAAGTACCAAAACAAAGTTTTGCCAGAGGTATGAGTAGCACAATGTTCTCATGGAGCATCTTGATTGTTTCCCAATACTGTTGTTTTCTGCAGGCCAATACTGTTGTTTTCTGCAGGCAAGCAGTCGCACAGATTTCTAGCCTAAGATCAACTGCAAAGGCTCATTGCCATGTGCCATAAATTCTATTGAAAAATCACTGTCTGCTCCACCTATGTTTCTAATCTTACTAGGCAAAACAATGAAGAATATCCTCATCTTCTTTGCTGGGCTTTCAAATATATTTTTAGTGCCTTTTGGATATTTTTCAAAGAATTCTTGCATATCTAATTAGGCTCCTTCCATTTTTTTTAACTTTACAAACAGAGGATATAATTCTTATATTCCTACTATCTGATGCCAAGCATATATCACACTTTCTCTTCTTTCTAGATGGAATAGTTTAAGGTCTTACTTCTTCCATAATGACTTGTGTATTCATTTCCCATAGTTTTCCTTGTAAAGATTCTATAAGTCCTTTTCAATCCATCAATCTCAGCTTGTTTACTTAATTGCAATACAGCAGTACTTACTAGATATCATCAGTACTTACTAGATATCATCATACTTGATTGCCATTTCCTGCGTCAGTGAGGTAGCGCTAGGAAACAGATGAAGAATGGCCCATCCACTAATATACACATGTATATACATAAACGCCCATACACGCACATATACATACATATATTGATACCCTGTGAATATCAGTTTGTGGCAGGGGTGTGTAATGTCCCTATGGTTGTTAAATTTGTTTATGGATGGGGTGGTCAGGGAGATAAATGCAAGAGTTTTGGAGAGAGGGGCGAGTATGCAGTCTGTTGGGGATAAGAGGGTATGGGAAGTTAGTTGTTGTTTGCTGGTGATACAGCTCTAGTGGCTGACTCACATGAGAAACTGAAGAAGTTGGTGACTGAGGATGAAAAAGCGTGCGAAAGGAGAAAGTTGAGAGTAAACGTGAATAAGAGCAAGGTTATTAGGTTCAGTAGGGTTGAGGGACAAGATAATTGGGGAAATATTGGAGGAAGTGAAGTGTTTTAGATATCTGAGAATGGACTTAGCAACAGATTGAACCATGGAAATGAAAGTGTCACAGGGTGGGGGAGGGGGCATGTTTGAAGGAATATGTGGCTCCAACAATGTTATATGGCTGCAAGGTATGGGCTATAGATAGAGTTGTACGGAGGAGGGTGGATGTGTTGGAAATGAAATGTTTGTGGACAGTATGTGGTGTGAGGTGGTTTCATTAAGTAAGTAATGACAGGGTAAGGGAGATGTGTGGAAATAAAAAGAGTGTGGTTGGGAGAGCAAAAGTGGGTGTGTTGAAATGGTCTGGACATAAGGAGAGGATGAGTGAGGAAAGACTGACAGAGGATATATATGTCAGAGGTGGAGGGAATAAGGAGAAGCAGGAGACCAAATTGGAGGTGGAAGGATGAGTGAAAATTATTTTGAGCAATCAGGGCCTGAACATACAGGAGGGTGAGAGGCATGCAAGGAATAGAGATGGAACGATGTGATATACTGGGGTAAATGTGCTGTCATTGGACTGAACCAGGGTATGTGAAGCATCTGGGGTAAACCATGGAAAGGTCTGTGGGGCCTGGGTGTGGATGAGGAGCTGTGGTTTTGGTGCATTACACATGACAGCTAGAGACTGAGTGCGAATGACTGTGGCCTTTTTTTGTCTGTTTTCCTGGCGCTATCTTACTGAAGCAGGGTATAATGATGCTGTTTCCTGTGGGGTGGGGTGGCACCAAGAATGGATGAAGGCAAGCAAGAATGAATATGTACATGCATATATATGTATATGTCTTTGTATGGGTATGTATACATATGTATATGTGTATATACTGATACGTATATATGTATGTATGTATATGTGCGTGTATGGGCATTCATGTATACATATGGGTTTATGAGTGGATGGGCCATTCTTCGTCTGTTTCCTGGCGCTACCTCGTTTACACAGGAAAAAGTGACTCAGTATAATGAATATAATAAATAATCAGCATATACACGTATACATATACCAATACATACGCAGACGGGTTTGGATCGTATTACTGTGGAATCTATTAAAAAAGGGGGTGACTGTGTTGTTGACTGGTTGGTGAGGATATTCAATGTATGTATGGTTCATGGTGAAGTGCCTGAGGATTGGCAGAATACAAAGGGGATAAAGGTGAGTGTTCAAATTACAGAGGTATAAGTTTGTTGATAGAGTTGATAGAGATGCTCTGTGGAAGGTATTAAGAATATATGGTGTGGGAGGAAAGTTGTTAGAAGCAGTGAAAAGTTTTTATCGAGGATGTAAGGCGTGTGTACGTGTAGGAAGAGAGGAAAGTGATTGGTTCTCAGTGAATGTAGGTTTGCGGCAGGGGTGTGTGATGTCTCCATGGTTGTTTAATTTGTTTATGGATGGGGTTGTTAGGGAGGTAAATGCAAGAGTTTTGGAAAGAGGGGCAAGTATGAAGTCTGTTGGGGATGAGAGAGCTTGGGAAGTGAGTCAGTTGTTGTTCGCTGATGATACAGCGCTGGTGGCTGATTCATGTGAGAAACTGCAGAAGCTGGTGACTGAGTTTGGTAAAGTGTGTGGAAGAAGAAAGTTAAGAGTAAATGTGAATAAGAGCAAGGTTATTAGGTACAGTAGGGTTGAGGGTCAAGTCAATTGGGAGGTGAGTTTGAATGGAGAAAAACTGGAGGAAGTGAAGTGTTTTAGATATCTGGGAGTGGATCTGGCAGCGGATGGAACCATGGAAGCGGAAGTGGATCATAGGGGGGGGGAGGGGGCGAAAATTCTGGGGGCCTTGAAGAATGTGTGGAAGTCGAGAACATTATCTCGGAAAGCAAAAATGGGTATGTTTGAAGGAATAGTGGTTCCAACAATGTTGTATGGTTGCGAGGCGTGGGCTATGGATAGAGTTGTGCGCAGGAGGATGGATGTGCTGGAAATGAGATGTTTGAGGACAATGTGTGGTGTGAGGTGGTTTGATCGAGTGAGTAACGTAAGGGTAAGAGAGATGTGTGGAAATAAAAAGAGCGTGGTTGAGAGAGCAGAAGAGGGTGTTTTGAAGTGGTTTGGGCACATGGAGAGAATGAGTGAGGAAAGATTGACCAAGAGGATATATGTGTCGGAGGTGGAGGGAACGAGGAGAAGAGGGAGACCAAATTGGAGGTGGAATGATGGAGTGAAAAAGATTTTGTGTGATCGGGGCCTGAACATGCAGGAGGGTGAAAGGAGGGCAAGGAATAGAGTGAATTGGAGCGATGTGGTATATCGGGGTTGACGTGCTGTCAGTGGATTGAATCAAGGCATGTGAAGCGTCTGGGGTAAACCATGGAAAGCTGTGTAGGTATGTATATTTGCGTGTGTGGACGTATGTATATGCATGTGTATGGGGGGGGTTGGGCCATTTCTTTCGTCTGTTTCCTTGCGCTACCTCGCAAACGCGGGAGACAGCGACAAAGTATAAAAAAAAAAAAAAAAGTTTGTTGAGTATTCCTGGGAAATTATATGGGAGGGTATTGATTGCGAGGGTGAAGGCATGTGCAGAACACCAGATTGGGAAGGAGCAGTGTGGCTTCAGATGTGGTAGAGAATGTGTGGATCAGGTGTTTGCTTTGAAGAATGTATGTGAAAAATACTTAGAAAAGCAAATGGATTTGTATGTAGCATTTATGGATCTGGGGAAGGCATATGATAGAGTTGATAGAGATGCTCTGTGGAAGGTATTAAGAGTATATGATGTGAGAGGTAAGTTGCCAGAAGCAGTGAAAAATTTTTATCAAGGATGTAAGGCATGTGAACGAGTAGGAAGAGAGGAAAGTGAGTAGTTCCCAATGAATGTCTGTTTGTGGCAGGGTTGTGTGATGTCTCCATGGTTGTTTAATTTGTTTATGGATGGGGGTGTTAGGGAGGTGAATGCAAGAGGTTTGGAGAGAGGGGCAAGTATGCAGTCTGTTGGGGATGAGAGGGTTTGGGAAGTGAGTCAGTTGTTGTTTGCTGATGATACAGCGCTGGTGGCTGATTCATGTGAGAAACTGCAGAAGTTGGTGACTGAGTGTGGTAAAGTGAGTGAAAGAAGAAAGCTGAGAGTAAATGTGAATACGATCAAGGTTATTAAGTACAGTAGGGTTGATGGACAAGTCAACTGGTAGGTAAGTTTGAATGGAGAAAAACTGGAGGAAGCGAAGTGTTTTAGATATCTGGGAGTGGATTTGGCAGAGGATGGAAACATGGAAGTGGAAGTGAGTCACACGGTGGGGGAGGGGGCGAAGGTTCTGGGAGTGTTGAAGAATGTGTGGAAGGCGAGAACATTATCTCGGAAAGCAAAAATGGGTATGTTTGAAGGAAGAGTGGTTTCCAACAATGTTATACGGTTGCGAGGAGTGGGTTATAGATAGGGTTGTGCGGAGGAGGGCGGATGTGTTGGAAATGAGATGTTTGGGGACAATATGTGGTGTGAGGTGGTTTGATTGAGTATGCAATGAAAGAGGTAAGAGAGATGTGTGGTAATAAAAAAAGTGTGGTTGAGAGAACAGAAAAGGGTGTATTGAAATGGTTTGGTCACATGGAGAGAATGAGTGAGGAAAGATTGACAAAGAGGATATGTGTATCAGAGGTGGAGGGAACAAGGAGAAGTGGGAGACCAAATTGGAGGTGGAAGGATGGAGTGAAAAAGATTTTGAGTGATCGGGGCCTGAACATGCAGGAGGGTGAAAGGCATGCAATGAATAGAGGGAATTGGAATGATGTGGTATACCGGGGTCGACGTGCTGTCAATGGATTGAACCAGGGCATGTGAAGTGTCTGGGGTAAACCATGGAAAGTTTTGTGGGGCCAAGATGTGGAAAGGGAGCTGTGGTTTTAGTGCATTACACATGACAGCTAGAGACTGAGTGTGAACGAATGTGGCCTTTGTTATCTTTTCCTAGCGCTACCACACATGTGTGCAGGGGGAGGGGGATGCCATTTCATGTGTGGTGGGGTGGGGACAGGAATGGCTGAGGGCAGCATGTATAAATTGTACATGTGTATATATGTATATGTCTGTGTATGTATATGTATGTATACACTGAAATGTATAGGTATGTATATGTGCTTGTGTGGGTGTGTATGTATATACATGTGTACGTGGGTGGGTTGGGCCATTCTTTCCTCTGTTTCCTTGCGCTACCTCGCTAACATGGGAGACAGCAACTAAGTATAATAATAATAATGATAATGATAATAATAATGATAATAAAAAATAACACAGACATATAGATACATACATATGTAAATATTCATACTTGCTTGCCTTCATCCATTCCTGATGCTACACCATCCCACAGGAAACAGCATCGCTACCCCCTACTTCAGCAAGGTAGCATCAGGAAAACAGAAAAAAATGGCCACATTTGTTCACACTCAGTTTCTAGCTGTCATGTATAATGCACCAAAACCACAGGTCCCTATCCACAACCGGGCTCCAGAGACCTTCTCATGGTTTACACTAGTCGTTGAACATGTCCTGGTTCAATCCAGCTGACAACATGTTGACCATAGTATACAATGTCATTCCAGTTCACTTTATTCCTTGCATGCCTGTCACCCTCCATTATAGTATTTTCAGGCACCAATCGCTCAAAATCTTTTTCACTCCATCCTTCTACCTCTGATTTCGTCTCCTACTTCTTGTTCCCTCCACCTCTGACACACATATCCTCTTTGTCAATCTTTCCTCACTCATTCTCTCCATGTGTCCAAACCATTTCAACACACCCTCTTCTGCTCTCTCAACCACACCCTTTTTATTACCACACATCTCTCTTACCCTTTCATTACTTACTTCATCAAACCACCTCATACCACATACTGTCCTCAAACATATACAACACATATAACCTCCTTCATGCAACTATATCTATAGCCCATGCCTTGCAACCATAAAATATTGTTGGAACTACTATTCCTTCAAACATACCCATTTCTGCTCTGCAAGATAACGTTCTCTCCTTCTACACATTCTTCATCACTCCCATAACCTTCGCCCCATCCCCCACCCTGTGACTCACTTCCACTTACGTGGTTCCACTTGCTGCTAAGTCCACTTCCAGATATCTAAAACACTTCACTTCATTCAATTTCTCTCCATTCAAACTTACATCCCAATTACGTTGTCCCTCAACCCTAATGAACCTAATAAACTTGCTTTTATTCACATTTACTCTCAATTTTCTTCTTTCACATACTTTTCCAAACTCAGTCACCAACTTCTGCAGTTTCTCACTCGAAATAGCCAAAAGTACTACTGTATCATCTGAGAACAACAACTGACTCACTTCCCAGGCCCTTACATCCCCAACAGATTGCACACTCACCCCTCTCTCCAAAACTCTTGCATTTACCTCCCTAACCACCCCATCCATTAACAAATTAAACAACAATGGGGACATCACACACCCATGCCACAGGCCAACCCTCACTGGGAACCACTCACTCTCCTCTCTTCCTACTTGCCTTACATGCTCAATAAAAACTTTTCACTGCTACTAGTAGCTTACATCCCACACCATATACTTTTAAGACCTTCCACAAAGCATCTCTATCAACCCTATCATATGCCTTTTCCAGATCTATAAATGCCACATATATATCCATCTGTTTTTCTAAGTGTTTCTCGCACACATTCTTCAGAGCAAACACTTGATCCACATATCATCTACCACTTCTGAAACCACACTGCTCTTCCCCAGTCTGATGCTCTATATATGCCTTCACCCTCTCAAGCAATACCCTCCCAAACAATTCCCCAGGAATACTCAATAAACTTAAGCCTCTGTAGTTTGAACACTCACCTTTATCCTCTTTGCCTTTGTACAATGGCACTATGCATGCATTTTCCCAATCCACAGGAACCTCAACATGATCCATACATACACTGAATGTCCTTTCTTAATATATTCAACCGCAATACCATCCAAACCCACCACCTTGCTGGATTTCATCTTCTGCAAAGCTTTCACTACCTCTTCTCTCTTAACCAAACCATTTTCCTTCACCCTCTCACATCCCACACCACCCCAACCAAAAGACCCTACATCTGCCACTCTATCAAAAACATTTTCAACAACATCTGGGGTAAACCATGGAGAGGTCTGCAGGGCCTGGATGTGGGTAGGAAGTTGTGGTTTTAGTGCATTACACATGACAGCTAGAGACTGAATGTGAAAAGAATGTGTGATGGGGTGATGACAGGAATGGATGAAGGCAGCAAGCATGAATATGTACATGTGTATATATGTACATGTCTGTGTATATATACATTGAAATGTATATATATGTATATGTGCTTGTGTGGGCGTTTATGTTTATACATGTGTATGTGGGTGGGTTGGGCCATTCTTTTGTCTGTTTTCTTGTACTACTTTACCAATGTGGGAGACGGCAATTAAATACAATAATAATTATGACAATATTATATATTCTATCTATTCATTATACTTGATCGCCATCTTTCTGTGTCAGTGAGGTAGTGCCAGGAAACAGATGAAGAAAGACCCATACACTCAAGTACACAAATACATACATAGACTCATATTCATTTATATACTTATCATACTTTGTCGCTGTCTCCCGTGTTAGCAAGGTAGCGCGAGGAAAGAGACAAAAGAATGGCCCAACCCGCCCACATACACATGAATATACATACACGTCCACACACGCACATATACATACCTATCCATCTCAACATATACATATATATACACACACAGACATATACATATATACACAAGCACATAATTCATACTGTCTGCCCTTATTCATTCCCATCGCCACCCCACCACACATGAAATGACAAACCCCTCCCACCGCATGTGCACGAGGTGGCGCTAGGAAAAGAACCAAAGGCCCCATTCGTTCACACTCAGTCTCTAGCTGTCATGTATAATGCACCGAAACCATAGCTCCCTTTTCACGTCCAGGCCCCACAGAACTTTCCATGGATTACCCCAGACGCTTCACATGCCCTGTTTCAATCCATTGACAGCACATCGACGCTGGTATACCACATCATTCCAATTCACTCTTTTCCTTGCACGCCTTTCACCCTCCTGTATGTTCAGGCCCTGATCACTCAAAATCTTTTTCACTCCATCTTTCCACCTCCAATTTGGTCTCCCACTTCTCCTCGTTCCCTCCACCTCTGACACATATATCCTCTTTGTCAATCTTTCCTCACTCATTCTCTCTATGTGACCAAACCATTTCAAAACACCCTCTTCTGCTCTCTCAACCACACTCTTTTTATTACCACACATCTCTCTTACCCTTTCATTACTTACTCGATCAAACCACCTCACACCACATATTGTCCCCAAACATTTCATTTCATTTCATTTCCAGCACATCCACCCTCCCCCGCAAAACTCTATCTATAGCCCATGCCTTGCAACCATATAACATTGATGGAACCACTATTCCTTCAAACATACCCATTTTTGCTTTCCAAGATAATGTTCTCGACTTCCATACATTGTTCAATGCTCCCAGAACTTTCACCCGCTCCCCCACCCTATGATTCACTTCCGCTTCCATGGTTCCATCATCTGCCAAATCCACTCCCAGATATTTAAATCACTTCACTTCCTCCAGTTTTTCTCCATTCAAACTTACCTCCCAGTTCACTTGTCCCTCAACCCTACTATACCTAATAACCTTGCTGTTATTCACATTCACTCTCAGCTTTCCTCTTTCACTCACTTTACCAAACTCAGTCACCAGCTTCTGCAGTTTCTCACACAAATCAGCCACCAGCGCTGTATCATCAGCGAACAACAACTGACTCACTTCCCAAGCTCTCTCATCCACAACAGACTGCATACTTGCCCCTCTTTCCAAAACTCTTGCATTCACCTCCCTAACAACCCCATCCATAAACAAATTAAACAACCATGGAGACATCATGCACCCCTGCCGCAAACCAACATTCACTGAGAACCAATCACTTTCCTCTCTTCCTACTCGTACACATGCCTTACATCTTCAATAAAAACTTTTCACTGCTTCTAACAACTTGCCTCCCACACCATATAGTCTTAATACCTTCCACAGAGCATCTCTATCAACTCTATAATATGCCTTCTCCAGATCCATAAATGCTACATACAAATCCATTTGCTTTTCTAAGTATTTCTCACATACATTCTTCAAAGCAAACAACACCTGATCCACACACTCTCTACCACTTCTGAAACCACACTGCTCTTCCCCAATCTGATGCACTGTACATGCCTTCACCCTCTCAATCAATACCTTCCCATATAATTTCCCAGGAATACTCAACAAGCTTATACCTCTGTAATTTAACCACTCACTTTTATCCCCTTTGCCTTTGTACAATGGCACTATGCAAGCATTCCACCAATCCTCAGGCACCTCACCATGAGTCATACATAAATTACATAACCTTACCAATCAGTCAACAATACAGTCACCCCCTTTTTTAATGAATTCCACTGCAATACCATCCAAACCCGCTGCCTTGCCAGCTTTCATCTTCCGCAAAGATCCATACACGTGCATATACATCCAGATACAAATACACATACATACACATACACAACCATATACATATATACACATATATACTGCACACTCATCAGTGGGGTGTCGAAAGGAATGGATGAAGGCAGCAAGTATGAATATGTTTGCTTTGAAGAATGTATGAGAAAAATACTTAAAACAGATGGATTGGCATGTAGCATTCATGAATCTGGAGAAGGCATATGACAGGGTTGATAGAGCTTTGTGAAAGGTATTAAGAGTATATGGTGTGGGAGGTAAGTTGCTAGAAGCTGTGAAAAGTTTTTACCAAGGATGTAAGGCATGGGTATGAGTAAGAAGAGAGGAAAGTGATTGGTTCTAAGTGAATGTTGGTTTGCGGCAGTGGTGCATGATGTCTCCATGGTTGTTATATTTGTTTATGGATGGAGTGGTTAGGGAGGTGAATGCAAGAGTTTTGGAGAGAGGGGCAAGTATGCAGTCTGTTGTGGATGAGAGGTCTTAGGAAGTGAGTCAGTTGTTGTTTGCTGATGATACAGTGCTGGTGGCTGATTCAGGTGAGAAACCGCAGAAGCTGGTGACTGAATTTGGTAAAGTGTGTGAAAGAAGAAAGCTTTGAGTAATTGTGAATAAGAGCAAGGTTATTAGGTTCAGTAGGGTTGAAGGATAAGTTAATTGGGAGGTAAGTTTGAATGAAGAAAAACTGGAGGAAATGAAGTGTTTCACCCACATACACATGTATATACATACCTATACATCTCAACGTATACATATATATACACACACAGACATATACATATATACACATGTACATAATTCATACTGTCTGCATTTATTCATTCCCATCGACACCCCGCCACACATGAAAATAACAACCCCCTACCCCGAAATGTGTGCGAGGCAGCGCTAGGAACAGACAGCAAAGGCTACTTTTGTTCACATTCAGTCTCTAGCTATCATGTAATAATGCACCAAAACCACAGCTCCCTTTCCACATCCAGGCCCCACAGAACTTTCCATGGTTTACCCCAGACCTTCACATGCCCTGGTTCAATCCATTGACAGGACGTTGACCCCGGTATACCACATCATTCCAATTCACTCTATTCCTTGCACGCCTTTCACCCTCCTGCATGTTCAGGCCCCAATCACTCAAAATCTTTTTCACTCCGTCTTTCTAAATCCAATTTGGTCTCCCACTTCTCCTCGTTCCCTCCACCTCTGACACATATATCCTCTTGGTCAATCTTTCCTCACTCATTCTCTCCATGTGACCAAACCATTTCAAAACACCCTCTTCTGCTCTCTCAACCACACTCTTTTTACTACCACACATCTCTCTTATCCTATCATTACTTACTCGATCAAACCACCTCACACCACATATTGTCCTCAAACATCTCATTTCCAGCACATCCATCCTCCTCTGCACAACTCTAGTAGCCCACACCTCGCAACCATATAACATTGTTGGAACCACTATTCCTTCAAACATACCCATTTTTGCTTTTCGAGATAATGTTCTCGACTTCCACACATTCTTCAACGCTGTTAGAACCACTATTCCTTCAAACATACCCATTTTTGCTTTCCGAGATAATGTTCTCAACTTCCACACATTCTTCAACGCTCCCAGAACTTTCGCCCCCTCCCCCACCCTATGATTCACTTCCGCTTCCATGGTTCCATCCGCTGCCAAATCCACTCCCAGATATCTAAAACACTTTACTTCCTACAGTTTTTCTCCATTCAAACTTACCTCCCAATTAACTTGTCCCTCAACCCTACTGTACCTAATAACCTTGCTCTGATTCACATTCACTCTCCGCTTTCTTCTTTCACACACTTTACCAAACTCAGTCACCAGCTTCTGCAGTTTCTCACCCAAATCAGCCACCAGCGCTGTATCATCAGTGAACAACAACTGACTCACTTCCTAAGCTCTCTCATCCACAACAGACTGCATACTTGCCCCTCTTTCCAAAACTCTTACATTCACCTCCTTAACAACCCCATCCATAAACAAATTAAACAACCATGGAGACATCATATACCCCTGCCGCAAACCTACATTCACTGAGAACCAATCACTTTCCTCTCTTCCTACACGTACACATGCCTTACATCTTCAATAAAAACTTTTCACTGCTTCTAACAACTTGCCTCCCACACCATGTATTCTTAATACCTTCTACAGAGCATCTCTATCAACTCTATCATATGCCTTCCCCAGATCCATAAATGCTACATACAAATCCATTTGCTTTTCTAAGTATTTCTCACATACATTCTTCAAAGCAAACACCTGATCCACACATCCTCTACCACTTCTGAAACCACACTGCTCTTCCCCAATCTGATGCTCTGTACATGCCTTCACCCTCTCAATCAATACCCTCCCATATAATTTACCAGGAATACTCAACAAACTTATACCTTTGTAATTTGAGCACTCACTTTTATCCCCTTTGCCTTTGTACAATGGCACTATGCAAGCATTCTGCTAATCCTCAGGCACCTCACCATGAGTCATGCATACATTAAATAACCTTACCAACCAGTCAACAATACAGTCACCCCTTTTTCTAATAAATTCCACTGCAATACCATCCAAACCTGCTGCCTTGCCGGCTTTCATCTTCCACAAAGCTTTTACTACCTCTTCTCTGTTTACCAAATCATTTTCCCTAACCCTCTCACTTTGCACACCACCTCGACCAAAACACCCTATATCTGCTACTCTATCATCAAACACATTCAGCAAACCTTCAAAATACTCACTCCATCTCCTTCTCACATCACCACTACTTGTTATCACCTCTCCATTAGCCCCCTTCACTGAAGTTCCCATTAGTTCCCTTGTCTTAAGCACTTTATTTACCTCCTTCCAAAACATCGTTTTATTTTCCCTAAAATTTATTGATACTCTCTCAGCCCAACTCTCATTTGCCCTCTTTTTCACCTCTTACACCTTTCTCTTGACCTCCTGCCTCTTTCTTTTATACATCTCCCACTCATTTGTATTATTTCCCTGCATTTGTATTATTTCCTGCAAAAATCATCCAAATGCCTCTCTCTTCTCTTTCACTAATAATCTTACTTCTTCATCCCATCACTCACTACCCTTTCTAATCTGCCCACCACTCACGCTTCTCACGTCACAGGCATCTTTTGCACAAGTCATCACTGCTTCCCTAAATACATCCCATTCCTCCCCCACTCCCCTTACATCCTTTGATCTCACCTTTTTCCATTCTGTACTCAGTCTCTCCTGGTACTTCCTCACACAAGTCTCCTTCCCAAGCTCACTTACTCTCACCACTCTTTTCACCCCAACATTCTCTCTTCTTTGTTGAAAACCTCTACAAATCTTAACCTTCGCCTCCACAAGATAATGATCAGACATCCCTCCAGTTGCACCTCTCAGCACATTAACATCCAAAAGTCTCTCTTTCACACGCCTACCAATTAACATGTAATCTAATAATGCTCTCTGGCCATCTCTCCTACTTACATATGTACACTTATGTATATCTCTCCTTTTAAACCAGGTATTCCCAATCACCAGTCCTTTTTCAGCACATAAATCTACAAGCTCTTCACCATTTCCATTTACAACACTAAACACCCCATGTACACCAATTATTCCCTCAACTGCCACATTTCCCACCTTTGCATTCAAATCACCCATCACTATAAACCGGTCTCGTGCATCAAAACTACTAACACGCTCAATCAGCTGCTCCCAAAACACTTGCCTCTCATGATCTTTCTTCTCATGCCCAGGTGCATATGCACCAATAATCTCCATCCACTTTCAGTTTTACCCATATCAATCTAGAGTTTACTTTCTTACACTCTGTCACATACTCCCACCACTCCTGTTTCAGGAGTAGTGCTACTCCTTCCCTTGCTCTTGTCCTCTCACTAACCCCTGACTTTACTCCCAAGACATTCCCAAACCACTCTTCCCCCTTACCCTTGAGCTTCGTTTCACTCAGAGCCAAAGCATCCAGGCTCCTTTCCTGAAACATACTACCTATCTCTCCTATTTTCTCATCTTGGTTACATCCACACACATTTAGACACCCCAATCTGAGCCTTCGAGGAGGATGAGCACTCCCCGCGTGACTCCTTCTTCTGTTTCCCCTTTTAGAGAGTTAAAATACAAGGAGGGGAGGGTCATGATATATAGGAATAAAAAAAGAGCATTACATGGTGGATGGAAAAGGTAAGAAGTGCTGTGGAAGAGAAGAAAAAGGAATATGGCAGATTTCTCGACAGGAATGTACCAGTGGAAGTTCAACAAAGGAGAATGGGGAGAATACAAAATGTGCAAGTGGGAAGTTAAGAAGCTGATATAGGAAAGCAAAAAAAACAGATGAAAATTTTAGAAGAAAGTGAAAAGTTTTGGAATAATAAGAAACTATACTGGAAGGAGGAAAAAAAAGGAAAGAGGTGGATTTAAGAGTGGAAATGTTAATGTTAGAGGAAAGGAAGGGAAGTCACTGAAACAAAAGTGTGCTGTTTAGATGTCAAAACTTCTATTCTTCTGAACAGTTGCTCCTTTTATACAAGGGACTGATTCATCCTTATATGGACTACTGCTCTCACATTTGGAGTGGTTCTAGCTCAGTATCCTTACTTGACAGAGCTGAGTCTAATGCATTCTCCCTTATAAACTGTCCCAGGCTGATTTCCAAACTTGACCCCCTTACCCTATGCCGCAATGTTGGTTAATTCTCCCTATTCTATAGGTATTACCTTGGTTCCTGCTTCCAAGAGCTAGCTGCTTCTGTGTGCCCCCACCACTAGCTAGACCACCTAGTACTCAGCAAGCTGCTGCATCACATGATTATTGTGTGGCCATCAGCAACTCAATGGTACGCCATTTTGATACCTGCTTCTTTCCATACACCCCGGTATGAAGTTTTGGAACTCTCTACCTTTAAATGTCTTTCCTAATAACTGTGACTTAGTACATTTCAGAAGAAGAGAAGTCCTTCACTTTCTCAAAAATTCATAAATACTTTCATTAGTCTTTTCTTTTGTGTTTTATAATTCTCTATATTTCAATTACGGCCCAGCCTTTATGTGGACTTTTGTCCATGACTAGGGCCTTCAACATAAAAAATGGAAAGAGTATTTTGAAGAACTGATGAATATGGAAGAAGGGGAGGCAGCAGTTGTTACATGAATGAGTATGGAGGATGGAAGAAAGAGGATACAAGTGCAAGGGCCCATAGCAAAATGGGAGGTAAGAAAGGCAATAATGAGGCTAAAGGTAGGAAAGGCACTTGGAGTGGATGGGATTATGGCTGTAATGCTGAAGTGTGGAGAATAAGTGTGAAAAAAATTGTTGCATCTGATATGTAATATAGCATGAAAACAGCAGGTTGTGCCTGAGGATTAGGTGAAAGTTATTATTGTTCTCTTATTCAAAGGAAAAGGTGCTGAGGATGTATGAAGCAATTATAAGGGGAATAAATCTGTTAAGCATACCAGGAAAAGTGTATGCAAGAATGTCGATTGATAAGAGTGACAGAAGTGACTGTATATGGAATAAGCGAAGAGCAAGGGCTTTTTTTATGAAAGGTAGGGGATGTGTGGATCAGATTTCTCTAGTAAAGATGACCATGGAAAAGTATTTTGTGAAAAATTAGAAGCTGTATGTAGCCTTTATGGATCTGGAGAAAGCGTATAACAGAGTCAAGCAAAATGCTTTATGGGATACATGGGGTAGAGGAACAACTGTTGGAAGGTGTGAAAGCCTTCTATAGATAAGCAAATGCCTGTGTAAAAGTGGATGGAGAGTTTAACAAAAGTTTTGGTATACATGTAGGTGAGAGGCAGGACTATGTGATGTCACAGTGGCTGTTTAATATATGTATGGATGGAAAGATGAGAGATAAAAGCAAAAGTAGGGAAAAAGGGGCAGAGATGGAGTGTGGTAGTGAGATATAGTGGTTAGTGGCAAGCTTGTCTGCAGATGATACTGTGTTGTTGCTGGGAGTGAAGAGGAGTTGCAGAAGATTGTGAGTTTGAAGTGACTGAAGGTAAATGCAGGTAAAAGTAAAGCAATGGTGTTTGAAAGTATAGGGTTTGTAAAACCACACACAGTGAAAGGAAAGAAGGCACACTTAACTTGTGCTTTGGATATGGAGGGAAAAGACTAGAAGACTTGAGAGAATTTTTGAGCTCTCTTGGGTAAGTATGGTGAGATGGAAGGAGAGTTAAGGGAGAGAGCAGTACAGGATAGAAGAGTCACTGGGTCCCTTAATAGAATAATGAAGGATAGAGGTGTAAGTATGGAAGAGTGAAGAGAGGATTGAAAGACAGCATAGTATTCCCAACCCTGACTTGTGCAGCCGAAACATGGACATGCAACAAGTCACTGAGGTTAAGAATCTAGGCTGTAGAAATGAGCTATATAAGAAGAGCATGAGGTGTGACTCGATGGAATGAAGAATCGAAGGGGTTTATGAGAGAGGTGGTATGACATAGAATGCAAAGGCAATGAACTGTGGAGTGGTAGAATGGATAAAACGTAATACTTTGAGGTGGTTTGGGCATGTGGAAAGAATGCAAGACTGGGAGTTTACAAATAATGTATTATAGTACAGTTGAAGGGGTACGTGTGATATGATGAACACCTGTGACATGGGCAAATAGGGTGGAAGAATACTGGAGGAGGAGAAATGGTGGAAGAATGTGTGAAATGATGTATGTGAGGGAGGCATGCAAGGACAGGGATAAGAGGAGACTCTTTTGCCATGACCACCTCTTGATGGGAGTTCCCGGAGGGGACAGGTGTTAGTGATACAGATAGATAGATAGACAGATAGTAGGTAAGAACATTAGCTGGGAACATGAGGTAAAAGTATTAGATAGAAACATTATGCAGACACATAAGTAATAGCAGTTGATGGGAACATTAGGTAGGGGCCCCTGAAAACACTGTGCTAGAGATGCCTTCTGTTAGTGGTCTGCTAAGGGTGATGTATTAAAGGCTAAGAAGCAGCACTGGAATTCACCAGTTGTGGAGAGTTTTGTTACGGCCATCCCCTTCAGGGAGTTCCCAAAGGGACAGATACAGACAGATAGATAGACAGAAGGCATGTACAGAGCAACAGATTGAAATGGAGTAGTTTGGTTTCACAGGTGGTCAAGGATGTGTAGATTAGGTGTCTGCTTTAAAGAATGCAAGAGCAATATCTAGAGAAACAGATTGATTTGTACGTGGTATTTATGAATTTGGAGAAAGCATTTGATAGGGTTGACAGAGATGCCTTAAGGAAGGTCTTAATAATATATGCTGAAGGAGGATAGATGCTAGGAGCAATGAGAAGTTTTTATCAAGGCAATAAGGCATGTGTATGAGTAAGAAGAGAGGAAAGCGAATGGTTCTAAGTTAAGGTTAGTTTGTGGCAGGGGTGTGTGTGTGTGTGTGTGTGTGTGTGTGTGTGTGTGTGTGTGTGTGTGTGTGTGTGTGAGCGTGTGTGATGTCACCATGGATGTTTAATTTGTTTATGGATGGGATGGTGAGACAGGTAAATGCAAGAGTCTTAGAGAAAGGGGCAACTATGCAGTCTGTAGAGGATAAGGGAGTTTGGGAAGTGAGTTAGTTGTTGTTTGCTGATGACAGAGCAATGGTGGCAGATTTGAGAGAGAGAAACTGCAGAAGTTGGTGACTGAGTTTGAAAGTGGGTATTGATTGAGAGGGTGAAGGCATGTACAGAGCATCAGATTGGGGAAGAGCAGTGTGGTTTCAGAAGTGGTAGAGGATGTGTGGAAAGAAGGATGCTGACAATGAGAACAAAAGCAAAGTTATTAGGTTTAGCAGGACAGAGAGACAGGTCAGTTGAGGTATGACTTTCAATTGACATAAGATGAGAGGTGAAGTGTTTGAGATACCTGGGAGTGGACAAGGTAGCAAATGGAACCATGGAGGTAGAAGTGATTCACAGAATGGGTGAGGGGGCAAAGTTTCTGGGAGCAGTGAAGAATGTGTGGAAAGTGAAGTTGTTATCTGGGAAAGCAAAAATTGGTATATTTGAAGGTACAGTAGTCCCTACAATGCTGTATATATGCAAGGCATGGGCTATAGATTAGAATGTGCTGAGGAGGGAGGATATGTTTGTGATGAAATGTTTGAGGACACTATGTGGTTTGATTAAGTAATAAAAAGGTATGAGAGAGGTATAGTAATAAAGGGAGTGTGGTTGACAGAGCTGACAAGAATAATAAAGGAGGGGTTGACAAAGAGGATATGTGTCAGAAGTAGAGGGGGCATGGTGAAGGGGGGAGACCAAATTGGAAATGAAAGGATGGAGTGAAAATGATTTTGAGTGATAGGCCTGAACATGCAAGAGGGTGAAAAGCATGTATGAGATAGAGTGAACTTGAAAGATGTGTTATACAGGTTGATGTGCTGTTAATGGACTAAGCTCGAGCAAGTTTAGTAGCTGATAGAAACCATGGAAAGGCATGTGGTCTTGGTTGTGGATAGGGGAATGTTGTCTCTGTGCACTGCACATGCTAGATAGAAAATGGATGCAAGTGAACGAGGCTTTTCTTTGTCTGTTCCTAGCTCTACCTCACTAGCACAGGAAACAGCGATAAATTATGGATAATCATAACAATAATAATAATAATGATAATAATTATAATAATAAAAATAATAATAATAATAATAATAATAATAATAATACAATGATAATAATAATAATTTATAATAATAATAATAATAATAATAATAATAATAATAATAATAATAATATAATAATGATAATGATGATGTATTTATCGATTATACTTTGCTGCTGTCTTCCGCATTAGCGAGGTTGCGCAAGGAAACAGACGAAAGAATGGCCCAACCTACCCACATACACGTGTATATACATACATGTCCACACATGCACATATACATACCTAAACATTTCAACGTATACATATATATATATATATATATATATATATATATATATATATATATATATATATATATATATATATATATATATATATATATTTTTTTTTTTTTTCCCAAAAGAAGGAACAGAGAAGGGGGCCAGGTGAGGATATTCCCTCAGAGGCCCAGTCCTCTGTTCTTAACGCTACCTTGCTAATGCGGGAAATGGCGAATAGTTTGAAAGAAAAGAATATATATATATATATATATATATATATATATATATATATATATATATATATATATATATATATATATATATATATATATATATTGGTATGCATGGGGTGTTCAGTGTTGTAAATGGAAATGGTGAAGAGCTTGTAGATTTATGTGCTGAAAAAGGACTGATGATTGGGAATACCTGGTTTAAAAAGCGAGATATACATAAGTATACTTATGTAAGTAGGAGAGATGGCCAGAGAGCGTTATTGGATTACGTGTTAATTGACAGGCGTGCGAAAGAGAGACTTTTGGATGTTAATGTGCTGAGAGGTGCAACTGGAGGGATGTCTGATCATTATCTTGTGGAGGCTAAGGTGAAGATTAGTATGGGTTTTCAGAAAAGAGGAGTGAATGTTGGGGTGAAGAAGGTGGTGAGAGTAAGTGAGCTTGGGAAGGAGACCTGTGTGGGGAAGTACCAGGAGAGACTGTGTACAGAATGGAAAAAGGTGAGAACAATGGAAGTAAGGGGAGTGGGGGAGGAATGGGATGTATTTAGGGAATCAGTGATGGATTGCGCAAAAGATGCTTGTGGCATGAGAAGAGTGGGAGGTGGGCTGTTTAGAAAGGGTAGTGAGTGGTGGGATGAAGAAGTAAGAGTATTGGTGAAAGAGAAGAGAGAGGCATTTGGACGATTTTTGCAGGGAAAAAATGCAATTGAGTGGGAGAAGTATAAAAGAAAGAGACAGGAGGTCAAGAGAAAGGTGCAAGAGGTGAAAGAAAGGGCAAATGAGAGTTGGGGTGAGAGACTATCAGTAAATTTTAGGGAGAATAAAAAGATGTTCTGGAAGGAGGTAAATAGGGTGCGTAAGACAAGGGAGCAAATGGGAACTTCAGTGAAGGGCGTAAATGGGGAGGTGATAACAAGTAGCGGTGATGTGAGAAGGAGATGGAATGAGTATTTTGAAGGTTTGTTGAATGTGTCTGATGACAGAGTGGCAGATATAGGGTGTTTTGGTCGAGGTGGTGTGCAAAGTGAGAGGGTTAGGGAAAATGATTTGGTAAACAGAGAAGAGGTAGTAAAAGCTTTGCGGAAGATGAAAGCCGGCAAGGCAGCAGGTTTGGATGGTATTGCAGTGGAATTTATTAAAAAAGGGGGTGACTGTATTGTTGACTGGTTGGTAAGGTTATTTAATGTATGTATGACTCATGGTGAGGTGCCTGAGGATTGGCGGAATGCGTGCATAGTGCCATTGTACAAAGGCAAAGGGGATAAGAGTGAGTGCTCAAATTACAGAGGTATAAGTTTGTTGAGTATTCCTGGTAAATTATATGGGAGGGTATTGATTGAGAGGGTGAAGGCATGTACAGAGCATCAGATTGGGGAAGAGCAGTGCGGTTTCAGAAGTGGTAGAGGATGTGTGGATCAGGTGTTTGCTTTGAAGAATGTATGTGAGAAATACTTAGAAAAGCAAATGGATTTGTATGTAGCATTTATGGATCTGGAGAAGGCATATGATAGAGTTGATAGAGATGCTCTGTGGAAGGTATTAAGAATATATGGTGTGGGAGGCAAGTTGTTAGAAGCAGTGAAAAGTTTTTATCGAGGATGTAAGGCATGTGTACGTGTAGGAAGAGAGGAAAGTGATTGGTTCTCAGTGAATGTAGGTTTGCGGCAGGGGTGTGTGATGTCTCCATGGTTGTTTAATTTGTTTATGGATGGGGTTGTTAGGGAGGTAAATGCAAGAGTCCTGGAAAGAGGGGCAAGTATGAAGTCTGTTGGGGATGAGAGAGCTTGGGAAGTGAGTCAGTTGTTGTTCGCTGATGATACAGCGCTGGTGGCTGATTCATGTGAGAAACTGCAGAAGCTGGTGACTGAGTTTGGTAAAGTGTGTGGAAGAAGAAAGTTAAGAGTAAATGTGAATAAGAGCAAGGTTATTAGGTACAGTAGGGGTGAGGGTCAAGTCAATTGGGAGGTGAGTTTGAATGGAGAAAAACTGGAGGAAGTGAAGTGTTTTAGATATCTGGGAGTGGATCTGTCAGCGGATGGAACCATGGAAGCGGAAGTGGATCATAGGGTGGGGGAGGGGGCGAAAATTTTGGGAGCCTTGAAAAATGTGTGGAAGTCGAGAACATTATCTCGGAAAGCAAAAATGGGTATGTTTGAAGGAATAGTGGTACCAACAATGTTGTATGGTTGCGAGGCGTGGGCTATGGATAGAGATGTGCGCAGGAGGATGGATGTGCTGGAAATGAGATGTTTGAGGAAAATGTGTGGTGTGAGGTGGTTTGATCGAGTAAGTAACGTAAGGGTAAGAGAGATGTGTGGAAATAAAAAGAGCGTGGTTGAGAGAGCAGAAGAGGGTGTTTTGAAATGGTTTGGGCACATGGAGAGAATGAGTGAGGAAAGATTGACCAAGAGGATATATGTGTCGGAGGTGGAGGGAACGAGGAGAAGAGGGAGACCAAATTGGAGGTGGAAAGATGGAGTGAAAAAGATTTTGTGTGATCGGGGCCTGAACATGCAGGAGGGTGAAAGGAGGGCAAGGAATAGAGTGAATTGGAGCGATGTGGTATACAGGGGTTGACGTGCTGTCAGTGGATTGAATCAAGGCATGTGAAGCGTCTGGGGTAAACCATGGAAAGCTGTGTAGGTATGTATATTTGCGTGTGTGGACGTGTGTATGTACATGTGTATGGGGGGGGGGGGTTGGGCCATTTCTTTCGTCTGTTTCCTTGCGCTACCTCGCAAACGCGGGAGACAGCGACAAAGTATAAAAAAAAAAAAAAAAAAAAAAATATATATATATATATATATATATATATATATATATATATATATCCCTGGGGATAGTAGAGAAAGAATACTTCCCACGTATTCCCTGCGTGTCGTAGAAGGCGACTAAAAGGGAAGGGAGCGGGGGGCTGGAAATCCTCCCCTCTCATTTTTTTTTTTTTTTTTTTTTTCCCAAAAGAAGGAACAGAGAGGGGGGGCCAGGTGAGGATATTCCCTCACCAGTCCTCTGTTCTTAACGCTACCTCGCTAATGTGGGAAATGGCGAATAGTATGAAAAAAAAAAAAAAATATATATATATATATATCTTTCTTTTTCTTTCATACTATTCGCCATTTCCCGCGTCAGCAAGGTAGCGTTAAGAACAGAGGACTGGGCCTCTGAGGAAACATCTTCATCCAGCCCCCTTCTCTGTTCCTTCCTTTGGAAAAAAAAAAGAAAAAAAAAAAGAGGGGAGGATTTCCAGCCCCCACTCCCTTCCATTTTAGTCGCCTTCTATGACACGAAGGGAATACGTGGGAAGGATTCTTTCTCCCCTATCCCTAGGGATATATATATATATATATATACATATATATATATATATATATATATATATATATATATATATTTTTTTTTTTTTTTTTTTTTATACTTTGTCGCTGTCTCCCGCGTTTGCGAGGTAGCGCAAGGAAACAGACGAAAGAAATGGCCCAACCCCCCCCCATACACATGTACATACACACGTCCACACACGCAAATATACATACCTACACAGCTTTCCATGGTTTACCCCAGACGCTTCACATGCCTTGATTCACTCCACTGACAGCACGTCAACCCCTGTATACCACATCGCTCCAATTCAATCTATTCCTTGCCCTCCTTTCACCCTCCTGCATGTTCAGGCCCCGATCACACAAAATCTTTTTCACTCCATCTTTCCACCTCCAATTTGGTCTCCCTCTTCTCCTCGTTCCCTCCACCTCCGACACATATATCCTCTTGGTCAATCTTTCCTCACTCATTCTCTCCATGTGCCCAAACCATTTCAAAACACCCTCTTCTGCTCTCTCAACCACGCTCTTTTTATTTCCACACATCTCTCTTACCCTTACGTTACTCACTCGATCAAACCACCTCACACCACACATTGTCCTCAAACATCTCATTTCCAGCACATCCATCCTCCTGCGCACAACTCTATCCATAGCCCACGCCTCGCAACCATACAACATTGTTGGAACCACTATTCCTTCAAACATACCCATTTTTGCTTTCCGGGATAATGTTCTCGACTTCCACACATTTTTCAAGGCTCCCAAAATTTTCGCGCCCTCCCCCACCCTATGATCCACTTCCGCTTCCATGGTTCCATCCGCTGCCAGATCCACTCCCAGATATCTAAAACACTTCACTTCCTCCAGTTTTTCTCCATTCAAACTCACCTCTCATATGTATATATATATATATATGAGAGTTGGGGTGAGAGAGTATCATTAAATTTTAGGGAGAATAAAAAGATGTTCTGGAAGGAGGTAAATAAAGTGCGTAAGACAAGGGAGCAAATGGGAACTTCAGTGAAGGGCGCAAATGGGGAGGTGATAACAAGTAGTGGTGATGTGAGAAGGAGATGGAGTGAGTATTTTGAAGGTTTGTTGAATGTGTTTGATGATAGAGTGGCAGATATAGGGTGTTTTGGTTGAGGTGGTGTGCAAAGTGAGAGGGTTAGGGAAAATGATTTGGTAAACAGAGAAGAGGTAGAAAAAGCTTTGCGGAAGATGAAAGCCGGCAAGGCAACAGGTTTGGATGGTATTGCAGTGGAATTTATTAAAAAAGGGGGTGACTGTATTTTTGACTGGTTGGTAAGGTTATTTAATGTATGTATGACTCATGGTGAGGTGCCTGAGGATTGGCGGAATGCTTGCATAGTGCCATTGTACAAAGGCAAAGGGGATAAGAGTGAGTGCTCAAATTACAGAGGTATAAGTTTGTTGAGTATTCCTGGTAAATTATATGGGAGGGTATTGATTGAGAGGGTGAAGGCATGTACAGAGCATCAGATTGGGGAAGAGCAGTGTGGTTTCAGAAGTGGTAGAGGATGTGTGGATCAGGTGTTTGCTTTGAAGAATGTATGTGAGAAATACTTAGAAAAGCAAATGGATTTGTATGTAGCATTTATGGATCTGGAGAAGGCATATGATAGAGTTGATAGAGATGCTCTGTGGAAGGTATTAAGAATATATGATGTGGGAGGCAAGTTGTTAGAAGCAGTGAAAAGTTTTTATTAAGGATGTAAGGCATGTGTACGTGTAGGAAGAGAGGAAAGTGATTGGTTCTCAGTGAATGTAGGTTTGCGGCAGGGGTGTGTGATGTCTCCATGGTTGTTTAATTTGTTTATGGATGGGGTTGTTAGGGAGGTGAATGCAAGAGTTTTGGAAAGAGGGGCAAGTATGAAGTCTGTTGGGATGAGAGAGCTTGGGAAGTGAGTCAGTTGTTGTTCGCTGATGATACAGCACTGGTGGCTGATTCATGTGAGAAACTGCAGAAGCTGGTGACTGAGTTTGGTAAAGTATGTGAAAGAAGAAAGTTAAGAGTAAACGTGAATAAGAGCAAGGTTATAAGGTACAGTAGGGTTGAGGGTCAAGTCAATTGGGAGGTAAGTTTGAATGGAGAAAAACTGGAGGAAGTAAAGTGTTTTAGATATCTGGGAGTGGATCTGGCAGCGGATGGAACCATGGAAGCGGAAGTGGATCATAGGGTGGGGGAGGGGGCGAAAATTCTGGGAGCCTTGAGGAATGTGTGGAAGTCGAGAACATCATCTCGGAAAGCAAAAATGGGTATGTTTGAAGGAATAGTGGTTCCAACAATGTTGTATGGTTGCGAGGCGTGGGCTATGGATAGAGTTGTGCGCAGGAGGATGGATATGCTGGAAATGAGATGTTTGAGGACAATGTGTGGTGTGAGGTGGTTTGATCGAGTAAGTAACGTAAGGGTAAGAGAGATGTGTGGAAATAAAAAGAGCATGGTTGAGAGAGCAGAAGAGGGTGTTTTGAAATGGTTTGGGCACATGGAGAGAATGAGTGAGGAAAGATTGACCAAGAGGATATATATGTTGGAGGTGGAGGGAACGAGGAGAAGTGGGAGACCAAATTGGAGGTGGAAAGATGGAGTGAAAAAGATTTTGTGTGATCGGGGCCTGAACATGCAGGAGGGTGAAAGGAGGGCAAGGAATAGAGTAAATTGGATCGATGTGGTATACCGGGGTTGACGTGCTGTCAGTGGATTGAATCAGGGCATGTGAAGCGTCTGGGGTAAACCATGGAAAGCTGTGTAGGTATGTATATTTGCGTGTGTGGACGTATGTATATACATGTGTATGGGGGTGGGTTGGGCCATTTCTTTCGTCTGTTTCCTTGCGCTACCTCGCAAACGCGGGAGACAGCGACAAAGCAAAAATATATATATATATATATATATATATATATATATATATATATATATATATATATATATATATATATATATATATATATATTCCTTTAGTGTAACTCTGGTGACAAGTTAGGAGGAAAGTCACCTTGTTAAACCCTTTCATACTTAGATTCCTACAACATTTCTCAATCTTTACATGCATACTGAGGACTTCTTTCACTATGCCCCATCTTTATTACATGAAATTATATTGGTTTGAAGTTTATCATCCATGGTACAAGCCAGCTCTGGAGTTTGTTTGGATCTCCTTGTATGCTGATGTAGTCCTTATCATTCTATACTTCTCATGACCTTGAAATTATCTGCAAACATATTTAGTTATGAGCCCAGTCTTTTCAGCAAATCATTTACAGAGAAATTAAGAAAGGCAAACGTCCCAAGACCAAGCCCTGGAGTATAACACTGAAGAACACAACTTATTTCAAAAAGGGTTCCTACGATGTGTGCTTTGTTCCCTTCTGCTAAAGTATCTTCAATTAACTTATGGAATTCATACCCTGTTCTTGCCTGCAGAATAACCTTCTTTACTAACCTCCTGTGTATGGTACAGTATTAAATGCTGTCAGGCAGTCCATAATAACAAAGCCTTCCCATTAATCTGAAATGTCTAAAATGGGGACTCTCTCAAAAGAATTCTACATAATTCAAAATGCAAGAATCCTTTCCCTGAATCTGTACAATTTCTCAGTAAAATAGCTTCTCCTTTACAAACCACATCTATCAGACTGACAGGTCTGTAGTTCAGCACAATCTGCTGATCATCATTTTATAAACAGGCATGACACTTGCCCTCTTCAAAACCCCTTAGTACTAGAATCCTCATCCAGTGACATAATGATTAATATTTCAAGTGGTATGTAAAGCATATCTGCACACTTCTTCAGGACATAACAAGACACTTCAAGATCATATGTGAAGGCTCTTTAACTTTCTGCTTATGTTTTTTCCAGCAACTGCAATGGTTTCCAATCCTCTTATGCATCCAATTTCACTTATGTTGGGACTACAATGTCTTCCACTGTTCACACTTCTAAAACTGTCATACAGTTCCAATGCACACCTTTTCATCATGTTTTACAGCTCTCCTCTCTGAATTCTTTTGCCTGATTATCAGTTCTTTAACTGATAGTTTACTCAAGCAGAATTGTTTTAAAGATTTAGAATTACCTCTTGCCCTGTACATAATATACTTTTCAAAGAGTTTCTGCCCTTCCTTCCTTATCTTGCTGTACATGTTCCTTCCCTTCTTATACCTTTCAAATGGTGGCTGGCTGTTGTGCTGCCTATAACTTCACATTATATCTTTATGCTCTTTAGCATTATTGACATCTTTTACTGAACTATTTCTCTCTTTTAATCCTGCCTCTCTATTTACGGCCAATGTTACTTATGTTTCAACTTGTTCACTGAGGATTTCCTATAACATCCAAATTAATGGTTTAAATTTTGTTAATGGAATTTTTCTAAATTTTTGGAGGCTCCAGTCACAGACAAAAGTCTACATCAAGGCTGGGCCTTAATAAATATACAGAAAGGTTAACAAAAGGGAAAAAGATGAGACAAAGAAAAGTATTTACAAACTTTGGAGAAAATGAAAAGCCTGTCTTTTAAAATATGCCTGGTCATAGTTATGGGGAAAAACAAGAGAGGGTAGACAGTTCCAAAGTCTTGAGATGAAGGGAAAGAACAATCACCAAAATGGACTATTGTTATTACTATATCTTGTCTTTAACCTGGTATTTTCTCTGATCCCTTTTTTTCCTGTCCTCATTAACTATACAAAAAATTCAAGCACTACAGGATCATCTTTTCCAATGGGTGTACCTTATCTCACATTTTCAATTTCCATGTTATTAGCAGCAATTGACTAATGTGCTTTAGCATGTTCAGTGACATGCTAATGCCACAATAATCTAAATTCTCCTAATCTAGTCTATGTTAACTTTAGCCTCATCATGAAAATTTTACCATCTCTGAGGATGTCTCAAGACCTACCTCATAATCTTGACTATTCTTTCACTGTTTTCAATAAATAATTGTTCTGGATCACTGCAATTCTTTGGAAGATTATAAATCATCAGCACTATTATGCAAGTCTTTTTTGTAGTTATCCTTCCCATCATATACTGTTTGAATGGGCCATCCATCATTATTTCCTGAAACCTAAGACAGATAATCCTCCTCCCTTTCTGTCCCTCCTTGTTATCATGTAACCTTCTAAACAAATCAAGCCAAGATATACCTCTTTAGTCATTTCTGTGTCCACTACTTCAACAGCATCAGGTTTGTTTTTCCTGATTCCATCCTTTAACTCTAGCTTTTTTCCACTTACTGACATTCCATCTACATTCATATGTTTAATTTGTTTATGGATGGGGTTGTTAGGGAGGTGAATGCAAGAGTTTTGGAAAGAGGGGCAAGTATGAAGTCTGTTGGGGATGAGAGAGCTTGGGAAGTGAGTCAGTTGTTGTTCGCTGATGATACAGCGCTGGTGGCTGATTCATGTGAGAAACTGCAGAAGCTGGTGACTGAGTTTGGTAAAGTGTGTGAAAGAAGAAAGTTAAGAGTAAATGTGAATAAGAGCAAGGTTATTAGGTACAGTAGGGTTGAGGGTCAAGTCAATTGGGAGGTAAGTTTGAATGGAGAAAAACTGGAGGAAGTAAAGTGTTTTAGATATCTGGGAGTGGATCTGGCAGCGGATGGAACCATGGAAGTGGAAGTGGATCATAGGGTGGGGGAGGGGGCGAAAATTCTGGGAGCCTTGAGGAATGTGTGGAAGTCGAGAACATTATCTCGGAGAGCAAAAATGGGTATGTTTGAAGGAATAGTGGTTCCAACAATGTTGTATGGTTGCGAGGCGTGGGCTATGGATAGAGTTGTGCGCAGGAGGATGGATGTGCTGGAAATGAGATGTTTGAGGACAATGTGTGGTGTGAGGTGGTTTGATCGAGTAAAGTAACGTAAGGGTAAGAGAGATGTGTGGAAATAAAAAGAGCGTGGTTGAGAGAGCAGAAGAGGGTGTTTTGAAATGGTTTGGGCACATGGAGGGAATGAGTGAGGAAAGATTGACCAAAAGGATGTATGTGTCGGAGGTGGAGGGAACGAGGAGAAGTGGGAGACCAAATTGGAGGTGGAAAGATGGAGTGAAAAAGATTTTGTGTGATCAGAGCCTGAACATGCAGGAGGGTGAAAGGAGGGCAAGGAATAGAGTGAATTGGATCGATGTGGTATACCGGGGTTGACGTGCTGTCATTGGATTGAATCAGGGCATGTGAAGCGTCTGGGGTAAACCATGGAAAGCTGTGTAGGTATGTATATTTGCGTGTGAGGACGTATGTATATACATGTGTATGGGGGTGGGTTGGGCCATTTCTTTTGTCTGTTTCCTTGCGCTACCTCGCAAACGCAGGAGACAGCGACAAAGCAAAAAAAAAAAAAAGAAAAAAAAGAAAAAAAAAAATATATATATATATATATATATATATATATATTATCCCTGGGGATAGGGGATTAAGAATACTTCCCACGTATTCCCTGCACTGCATGTCGTAGAAGGCGACTAAAAGGGGAGGGAGCGGGGGGGCTGGATATCCTCCCCTTTCGTTTTTTTTTTTTTTTTTCAAAAGAAGGAACAGAGGGGGCCAGGTGAGGATATTCCAAAAAAGGCCCAGTCCTCTGTTCTTAACGCTACCTCGCTAACACGGGAAATGGCGAATAGTTTAAAAGAAAGAAAGAAAAGAAAGATATATATATATATATATATATATATATATATATATATATATATATATATATATATATATATATATATATATATATATATATATATATATTGTTGACTGGTTGGTAAGGTTATTTAATGTATGTATGACTCACGGTGAGGTGCCTGAGGATTGGCGGAATGCGTGCATAGTGCCATTGTGCAAAGGCAAAGGGGATAAGAGTGAGTGCTCAAATTACAGAGGTATAAGTTTGTTGAGTATTCCTGGTAAATTATATGGGAGGGTATTGATTGAGAGGGTGAAAGCATGTACAGAGCATCAGATTGGGGAAGAGCAGTGTGGTTTCAGAAGTGGTAGAGGATGTGTGGATCAGGTGTTTGCTTTGAAGAATGTATGTGAGAAATACTTAGAAAAGCAAATGGATTTGTATGTAGCATTTATGGATCTGGAGAAGGCATATGATAGAGTTGATAGAGATGCTCTGTGGAAGGTATTAAGAATATATGGTGTGGGAGGCAAGTTGTTAGAAGCAGTGAAAAGTTTTTATCTAGGATGTAAGGCATGTGTACGTGTAGGAAGAGAGGAAAGTGATTGGTTCTCAGTGAATGTAGGTTTGCGGCAGGGGTGTGTGATGTCTCCATGGTTGTTTAATTTGTTTATGGATGGGGTTGTTAGGGAGGTGAATGCAAGAGTTTTGGAAAGAGGGGCAAGTATGAAGTCTGTTGGGGATGAGAGAGCATGGGAAGTGAGTCAGTTGTTGTTCGCTGATGATACAGCGCTGGTGGCTGATTCATGTGAGAAACTGCAGAAGCTGGTGACTGAGTTTGGTAAAGTGTGTGAAAGAAGAAAGTTAAGAGTAAATGTGAATAAGAGCAAGGTTATTAGGTACAGTAGGTTGAGGGTCAAGTCAATTGGGAGGTGAGTTTGAATGGAGAAAAACTGGAGGAAGTGAAGAGTTTTAGATATCTGGGAGTGGATCTGGCAGCGGATGGAACCATGGAAGCGGAAGTGGATCATAGGGTGGGGGAGGGGGCGAAAATTCTGGGAGCCTTGAAAAATGTGTGGAAGTCGAGAACATTATCTCGGAAAGCAAAAATGAGTATGTTTGAAGGAATAGTGGTTCCAACAATGTTGTATGGTTGTGAGGCGTGGGCTATGGATAGAGTTCTGCGCAGGAGGATGGATGTGCTGGAAATGAGATGTTTGAGGACAATGTGTGGTGTGAGGTGGTTTGACCGAGTAAGTAATGAGAGATGTGTGGAAATAAAAAGAGCGTGGTTGAGAGAGCAGAAGATGGTGTTTTGAAATGGTTTGGGCACATGGAGAGAATGAGTGAGGAAAGATTGACCAAGAGGATATTTGTGTCGGAGGTGGAGGGAACGAGGAGAAGAGGGAGACCAAATTGGAGGTGGAAAGATGGAGTGAAAAAGATTTTGTGTGATCGGGGCCTGAACATGCAGGAGGGTGAAAGGAGGGCAAAGAATAGAGTGAATTGGATCGATGTGGTATACCGGGGTTGACGTGCTGTCAGTGGATTGAATCGGGGCATGTGAAGTGTCTGGGGTAAACCATGGAAAGCTGTGTAGGTATGTATATTTTGCGTGTGTGGACGTATGTATATACATGTGTATGGGGGTGGGTTGGGCCATTTCTTTCGTCTGTTTCCTTGCGCTACCTCGCAAACGCGGGAGACAGCGAAAAAAAAAAAAAAAATATATATATATATATATATATATATATATATATATATATATATATATATATATATATATATTATCCCTAGGGATGGGGGAGAAAGAACACTTCCCACGTATTTCCTGCGTGTTGTAGAAGGCGACTAAAAGGGAAGGGAGAAGGGGGCTGGAAATCCTCCCCTCTCGTCTTTAATTTTCCAAAATAAGGAACAGAGAAAGGGCCAAGTGAGGATGTTCCCTCAAAGGCTCAGTCCTCTGTTCTTAACACTACCTCGCTAACACAGAAAATGCCGAATAGTATGAAAAAAAATTTTACTTCTATTATACTTTGTCGCTGTCTCCCGTGTTAGCGAGGTAGCACAAGGAAACAGATGATAGAATAGGCTAACCCATCCACATATGCATGTATATACATAAACGCCCACACACACACATATACATACCTATTCATTTCAACGTATACATACATATACATACACAGACATATACATATATATACTTGCTGCCTTCATCCATTTCCATCGCCACCCCGCCACATATGAAATGGCATCCCCCTCCCCCCGCGCGCGTGCAAGGTAGCGCTAGGAAAAGAAAACAAAGGCCACATTTGTTCACGCTTAGTCTCTAGCTGTCGTGTAATGCACTGAAACCACAGCTCCCTTTCCATATCCAAGCCCCACAAAAGTTTCCATGGTTTACCCCAGATGCTCACACACCCTGGTTCAACCCATTAACAGAATGTCGACCCCAATATACCACATCATTCCAATTCACTCCATTCCTTGCATGCCTTTTACCCTCCTATATGTTCAGGCCCCGATCACTCAAAATCTTTTTCACTCCATCCTTCCACTTCCAAATTGTTCTCCTCGCTCCCTCCACCTCTGACACATATGTCCTCTCCGTCAATCTTTCCTTACTCATTCTCTTCATGTGACCCAACCATTTCAATACACCCTCTTCTGCTCTCTGAACCACACTCTTTTTATTACCACACATCTCTTTTACCCTTTCATTACTTAATCAAACCACCTCACACCACATATTGTCCTCAAACATCTCATATATATTTTATTCATATTTATCATATTTAGTCACTCTCTCCCACGTTAGCGAAGTAGCGCAAGGAAACAGATAAAGAATGGCCCAATCTACCCACATACACATGTATATACATAAACACCCACACACGTACATATACATACTTATACATTTCAACATATACATACATATACATACACAGACATATACACATATACACATGTACATATCCATAATTGTTGCCTTCATCCATTCCCATCGCCACCCCACCACACATGAAATGGCAACCCCCTTCCCCCGCATGAGCACGAAGTAGCGCTAGGAAAAGACAACAAAGGCTACATTTGTTCACACTCAGTCTCTAGCCATCATGTGTAATGTATGTATAATCTATACTCTGAGACATATACTACTAAGAAGTCCAGGCCTCCCTGAGGTATTAGTAATGTTGTTTTGCCCTCTAACCTCATTTGGTGCCTCACATTTTTGCCTGTTGACAGTACTCTTTAATTCTACCACTCTCCTTTTGGTTTATCACCTCTGGAGAACAACCCACACTAAGTTTCTCCTTCTTATAAATCTTTCTTGCCTGCTTCAGTAACACTGAACTACACTACATGTCTTTAAATGAAGTGTAATCCCCTGAGGCCATTCCCTACTGTCTTGTTTATATCTTCCAACTTTCTTAGCTCCTTTTCCCTAATGACATGCTTTTTATAAGTCCACAACCTGATGTAACTTTGTGATATTCTCTTTCTCTTTTGCCATCCTTTCATCTTTGACTGATATATGGTCTTTTAACAGCCTAAAAATCACAAGTGACTTACATCTATCAACCTCACTTTGCACTACCTTTACAGCTGTGCAGCCCACTCATTGGGTAACACATGCAATCATGATACAACCATCTTAACTCAAGTCAAATCAAAAACTGTACTTCCATGATTAAACATATATCCTGTGCATTCTGTGTTCTCTTAAACTTTCCAACTACTACTCCATAAATTTCACCAATTACCCCACCTGCCACCCCTGAAGCTTCGTTCTTGATATCATTCTGTTCCTTTTGAATCAAAGCTCAAAATTTCCTTTTCCATTCCTTCAGTAACTGCTTAGGTTCTTTCCTTCTTGCACCCAGAACTGTTTCAAAGTTCCTGCCCCTTATTTCCTTCGATGCTCCATGACCCCATGAAACGGGCAATTTACTTATTTTGTCTGTTACCTGCCTTTTCTGGGAAACTTTGTGTTCCTCCAGACAACTTGCTGCTCGTCTCATTTAAGGTTTTGATTCTGAAGTCATGCTCTACCATAGAATCCTTCAATTTCTCAGTCTGCAAATACTTGCTAACAGTTTCTTTGTGCTTGTTTGAAATACTTCCCATTCTTCTGATTTCATATTCCGTTTGTTTTATGTCTCCCATAAACATTTTCACCAATGAAATCAATGAGCTTCCACCTTCTGCCTCTCCTCTGTCCTTCATATATTGTTTACAAATCCCTGAAAGTCACAACTACAATTTCCTTACTAAACACCAAAGAAACATCGCCTAAAAACTCTATTTCCATGTTAGGGTTTCATGAGGTTGGGTCAAGAGTCCTGTCTATCCTAACTATATAAATATACCAGATTCTCTCTGCTCTGAATACCATTTTCTGCTTCATGGTGTCAACAGTCCTTACTAAACACTTCTAAATATCTAGGATGTACAACCATGGTCATGTGGTTTATTTTTGGTAAAGAGTTCTAACTTAACTTTATAAACACATCAGGTACTCTCTGCTCTGGCTTCCAGTATACTATTTTCTGCTTTACGTAATCAAGTCATTACTGGACACTTCCAGCTATCTGGGATGAAGACAATCAAGGTCTTGTGGTTTAAACTTTAATATCATGCTAATTTTGGATTGAAAGCAGGTTGGATTAATCGGCAGCCAGCTCATTTGCCAATATATAATAACTAGTTCTTATTCATGACTCGTGTGCTTCACTTCAAATCAATGTTCCCTTTTTGGAGAAAAAAATAATTGCTCTAAACTCAGTCATTCACATTAATTTCATTTAAGATTTCTTTCTCAACTGTTTATAATAATTTAGATGATCGTTGGTACACTCACCTACTGCCAATTGCTAGTCATCAGATTTATTCACTTTTTCACTTTCTAGTATACCTTCTAGCATAGCTAATAGCAAGCATCAATTTTGTTCACTTTCTGGCATAGCCTCTAATCTACAACTCATCTATCACAGATCTCATAAGTTCTGATAACTGAAAGCACTTCTGGGGCCCTTACGAAGAGAACTTTCTCCCTTCCTTTTATCCTTAAAATAGGTATCTTTCATGAGTTTCTTCACCTCATTTGTGTCTCCAGGCAAGAGCTGATCCTAAAGCTTGCTAACATCACTGATTTATGCGTACTCATATGCTTTTGTATTTATCATTCCTATAACAGAGGGAGGGAGTTCTACATTAATGGAGCCACCTCTTTCCTAATGTAGCCAAAATAGCACAGGCAAAAGTCCATACTATAATATAGGTAGCACAGACAAAAGTCCATACTATCATACAGGTTTTTAATCTTTTATACACTGTCAGCTTTCACAAATTTACCAATTCCCTTGTTCTAGTCATCCACAATTGTAATACTATTAAAGGACTGTTTTACATCTACATCTTTTCCAATATATTCCTTATCTAGTTTCTTTCCATGGCTTCTCGCTGCTTTCTAACTTTGCACATCTTGAAGTACTATTTACTGTTGACATCATCAAACTGATTTAGAAACTTGAAAGCTGTAAAAAAAATCTCATTCTACTATTCTACGAGAGACAAATATATTGCCTCTTAACTCTCACTGTAACTCAACTGTCTTACTTCAGGAATCATCTTTGTTACCTTCTCAAACACAAACATTTAGATGCGGCAACCAATCTTTACATAGTAAATACTACAGTTTGCTCAACTTATATTCTGGATTTGTTTTTGCTGTGTCCCACCCTCATAACTTTGAATTTACTGAAGTGGAATTTCATCAGCCATATATCAAACTAAATTTGGAGCTTGTCTGTGTCTCTCTGTACAGTGCTGCAACCACTGCTGTTCTTTATCACTCTCATTACCTTAACATCCTTTGCAAAAATATTCATTTTTGGTAATCATTTACATAAATCATCAAAAGCAATGGTCCTACAAATGAGCCCAGTGGCAACCTATGATAACCTCAGCAGATTTCAAAAGAGGCTCTTCTAACATTTGCCCGTCTTCCTTTCCACCAAAATGGTTTACAATCCATAAGAATAACTTCCTCCTTTTGACTGCCAGAGAATCTAACTTATTTACCAACTTACCATGTGGTACAGTGTCAAATACCTTTTGTCAGTCCAGTCCAGAAATACACACACAACCATCTCCTGACTAGGAGTAAGCTCATTCTTTCATAAGAATAATGAGATCTGTTATGCAAAGCCTCCTTTCCCTATCCCTATGTTGTCTCTCACTTAGGTAATAGTAAGTAAGTATCTTATACGTTCTGATAATCTTTTTCATGATTTACAGACCACACTTATCAGTGAGATTGGACTGTAATTCAAGAAAAATTTTCAATCTCCTTTCTTAAAGAGAGGCATGCCACTTGTTCTTTTCCACTCCTTTAGGACTACTCCCTCTCACAGTGATTTCTTGAACAGTATTTCAAGCTGCCTATCTAGAGCATGTGCCTAAGTAGTCTGTTTATGTCGTTTAAAACAATTTCTAGGCTTCTATTTCCTCTTATCCATCTATCTCATTGGTGTTGGAATTATAGTGTCCTTCAATTTTCTGTGTAAACACATCTGAAACTTTCATTTTGTCCCCCACATAATTTTTCATCATATGCAGCTCTTACTTCTGAATCCTTTAGCTGGTAAGCTACTCTTTAACTTTTTTCACTTAAGTGCCGTTACCAACTCCTATCCACTCAAGTATTTTCAGGTATTATCATGACAAAGTCCAAAAATCTATGGCCCCTAGTCCCTAGCATCATGGGGTGCTAAGACTCTTCAGGTTTCCACCTGACTCTACTAACAATGAGAGGGAGGGTACTGGCAGTAGTAGTGCAGGCCCATCCCATGATCCTTCAATCTCTGTTAGACCTTCCTCTTTCTCTATTCACTATACAAACAGTTGTGGTCTCTATAGTAATCTCTCTTGTGTTGAACACCATCTGTCAAGTACCTCTCCTAATATTCTACTTCTCTTTGAGACAGAGTTGTCTAATGATGCTCTCACTAGTCCCTTTTTCATATCCAACTATAATTTCCACTTACAATTCTGGTTCAAAGGTGGTGTTTGTGCTTATTCTAACTTCATCACTCCTGGTGCATACCTAAAGACCTTGAGTCCTTAAACTTTGATGTTATGTGGCTCAAGGTCAGTCTCCCAACTACCACAACCTTCATTTGTTTCATCTGTGGCTCTCCTAATTCCAAAAATGTTACATCTTTCTTTGACTATCTAATCTTTTGCCATGAGACTGTTGCATCCTCTCACTTGTAGGCCAAGATCCTCTACTTCTGGGATTTCAATGTTCACCATAGGGAATGGTTGAATTCCTCCCATAAGAATGGTGGAGGGCTTGAAGCCCTTACATTCTCCGTTCTAAATGATTTTGAGCAAATTATCTCTCTTCCTTCCCATATTCCAGACCACTGTGACCACTATCCTAATATTCTGGATCTGTTTTTCACCTCTAGTTAAACCCACTGTAAGTACACTATCTCATCCCAATTGGTTCATCTGATCAACTCCCAAAAGTGTATCTATTCTAATGGCACTTCCTCCTCCAGCACCAGCTTCTATGCACAAATAATGGCACCAACAAAGCTGACAAGAATAACCATAACATTTTTCTGACTTTCCTTGGGTAAATTACTGTCTCCTATGTGGTGATGCTTCTGTCTCTGCTAAATGCACAGTAGAGGTTATTCTTATGGGAATAGAAGCATTTATCCCCTCTTTTTCCAAGATGACATGTTCATCAATCCAAAGTTCAACCAATCCTGTTCTGAGGCCATTCAAGTAAGGGATCAGGCATATTGGGCCTGAAAAAACTCTCCTCCCTTTGAATCCCATTCAGCTTTTATCACTGCCCATAATCACTGCGAGCACATTATCTGTGAGGCAAAGTGTTCCTTTATTCAAAGGAAGTGCAATAACCTCTCCTCATTATTCACTGATAGGTCTTTCTGGTCTTTAGCTAAGGGCTTCTCTAACAACTTTTGTTGCTCTACCTTTCCTACACTTTTCTGATCTGAAGGTACTATAGCTGTCTCTCACATAGACAAAGCAGCTCTCTTTGGATGACTAACATTCTTTCACCTCCTGATGCTCCTCTTACTAATCCTATAACACTCCTGTAATTTCTTTTCTGACTGTCTGAAAAGTGCTTGTCTCTCTGGACACAGGCAAGGCTTATGGTTCTGATGGCATCCATCCCCATGAACAGGAAAAAGTGCGACTATGAATTTGAACTTGTGCTTGCTCATCTGTTCAGTTTCTGTTTAAAAGCCAAAACTTTTCCTTCTCCTTGGAAGCATACAGTGATACATCCCATCCCTAAGAAGGGTGATTGTTCTGACCCCTCTAACTGTAGTCCTACTGGACTCACATCTGCCATTTCCAAAGTATTTGAATCCCTCTTCAACTACAATATCCTTAGACACCTTGAAACTCACAGTTTTCTCTCTGACCACCAGAAAGGCTTCCCTAAGATGAGATTCACTGATGATATTCTTTCCTGTCTTACTAATGTCTGGCCATCACCCCTGAAAGATGATGGGGAGTCATGTGTAGTTGTTCTTGACATATCCAAAGCTTTTGACAGGGTATGGCATCAGAATCTCATCTCTAAGTTCCCCTCTTTTGGCTTCCCTCCCTCACTTTGTTCCTTCATATCTACCTTCCTCTCTCAACAATCTATTTCTATAGTTGTTGATGGATTGACTTCCCACTTTCTCCATCAACAGCAGCATCCCTTGAGATTCTGCCCTATCCCATACACATTTAACCTTTTATTCAATGATTTCCTCTCTTCCACAAATAATCAAATGCACACATACGCTGACAACTCAACATTGCATTCATCTACATCGTTCAATTCTGCTCCTTCTTTTCTTACTTGATCAGCATCTCACCTTGGCACAGCTTCCTCAATAAACTCAGACTTGGTCAAGAAATCCCAGTAGGGTAAAACAAATCAAGTTAAGTTTAATGCCTCCAAGACCCAGTTTCTATGCATCCCTTTATCAAAACTCCTCACAACTCTTGTCTCTCTTTTGATGGTTCTGCAATTCCACCTCTTGACTCAATGAATATACTATGTATTACTGTAATATCTCCTCTTTCTAGGAAACCCCACATTACAGGAATAGCTAAGACTGCCTCTAAGAAACTGGGTGTCCTGTTTAGATGTCGAAACTTCTTTTCTTTTGAGCAGTTGCTCCGTTTATACAAAGGATTGATTTGGCCTTGTATGAAGTACTGCTCTCACATCAGGGGTGATTTTAACTCTGTTTCCTTACCTGACAGTCAAAAGCAGTTTGATCTATAAACTCTCCCAGGATAACTTCCAAACTTGACCCTCTTGCCCCATGCCAAAGTCTTGGTTCACTTTTTCTCTTCTTTAGGATTTACTTTCATTCTTACTCCTGAGAGCTGGCTGCATGTGTGCCCCCATCACTAGCTAGAGCACACAAAACTTGCCAAGATGCTGTGTCACACAATTACTGTGTGGCTGTCTGCATCACATGATTACTGTGCAGCCATCAGCAACCCAAGGGTGGGCCATTTTGATAAATGTTTCTTTCCCTATACCTTGAAGCTTTTGGAGCTTTCTACCTTCCTGTATCTTTCCCAATAACTATGACCTTGCACATTTTAAAAAGGCAGGTTTTTCACTTCCTCCAAAATTTGTATATACTTTCCTTTGTCTTTTTTCTTTTCACAATTCTCTTTATATTTCAATTAAGGCTTGGCCTTGATGCAGACTTTTGTCCAAGATGGGAGCCTTAAGGATAAACAAAAGGGAGAGCTGTTGTCATCACTGCTACCAATATCAGAGTTGTAAATGTACTTCCATTCAGGAGGTCCATCCATTAGGGCAAAATTAATGAGGATGAGGTAGTGCAAGAATCCTATCTTTGTGCAGTGCATAATTCATGAGAATAAGGTAGTGCAAGAATCCCATCTTTGTGCAATATAGAATGTCACAGGACAAGGAATGGAAGGTGGAGATGGTCCTTTGAGGAATAAAGCCTGGTAATGCTCAATGAGGATGTCTGCTAGCCATAGACTGAGACTTCTCTGTAGCTTTATGGTGATTACTTTATCAGTAATTGTTATGTGCGATCTGTTTGACAGCACTGGTGAAGTTAATGAAGGTGAGAACCACAGATTTCTTGCATCTCTCAAAGTTGAGGGAGAGAAGCTTGGAAGCTGACAAGGCAGTGGGTGATGTAGGAGTCTTCTTATTACCAAACTGTTGAGAATCTACAAAACATGCAAAGACTATGCAAACTCAATTGAATACAAACTTTCACATAAGCTAGGATCACAGTAAGGCAGCAAAGGTCCATAACTCAATGGGAGACTTTGAGCATACTTTCATTATTAAGGAGATATGTGAAAGTTTCCAATAAGTGGGGCATTTTGAATGATGCAAGGAAACAATGATGATGGAGCAGAAAAGTTTGGCTTGCTCTGGATAGAGTTTCAAAGACAAATTATTGATTGAAGTAGAACATTTTACCTTCAAGTTACAAAACTAGTGACTTCAAATTCATGTACTAATCAAATGGATGTTGAGTCTGCAGGCAGGCTGCAAGGCAGCTGGTATACTAGTGAGAAGCTTTGACAGATGGTGGTGAAGTGATCATCAGTAGGTTGACTACCTTTTCACTGGAGGAGAGGTTTTATAAGGGGAAAAGAGGAAGTCTGCTTGCTGAAACACTCTGTCTGTTAGTTTCCCATATCATTAGCTGATTTCAGACTGTTTCAGTAGTTTTGTAGGGCAATAGGTCTTTTTTTTCCAATGCAAATTTCATGAATTATTTTCCTAAGAAGGGCTTTGACAAGGTCAGTGTAGTTGTGGCAGAAAACCTTCTCCATTAGTTTCAATGCAGGATGTGATCCAGAGTAAATCAGCTGGGTGTAGTCTTGTAAATTTCTCATGAAGAAGTGGTGGTTGACTTCTATGATGGTGCAAACGTAACTATCCCAATAATTTCAATGTCATCCATGCTTAGCACTTCAATCCATGCATACTAAACAATCACTGTCCAAATTGACACATTGCTACATTTGTAACTGGTCTGTGAGTCTAGATATCGGGCCTCAGACGTTGGGTCATTGTGGGTGCAGGGTAAAACAAATCTGACATGAAATTGCCATTTTATGTTGCTAAAGCACTGCTATCCCTCAAACAGCATTTGAAATGCTGACTCATTTACAAAGGGTTTTTTTTTTTTTTTTTTTTTTTTTTGCTTTGTCGCTGTCTCCCGCATTTGCGAGGTAGCGCAAGGAAACAGACGAAAGAAATGGCCCAACCCACCCCCATACACATGTATATACATACGTCCACACACGCAAATATACATACCTACACAGCTTTCCATGGTTTACCCCAGACGCTTCACATGCCTTGATTCAATTCACTGACAGCACGTCAACCCCGGTATACCACATCGCTCCAATTCACTCTATTCCTTGCCCTCCTTTCACCCTCCTGCATGTTCAGGCCCCGATCACACAAAATCTTTTTCACTCCATCTTTCCACCTCCAATTTGGTCTCCCTCTTCTCCTCATTCCCTCCTCCTCCGACACATATATTCTCTTGGTCAATCTTTCCTCACTCATTCTCTCCATGTGCCCAAACCATTTCAAAACACCCTCTTCTGCTCTCTCAACCACGCTCTTTTTATTTCCACATATCTCTCTTACCCTTACGTTACTTACTCGATCAAACCACCTCACACCACACATTGTCCTCAAACATCTCATTTCCAGCACATCCATCCTCCTGCGCACAACTCTATCCATAGCCCACGCCTCGCAACCATACAACATTGTTGGAACCACTATTCCTTCAAACATACCCATTTTTGCTTTCCAAGATAATGTTCTCGACTTCCATACATTCTTCAAGGCTCCCAGAATTTTCGCCCCCTCCCCCACCCTATGATCCACTTCCGCTTCCATGGTTCCATCCACTGCCAGATCCACTCCCAGATATCTAAAACACTTCACTTCCTCCAGTTTTTCTCCATTCAAACTCACCTCCCAATTGACTTGACCCTCAACCCTACTGTACCTAATAACCTTGCTCTTATTCATATTTACTCTTAACTTTCTTCTTTCACACACTTTACCAAACTCAGTCACCAGCTTCTGCAGTTTCTCACATGAATCAGCCACCAGCGCTGTATCATCAGCGAACAACAACTGACTCACTTCCCAAGCTCTCTCATCCCCAACAGACTTCATACTTGCCCCTCTTTCCAAAACTCTTGCATTCACCTCCCTAACAACCCCATCCATAAACAAATTAAACAACCATGGAGACATCACACACCCCTGCCGCAAACCTACATTCACTGAGAACCAATCACTTTCCTCTCTTCCTACACGTACACATGCCTTACATCCTCGATAAAAACTTTTCACTGCTTCTAACAACTTGCCTCACACACCATATATTCTTAATACCTTCCACAGAGCATCTCTATCAACTCTATCATATGCCTTCTCCAGATCCATAAATGCTACATACAAATCCATTTGCTTTTCTAAGTATTTCTCACATACATTCTTCAAAGCAAACACCTGATCCACACATCCTCTACCACTTCTGAAACCACACTGCTCTTCCCCAATCTGATGCTCTGTACATGCCTTCACCCTCTCAATCAATATCCTCCCATATAATTTACCAGGAATACTCAACAAACTTATACCTCTGTAATTTGAGCACTCACTCTTATCCCCTTTGCCTTTGTACAATGGCACTATGCACGCATTCCACCAATCCTCAGTCACCTCACCATGAGTCATACATACATTAAATAACCTTACCAACCAACCAACAATACAGTCACCCCCTTTTTTAATAAATTCCACTGCAATACCATCCAAACCTGCTGCCTTGCCGGTTTTCATCTTCCGCAAAGCTTTTACAACTTCTTCTCTGTTTACCAAATCATTTTCCCTAACCCTCTCACTTTGCACACCACCTCGACCAAAACACCCTATATCTGCCACTCTATCATCAAACACATTCAACAAACCTTCAAAATACTCACTCCATCTCCTTCTCACATCACCACTACTTGTTATCACCTCCCCATTCGCCCCCTTCACTGAAGTTCCCATTTGCTCCCTCGTCTTACGCACTTTATTTACCTCCTTCCAGAACATCTTTTTATTCTCCCTAAAATTTAATGATACTCTCTCACCCCAACTCTCATTACAAAGGGTATAAAACAGAATTCCCATCCAATAGTCAAAACACTGCATGATCACACATAATATAGATATATCTACAAAATGATACATCTTCCAGTAACGGCAGTGCAAGTATGCAAATAACTGAAAACTGACTTCAAAGGCCATAATGACCTTTTAGACAGAAAATAAGCACTCTGATATTGCTGAGAAATTAATCTACATTCATTAATTCAATTAAAGACTTTGGACTTACATAAATAATGACTTATTTCCACCATAACTTCCTTATACAAAGCAAAGACCCAACTACCATAGAATAAAGGTAAAATATACAGCATCATCTCAGTGATGCTCTAAGACTTAGATATCCTTTGCATTTCAAATATGCAGCATAATCTCATGAAAAAATCTAACCACTTGAAAACTATGGAGACATCATGCTGATGTCCTCAAGAATGAGTGCCTAAGCCAAAGAATTATAGGAAATACAGAGATTAGATGTGGAAAGGGAGCTGTGGTTTTGGTGCCTTATACATGACATCTAGAGACTGAGTGTGAACGAATGTGGCCTTTGTTGTCTTTTCCTAGCGCTAACTCGCGCAATTGCAGGGGGAGGGGGTTGTTATTTCATGTGTGGCGGGGTGGTGACGGGAATGAATAAGGGCAGACAGTATGAGTTATGTACATGTGTATATATGTTTACGTCTGTAAGTGTATATATATATGTATACTTGTTGGAAAGGATCACAATTTTGCGTGTGATCAAGATATTCCTATGAGTCCACGGGGAAAATGAAACATGATAAGTTCCCAAGTGCACTTTCGTGTAATAATCACATCATCAGGGGAGACACAAGACAGAAATATAAGTCAGTTGATATACATCGAAGAGACAAAGCTAGCATGCCATTTGGTAAACATGTAATTATCCAAAACATACGAGAGTTCATAAACTTATCATTTTACAAATTTTATCAACACTAAAGTTATCTAATTTGTATAGACCATCACTAATATCAAGATTATAATTCTTTGTCTACTTAATAATAGAAGATTCAATGATATTTCTCTTGGTAATAGAGTTAGAGTTAATAACTGAGATGGCATTACTCCAGTCAATACAATGATCATAGTTTTTAACGTGATTAAACAAGGCATTTGATTCTTGTCCCGTTCTTATACTATATTTATGTTGCTTAAGTCTAACAGAAAGATCCTTACCAGTCTGACCAACATAAAATTTATCACAATTTCCACAAGGCACTTTATAGTTGCATCCCAGAGAATTTTCTGGTGAATTCCTGATTAAGATATTCTTTATAGTATTATTGTTGCTAAAGGCAACATTTACATTAAAGGCTTTAAGCAACATGGGAAGTAAAGTGAAATTATTATTAAAAGGGAGAACTAAAAGATTCTTGGTGTCAATGGGAGGTTTGGGCTCAACTCTATAAAATTATTTCTTTGCTAACTTAAGGGATTTATCAATGAAAGATCTAGGGTACTTTAACTTAGATCCAATAGAATATATCTTCTCAAACTCATCATCAATAAACTCTGGACTGCAAATACATAATGCCCTAAGGAACATAGACTGAAATGATGATAATCTAACTCTGTCATGTTGAGATGAGTAATAATGGATATATGAGCTTACATTGGTGGGTTTTCTGTATATGCTAAACTTAAACTTGTTCCTTTGCCTATAGATCATGCAATCTAAAAATGGTAACATACCATTATTTTCATTTTCTACAGTAAATTTGATGGAAGGTACTAAATTGTTAAGTAAAGGGAGAAATATTTGTAAACTTTCATTTGTTGGCCAAACACAAAGAACATCATCTACATACCTAAACCAAATTGCATTAGAAGGTAAGATATCCTTGAGTAATTTTGTTTCAAAAAATTCCATATAAAGACTACTTAGTACAGGTGAAAGAGGGTTACCCATTGCCATACCAAATTTCTGAGCATAATAATTATTAATTATTACACGAAAGTGTACTTGGGAACTTATCGTGTTTCATTTTCCCCATGGACTCATAGGGATATATGTATACGTTGAGATGTACAGGTATGTATATGTGCGTGTGTGGACATGTATGTATATACATGTGTATGTGGGTGGGTTGGGCCATTCTTTCGTCTGTTTCCTTGCACTACCTCGCTAACAAGGGAGACAGCAACAAAGTGTAATAAATGAATGAATACATAGATTCAACCCAAAATTCAAATTTTCAATGGATGAATTTGCTGAATTATTCCAAATAAAACCTAACAATTAAATCATGAGTGCAATCAATTACTCCACTCAATTAATATATACATCATGATATTTTATCTTGCTACTATACCTATCAGAGCTTCCACACAAGACTTATCTTAGCAACTCGGTCTAACTATTATCAACTTCATCATATCTAAACTACATGGTAGTTTTGTCAAAGCTCACAGGGGAAGAGGCGATACAAAAAAAAAAAGTAACAATAACAATGCCATTATAGTAGGTACTTGAAAAAGTTGAAGTATTAGCCAGCCAAACAATACTAGATAAATCTTTAAAATGGTATCAAAAAGGTTGAAGTATATAAGGTAAATGCACTAAAGACTTAAATATCTAGAGTAGCATACTCAAGGTAATGCATGGGAAAGTGTGGCACTGAAAATAAGGATGAATGGTTTGAAAAATGTCAGATTAACCATGTGTCAGCACAAAACCATTAGTTACACAACTCAAGTGTAAGAGGTTAAGATGTCTATAAATGGCTTCATATATGCCATGGAATTATTAAAAATAAGGCGGTTAGTCCCTTTCTTTGGAGAGAAACTGAACGAGCTCTGAAAGGATGTAGATTCAGGGAAGAAGCTGTGTGATGGATGACTTGACTATATAGGAGGGAGGTCAGAGAGGAAGAGGGAATGATGTGTACTTATGAGATTCATGATGTCCATGGTAATGGTGGAAGAATAAGTGGAATGCATGCATGAGTGTTGCATATGTAAAATATCAACAAAAATATTTTCATTATCACACATAGTACAGACACAGGGAAAAAAAGGCAAACAAGAACATCAATGACTTATTTTTTTTTTTATTATACTTTGTCGCTGTCTCCCGCGTTTGCGAGGTAGCGCAAGGAAACAGACGAAAGAAATGGCCCAACCCCCCCATACACATGTATATACATACGTCCACACACGCAAATATACATACCTACACAGCTTTCCATGGTTTACCCCAGACGCTTCACATGCCTTGATTCAATCCACTGACAGCACGTCAACCCCGGTATACCACATCGCTCCAATTCACTCTATTCCTTGCCCTCCTTTCACCCTCCTGCATGTTCAGGCCCTGATCACACAAAATCTTTTTCACTCCATCTTTCCACCTCCAATTTGGTCTCCCTCTTCTCCTCGTTCCCTCCACCTCTGACACATATATCCTCTTGGTCAATCTTTCCTCACTCATCCTCTCCATGTGCCCAAACCACTTCAAAACACCCTCTTCTGCTCTCTCAACCACGCTCTTTTTATTTCCACACATCTCTCTTACCCTTACGTTACTCACTCGATCAAACCACCTCACACCACACATTGTCCTCAAACATCTCATTTCCAGCACATCCATCCTCCTGTGCACAACTCTATCCATAGCCCACGCCTCGCAACCATACAACATTGTTGGAACCACTATTCCTTCAAACATACCCATTTTTGCTTTCCGAGATAATGTTCTCGACTTCCACACATTCTTCAAGGCCCCCAGAATTTTCGCCCCCTCCCCCACCCTATGATCCACTTCCGCTTCCATGGTTCCATCCGCTGCCAGATCCACTCCCAGATATCTAAAACACTTCACTTCCTCCAGTTTTTCTCCATTCAAACTCACCTCCCAATTGACTTGACCCTCAACCCTACTGTACCTAATAACCTTGCTCTTATTCACATTTACTCTTAACTTTCTTCTTCCACACACTTTACCAAACTCAGTCACCAGCTTCTGCAGTTTCTCACATGAATCAGCCACCAGCGCTGTATCATCAGCGAACAACAACTGACTCACTTCCCAAGCTCTCTCATCCCCAACAGACTTCATACTTGCCCCTCTTTCCAAAACTCTTGCATTTACCTCCCTAACAACCCCATCCATAAACAAATTAAACAACCATGGAGACATCACACACCCCTGCCGCAAACCTACATTCACTGAGAACCAATCACTTTCCTCTCTTCCTACACGTACACATGCCTTACATCCTCGATAAAAACTTTTCACTGCTTCTAACAACTTGCCTCCCACACCATATATTCTTAATACCTTCCACAGAGCATCTCTATCAACTCTATCATATGCCTTCTCCAGATCCATAAATGCTACATACAAATCCATTTGCTTTTCTAAGTATTTCTCACATACATTCTTCAAAGCAAACACCTGATCCACACATCCTCTACCACTTCTGAAACCACACTGCTCTTCCCCAATCTGATGCTCTGTACATGCCTTCACCCTCTCAATCAATACCCTCCCATATAATTTACCAGGAATACTCAACAAACTTATACCTCTGTAATTTGAGCACTCACTCTTATCCCCTTTGCCTTTGTACAATGGCACTATGACTTGTATCTGGTATTAAGGAAAATGATAAGTACAGTGCACAATGTGCAGTCTAGGGGGGGGTTGGAAAGGGGTTTGCTAGATATGGTAGTTTTTGAATGTTAGCCTATTATTGTAAGAGGTACAGGACTAGAAATGTACATGTAAGTGAAAAAAACTACATTAAAAATGTTGAGAAATAAAGTATGAAAGATAACATGAACAAGTGAACTGAAAAGCTGAGGTAACTAAAAAATGGACAAAATGAGATTGAGGAGATGCAGAGACAGCTGTAGAATGAATTACTAAAGGTTGCCTAACAGGTGCAGCTTATTAGCATAAACTGCAAAAAGAGAGGTACAGCAAGGCTGAATGAAGACTTAAGAAAGTAAATGGGGACAAAAGGAAGCTTGGAAGAAGCTAAATCGGCCTGAATATTGCAATGAAAGGTGAGTAAAGAGCATGGAACATCTAGTCCTGAATAAAAGAGCTGAAAACATAGCATATATGAATAACAAGAGGGTAAATGGAGACCACAGAAGTAAAATGAATGTAAGTCTTATGGAGAATGATAAACTAATCTGGAATGAGGTACATGAGAATAAAAGAATGTTATGGATTGGAGTGACAAGGTATTGCACAAAACCAAATGAATGCTAATGACAAAGGATGAATTTCTAGGATGTGGAAAGAGTATCATAAGGAACTGACTGGAAACACTGGTTAATGAGATAAGTCTAAAGCTTCAGTATTATTAGAGGAGGAAGAGGTACAGATATTTAAGAAAGGAAGCCAGAAGCTTCAATGGAGGGTATGAGATGTGCAATAAAGGTCCTAAACAATGGAAAAGCTAAGAGTATGGATGGAGTTGTGAGCGAGCTGATTTACAGTGGAGGTGGAAGCGCTTTGGACTGAATCTGTTGAGTGTAGACGTTAGCACAGGAATATGGAAAAGCTCCTAATGAATAAATGAAGCTCATCAATTTCATTCTATTTCTTATCCTATTTCCCTTTTACCTGAGATGGCCACAACTGGGATCTATGCCATGTTGGAAAAAAAATCTTATAAAGGAAAGAGAAGCAAAAGTAAGAATAAGAATCACAGAGTAACAAGTCTCCTTACCACAGTTGGAAAGGTGTACAGCAGCATAATCACAGATCACATCAAAATGAATCCATTTTCGATGAACAAGGAGGATTTAGGAAGGTAGGAAAAAAAAAGGGCAGGCAAACAAGTTTTTTGTACATAAACTAGTAGAGCTAGTTATAAATAAAAAGATGATAAATGCAGCATTTATGGAATTAGAATAAGTATATGACAAAAATGAATATGAAAGCTTTCTGTGTCATATGACTACATGATTTGGATGGAGGACTTTTGAGAGTTAAGAACCTTTATAATGGAAATAATGAACAATTCACAGTAACTGGTAGCATGAATGAGTTGTTGGTTTGAAATAATGTGGGACTGCATCAAGTTTATATCATTTCAACATGGTTATCCTTTCTTTATGGGATATCAAGAGATAGGAGCAAGGTGGGGTGACTGTGGTGTAATATTTACTCATGTAGAAACAGAATGGAATCTGTCACAGTTACTGGAAGCAGATGATGCTGAGTTGTTAGCCAAATTAGATGAGATGGTGGGCCACTTTGGTGGCCTTTGTAGGTGGAGGGTACTGAAACTAAATGCAAATAATAGTAAAACTTTATTTTTGCAAGGGACTAGATATAAAAGAGTAATATCAATGCATAGTGAAGAGCTGGAAGTTGTGGATATATTTAGATATTTGGAAGTAAAGCTTGGCAAGTTAGGTGAAAAAAGCTGAAGTGGAGAAGAAAGTCTTGAAAAGTAAGAAAAATTAAGGTACACTGAAATCTCTGGTGCATGGAAAACGTTTAAGCATTGAATATAAAAAAAACCTGCATGAAGGAATATTTGTCCCAGTGCTGATGAGCTTCTGCAAAACCAAAGTTTAAGGATAAGTAAAAAGTAAAAAGAGTAAAGAGGGTTTGCTTGCAAAGTGAAGAATGAAGATGTAAGAAAGAAAATTGGTGTGAAGAAACCATTAAAGAAAAATGAATGAGTCTTTTAAGTTGAATATGGCCATATAGAGCAGAAGAAACATGCTGATCAAGATGATTTATAATACAACAGTTGAAGGTACAGGGAAAGGTAGACTGCAGAAGAGATGAAGAGATGTATTATGAGAATTCACAAGGGCAAAGATGATTTCAAGTGAAGATGCTCGAAGAATGACAGATGATCAAATGCAATGAAAGCATTTTGTGTATGGACTTGTTGTGAAGTGGAGAAATCTATTTTCACTTTAACCCATAGAACAGGGAATACATTTATAAATGTTCACTGTTTCCTGCCTTAATATAGCAACATCAGGAACAATGACCATATTCTATCCCATGCATGCCTCTCACCCTCCTGAGTGTTAAGGCTAAAATAACTTGGTCTCTTTCAGTACAACCTTTAATCTTGTCCTTGATCTAACTTCATCTTGCTCCCTCCACCTCTGACATGTAGATCCTCTTAGTCAGTCTTTCTTCACTCATACTCCTCATGTGTCTAAACCATTTTGGTACACCTAAGTCACCCATCTCAATCAGACTGTGCAACCACAAAATGTCTCTCATATACATTACAATTCAACAAGCAAAACACGCAATGAGTGCTACCCATCAGCCCTACCATTATGGCAGAATGTCACAGGTATTCATAGAAAGGATAACTGTCATTCTTTACATGATCAACCCACCACAAATTACATACTGTCCTCAGGCATTTCATTTCCAACACATCTAGCCTCTTCCATTCTTTTGCATTCAGGACCAATGTCTTTTATCAATACAATGTGGGACTACTGTACCTTCAAACATACATATTTTTGCCCTAACCTTCCCCTCCACACATTCCTCTATGCATCCAGGACCTTTGCCCCCTCTCTCACTCTACGGCTCACTTCAACTCCATGCTTCCATCCACTGCCATTCAACTCATAGGTACCAAGGTACTCCACTTTATCCTGTTCCTCCCTATTCAAACTTACTTTTAAATCATCTTGTATCATCCCCTCCTGTAAGACATTACCTTACTTTTTTTAAAACTTAGTTTCAACTTTATCCCTACACAGACTCTCCTAGACTCTACCACTAGCTTCTGGAATCTCTCTCCACAGTCTGCTGAGAGCTGTGTCATCTGCAAAGAGCAACTGATTTAGCTCCCATATCCACCATCTCCAAACCTGGAGGAAGTGGAGTGTTTTGGATACTTTGGAGTGGATATGGCAGTGAGTGGAACCATGAAACTGGAGGTGAGTCGTAGGGGTGGGTGAGGGGGTGAAGGTTCTGAAAGCCTTGAAGTGTGTGTGGAGGGAGAGAGCATTGTCTAGGTTAGGCAAAAGTGGGCATGTTTGAAGGAATAGTGGTCCCAACAATGTTATATGGATGCAAGGCATGAGCTGTAGATAGGGATATGCAGAGGATGGTGAATGTGTTGGAGATGAAATGTTTGATGACTACATGTGGTGTGAGGTGGTCTAATCAAGAAAGTAATGAAAGGTAAGAGAGATGTGTGGTAGTAAAGAGTGTGGTTGAGAAAGCTGAAGAGTGTGTGTTGAAATGGTTTGGACATATGGAAAGAATGAGTGAGAAAAGGTTGAACATAGGATATAAGTATCAGAAGTGGAGGAAACAAGGAGAAGAGGGAGACCAAATTAGAGATGGATGATTTGGGGCCTGAATATGTAAGAGCATGAAGGACATGCAAAGGATAGAGTGAGCGTGAAGGACATGCAAAAGATAGAGTGAACTAGAATGATATAGTGTAATGGGGACAAAGTTCCATCAATGGACTGATCAGGGCATGTGAAGTATCCAAGGTAAACCATGGAAAGGTCTGTGGGGCCAGATTGTGGATAGGGAGCTGTGGTTCAGCTCAATACTCATGACAGCTAGAGAAGGGATGTTAGTGGGTGCAGCTTTCTTCTCCTGTTCCTGGCACTACCTTGCTAACACAGGACATGGCAATCAAGTATGGAAACAAAACCTCCACCATTTGCAATATACCATACATCTATCTCTTGTTGTTACACCCTTGCATTCATCTCCCTCCCTAAACTGTTCACAAATAATAAAATCATGATGACATCTCACATCCTTGACACAAACCCACTTTCACCAAAAACAACTCACACTCTTTCCTTTGTACTCATATATATACCTTTTTCCCTACAAAAAAGTCCTTACTGCATTCACTAACATTCTATTTATCTTACATATACATAGCGTCTTCCATAAGGCCTCTCTGTGAACTGTGTTGTGTGTTTCCTCTAAATCCATAAATTCCACATATAGTTATTTTTCTTTCTTCAAGTATTTCTTTCAAGAATTTTTCAAAGTAAACAAGTGGGCCCACACACCCTTCGCCTCTCCTGAAATGACATGGCTCCTCCCTAGTCAGATGTTTTATGTATGCCAGCACCCTCTCAGTCACTACTCTCCAAAACTATTACTAGTAAACTCAACAGATACATACCCCTGTAATTTGAACATTTCCACTTGCCTTTATATGAGGGCATTATATATACATTCTGACTGTTCTCAGGCACAACCTGGGTTGCATACACATCAAACAGAAAGGCTAATCAATCATCAACACTATCACCCACTTTCTTGACAAAGCAACTGTAATCTAGTCCTCTCCTACTGCTTTGCCACATTTCATCCAATATAAGGCTTTCAACACCTTCTCTCTGTTTACTAAACCACTCATCAGGACGCACTCAATCCACGTCCCAAAATTTTATGCACACTACATCGACCATCTTACCATCTAAAACACTCACCAGTCCTTCACAATACTCAATCCATCTCTTTTCCAATTTCTTTATCTATCTACATTTCCCTATGTGCTTCCCTTACTGTCACTTCCATTTGTTCTCACTCTCTATATACTATTCAATTCCTTCCAAAACATTTCCCTATTCTTCATAACATTCATTACTATTCTCTTACTCCATCTCCATTTCAGCTCCCATATCCTTCTCTTGAACTCCTTCCACTTTATCTTGAACATCTTCCTATCACTTACACACCTATCTGGAAGATATGATCCACTCTCCTTTCTTTTCTCTTTAACTAGTATTTCAAACTATCTCATCCTACCACTTCTTAGCCTTGCCCATGCACAACATCCCACCTTCTGTTTGCCATACACTTCACCCACACATGTAAACACTGCTTCCCTAATGCTTTGCACTCCTTTCCTAGTTCCCATGTTTCCTTTACTTTCACCCCAAGCCACTTTTACCCCAAGCCACTTTTCGCTCTATCTCTCTAGGTATCCCTGTACAAATGTTTCCTCTACAAGCCCACTCACTTTCACTATTTCTTTCACACATAATTCACCTCTTTTCCAATGGCTACTACAATCATTCACACTCACCTACACCAAGCAATAATTAGAAATGCCACTTGGAAGCCAACTAAGCACATTCACATCCAACAACCTCTCCTGTGCATACTTATCTATTGACACACAATCCCATAATACCCAATGACTCCTAACCCCTCTCACTCAAACATACTTATGTGTGCACCTTTTTTAAACCAAGAATTTCTGATCACCAATTATTCAACAGCCACCACCATTTTCATTTACAATGAGTTGCCCATGCCCCACAATTGTATCATCTGCCATATCACCCATCCTTGCATTCAGATCCCCTAGCCCCAAGATCTAATCCCTTTCATTAAAGTCGCCAAAGCGCTCACTCAGCTCCACCCAAGAAGCACCCCTTTTCTTCTTCACTCCTCTGTAACAGGTGCATAGGCACTAACAATCATCCACCTCTAACAGTCTATTTCTGACCTACAGTTACATTAAAACATCAGATCCTATATTGTTGTAATGTTGTAAGTTGACACATAAAGAAAATCATTTTTTTTTTTTTTTTTTTTTTGCTTTGTCGCTGTCTCCCGCGTTTGCGAGGTAGTGCAAGGAAACAGACGAAAGAAATGGCCCAACCCACCCCCATACACATGCCTTGATTCAATCCACTGACAGCACGTCAACCCCGGTATACCACATCGCTCCAATTCACTCTATTCTTTGCCCTCCTTTCACCTTCCTGCATGTTCAGGCCCTGATCACACAAAATCTTTTTCACTCCATCTTTCCACCTCCAATTTGGTCTCCCTCTTCTCCTCGTTCCCTCCACCTCCGACACATACATCCTCTTGGTCAATCTTTCCTAACTCATTCTCTCCATGTGACCAAACCATTTCAAAACACCCTCTTCTGCTCTCTCAACCACGCTCTTTTTATTTCCACACATCTCTCTTACCCTTAAGTTACTTACTCGATCAAACCACCTCACACCACACATTGTCCTCAAACATCTCATTTCCAGCACATCCATCCTCCTGCGCACAACTCTATCCATAGTCCACGCCTCGCAACCATACAACATTGTTGGAACCACTATTCCTTCAAACATACCCATTTTTGCTTTCCGAGATAATGTTCTCAACTTCCACACATTCTTCAAGGCTCCCAGAATTTTCGCCCCCTCCCCCACCCTATGATCCACTTCTGCTTCCATGGTTCCATCCGCTGCCAGATCCACTCCCAGATATCTAAAACACTTCACTTCCTCCAGTTTTTCTCCATTCAAACTCACCTCCCAATTGAATTGACCCTCAACCCTACTGTACCTAATAACCTTGCTCTTATTCACATTTACTCTTAACTTTCTTCTTTCACACACTTTACCAAACTCAGTCACCAGCTTCTGCAGTTTCTCACATGAATCCGCCACCAGCGCTGTATCATCAGCGAACAACAACTGACTCACTTCCCAAGCTCTCTCATCCCCAACAGACTTCATACTTGCCCCTCTTTCCAAAACTCTTGCATTCACCTCCCTAACAACCCCATCCATAAACAAATTAAACAACCATGAAGACATCACACACCCCTGCCGCAAACCTACATTCACTGAGAACCAATCACTTTCCTCTCTTCCTACACGTACACATGCCTTACATCCTCGATAAAAACTTTTCACTGTTTCTAACAACTTTCCTCCCACACCATATATTCTTAATACCTTCCACAGAGCATCTCTATCAACTCTATCATATGCCTTCTCCAGATCCATAAATGCTACATACAAATCCATTTGCTTTTCTAAGTATTTCTCACATACATTCTTCAAAGCAAACACCTGATCCACACATCCTCTACCACTTCTGAAACCACACTGCTCTTCCCCAATCTGATGCTCTGTACATGCCTTCACCCTCTCAATCAATACCCTCCCATATAATTTGCCAGGAATACTCAACAAACTTATACCTCTGTAATTTGAGCACTCACTCTTATCCCCTTTGCCTTTGTACAATGGCACTATGCACGCATTCCGCCAATCCTCAGGCACCTCACCATGAGTCATACATACATTAAATAACCTTACCAACCAGTCAACAATACAGTCACCCCCTTTTTTAATAAATTCCACTGCAATACCATCCAAACCTGCTGCCTTGCCGGCTTTCATCTTCCACAAAGCTTTTACTACCTCTTCTCTGTTTACCAACTCATTTTCCCTAACCCTCGCACTTTGCACACCACCTCGACCAAAACACCCTATATCTGCCACTCTATCATCAAACACATTCAACAAACCTTCAAAATACTCGCTCCATCTCCTTCTCACATCACCACTACTTGTTATCACCTCCCCATTTGCGCCCTTCACTGAAGTTCCCATTTGCTCCCTTGTCTTACGCACTTTATTTACCTCCTTCCAGAACATCTTTTTATTCTCCCTAAAATTTAATGATACTCTCTCACCCCAACTCTCATTTGCCCTTTTTTTCACCTCTTGCACCTTTCTCTTGACCTCCTGTCTCTTTCTTTTATACGTCTCCCACTCAATTTCATTTTTTCCCTGCAAAAATCGTCCAAATGCCTCTCTCTTCTCTTTCACTAATACTCTTACTTCTTCATCCCACCACTCACTACCCTTTCTAATCAACCCATCTCCCACTCTTCTCATGCCACAAGCATCTTTTGCGCAATCCATCACTGATTCCCTAAATACATCCCATTCATCCCCCACTCCCCACTATTGATCTAAAACATAAAACTGCTCAACTTAACAGTCTAGAGCAACTAAGTTTGTTGCTTATCATAAAGGTCATGAAGACCTGTAAGTACTGAACTGGTGACTAAATAGGCATTGCTACCATGCATTTATAACCCATGATGCCCAGATTCATTTTCAAAGTCCAGTTAAGTTAGCAGGTTTTGTTTGTGATATGAATCTCATACTAGTTAGTCAGTAAGTTAAGCCTAAAATCTTGCATGAAGTTTCTTTTTCTGAGAATGTAATTCTTGATGAGTGAACATTGACAGATGGGAGGTACTTCATATTTGACTATCCCTTATGGTCTTCTACTATGAAATTGTAATGCATTGAAAAAAGAAAGTGATGCATTTCTATCAAAACAAATGGCTATAACTATCAACACCTAAAGAATAAGGTAAAATAATATTGTTGTGTAGTCCATTGTTAGCTTTGCTTCCTATAAATTGCCAATGCCTACATTGAAAATATGGATCAACTATCCAGCTAACAGCAAATCTCTGTTTATCCTCACTTGTGGGGATGGTATATGGAAGGATATCTGCCTTAAGCTGCTAAGCGCATGCAGTAATCTAATCAGGGTATGCATTAATAATCACATGCTTGCACTGTAAATGGAGGAAAGTTCTTTAGTACCACACAATAGTTTCCTATATGTATATGCAGGTAGAGTATTTGGTGACTGGAAAGTTTGAGGCCAGATGCTTCCATTAAATGGAGACCTATGTTAAGAGGACACTACTGAGAAAATCTGTCAAGGAAAGCAAACTTGCATCAGTTTAATTATACTGTACTGTATCAAAGATATTGGGGAGAAAGACACGAAAAGGTGAGAGAATTCAAGTATTTAGGGGATATCTTATGTAAGTTTGGTGATATGGAAGGAGATAAGGGAGAGAGCAGTACAAGTCAGAAGAGTCATTGTGTCCCTTAACTGAATAATGATGGGTAGAGGAGTAAGTATGAAAGTGAAGAAACAATTAAGGGATAGCATAGTCCCCCAAACCTTGACCTATGCAGCAAAAACACTGACATAGAATGAGTCACAGAGGTCAAGAATTCAGGCTGAAAGAAATGAGCTATTTCAGAGGAGCATGTGGTATAACTAGATGAAATGAAGAAAGCAATGAGGGGGTGTATGAGAGATTTAGTATGGCAGGGAATGCAAAAGGAATGAATTGTGGAGTGGAAGATAGGGTGAATCATAATAGTTTGAGGTGGTCAGGGCATGTGGAAAGAATGCAAAACAGGGAGTATACAAGGAGCACGTGCAAACCTGGAAGTCTACAATGAGAGTGTTTGATAGTACAATTAAAGGGGATGGCGTGAAAGAAAGACCTCCTGTGACATGGGGAAACAGCATGAAAGAGTACTGAAGGGAGGAAAATGGTGGAAGAATGTGTGGAAGGGTGCATGCGAATGAGGCATGTAAGAAGAGGGAAAAGTGGAGACTCCTTTGCTGTGGCCACCCATTTGATGGGAATTCCTGAAGGGAATGGGTATCAAAGATATAGATAGACAGATAGATAAATCCCAAGTCATGAAATATAAACTTACGAAAAAATTCTCCCGTGATTCGGTTCACAAATGAAAACCCTCATTTTTTAATTATTTTTGTAATTCTTTTCCCATCAGGAGAAGATGTTGAAGTGCAAATACAAGCATTTTAGGGCTTTCCAAACTGGACCTGGTTAGTTTAGAGTACGAGTGGCACTAGTCTATCATTCAATTTCTAACATGAGCAAAATGATGGTAAACAAAAGCCAAAATCCAACTGGCCCTGTATTATGCATGTGTTAGAAAAGAGAGTGGTGCCTGTAATACCTTCAGATAAGCTTAGAGGAACTCATGTTAAGCACAAGAAGAATTTTGCTAAAACCTGAAACACACATGGTGGGAATAGCTAAGTCTGCTTCTAAGAAACTGGCAGTCCTGTTTAGATGATGTAGTTTCTTTTCTTCTGAACAGTTGCTCCATTTATACAAAGGCTTTGTTATTGTTAGGAGCACTGCTCTCACATCGGGTGTGGTTCTAACTCCGCATCCTTACTTGACAGAGTTGAGTTGAAAGCAGTCCAGATGACTTCAAAACTTGACCCTCTTGCCCTATACCACTATATTAGTATACTTTCCCTCTTCCATAAGTATCACTTTGGTTTTTGCTCCTGAGAGCTGGCTGCCTGTGTGCCTCCAAAAATGGCTAGACCATGCAACACTCAGCAAGCTGCAGCATCAAATGATTACTGTGTGGCTGTTGGCAATTCAGTGGTGGGCCATTCTGGTAACTGTTTCTTTCCCTACACCTTTAAGCTTTGAAACTATCGACTTTCTCATAATCTTTCCCAATAACTATGAACTGGTACACTTTAAGATTAAGGTTTCTCACTTCCTCCAAAATTTGTGCTTTCCCTTGTCTCTTCATTTTCCCTTTCATAATCCTTTCACTATTTCAATTAAGGACCAGCCTTGATAAGGTAGCTGAGACCTATTTCACTTATTTCTTAGCTGTATTATTTTTCTATATGACATTTATTTATTACTTAAAAGAAATTTCTATTGCTTTGCATGAAATAACCCACTTTTCAGGACCAGGAGGTATGTTGTATCAGCTGATGGAAATTGTGAAAGAACTCATAAAAATATAGACAGAAAGCAGTAGACTGTCAATACAAACATAAATTTCATTAGTCAGAAGGATTTCCTACAGTTTTTTCACCAATTCTATAGCAATCCTCTTGGATTCTGTGATTTTCAATGCCTTTCATTGCAAAGAACTAAGGATCATTTGTCTTCATCAGCTCTGACTTCATTTCCCTGGAATTTGAGACACATTCTATACTTAGTGCATATCTATGCATATGTATGAAGAGCACAAAGCATACCTGCCAGGAACAAACACTCCCTGCAGACTGATGCCTGACACAGTATCGGTCATGGCTAAAGCATCTGGTGACTGCAGTGCTTGGTTAACAGTGGAAATTTTGAAAACTCATATTTTTATTTAGCAAATTATTTTGGTAGGTTCATGTTTGGCTGCCAATTACTCCACCTATATATCTCTTTAACTATCTATGTATCTATCTACTTGTATAACCACTAACATGCTGTCAGTAGAATGAACCAAGACATACGAAGCTGCTGGGTTAAGCCATGGAAAGGTCTGTGAAGCCTGCTTTCGGATAGTTGGTTCTGGGTTTGGTGTACTTCATATGAAAGCTGGATAATAGATGTGAGCAAACAGCAAACAAAGATGAAAAGTAGACAAAGCATAGCTGACTGGTCAGTGCACTAAGCTACCAAGCATATGGTACAAGATTCGAATCCTTGCTGTTGGAGGGCATTATCTGTTCTATGAGAGTGCACATTCATATGCACAACATCTATGTGAATATATATATATATATAGCAATTTATATCAATTTTGCTTTGTCGCTGTCTCTAGCATTAGCGAGGTAGCGCAAGGAAACAGACGAAAGAATGGCCCAACCCACCCACATACACATGTATATACATACACGTCCACACACGCAAATATACATACCTATACATCTCAATGTATACATATATATATACACACACAGACATATACATATATATATACATGTACATAATTCATACTGTCTGCCTTTATTCATTCCCACTGCCACCCCACCACACATGAAATAAACAACCCCCTCCCCCCAATGTACACGAGGTAGTGCTAGGAAAAGACAACAAAAGCCACATTCATTCACACTCAGTCTGTAGCTGTCATGTAATAATGCCCCGAAACCACAGCTCCCTTTCCACATCCAGACCACACACAACTTTCCATGGTTTACCCGAGACACTTCACATGCCCTGGTTCAATCCATTGACAGCACGTCGACCCCGGTATACCACATCGTTCAAATTCACTCTATTCCTTGCACGCCTTTCACCCTCCTGCATGTTCAGGCCCCGATCACTCAAAATCTTTTTCACTCCATCTTTCCACCTCCAATTTGGTCTCCCACTTCTCCTCGTGCCATCCACCTATGACACATATATTCTCTTGGTCAATCTTTCCTCACTCATTCTCTCCATGTGACCAAGCCATTTCAAAACACCCTCTTCTGCTCTCTCAACCATATTCTTTTTATTACCACCCATCTCTCTTACCCTATTATTACTTACTCGATCAAACCACCTCACACCACATATTGTCCTCAAACATCTCATTTCCAGCACATCCACCCTCCTACACAAAACTATCCATAGCCCACGCCTTGCAACCATATAACATTGTTGGAACCACTATTCCTTCAAACATACCAATTTCTGCTTTCCGAGATAATATTTTCGACTTGCACACATTTTTCAACGCTCCTAGAACTTTTGCCCCCTCCCCCACCTAATGATTCACTTTCACTTCCATGGTTCCATCCACTGCCAAATCCAATCCCTGATATCTAAAGCACTTCACTTCCTCCAGTTTTTCTCCATTCAAACTTACCTCCCAGGTGACTTGTCCCTCAACCCTATTGTACCTAATAACCTAGCTCTTATTCACATTTACTCTCAGCTTTCTTCTTTCACACACTTTACCACACTCAGTCACCAGTTTCTGAAGTTTCTCACATGAATCAGCCATCAGCGCTGTATCATCAGTGAACAACAACTGACTCACTTCCCAAGCTCTTTCATCCACAACAGACTTCATACTTGCCCCTCTTTCCAAAACTCTTGCATTTACCTCCCTAACAACCCCATCCATAAACAAATTAAACAACCATGGCCCCTGTCGCAAACCTACATTCACTGAGAACCAATCACTTTCCTCTCTTCCTACAAGTATACATGCCTTATGTCCTTGATAACTTGCTTCCCACACCATATATTCTTAATACCTTCCACAGAGCATCTCTATCAACTCTATCATATGCCTTCTCCAGATCCATAAATGCCACATACAAATCCATTTGCTTTTCTAAGTATTTCTCACATACATTCTTCAAAGCAAACACCTGATCCACACATCCTCTACCACTTCTGAAACCACACTGCTCTTCCCCAATCTGATGCTCTGTACATGCCTTCACCCTCTCAATCAATACCCTCCCATATAATTTACCAGGAATACTCAACAAACTTATACCTCTGGAATTTGAGCACTCACTCTTATCCCCTTTGCCTTTGTACAATGGCACTATGCACGCATTCCGCCAATCCTCAGGCTCCTCACCATGAGTCATACATACATTAAATAACCTTACCAACCAGCCAACAATACAGTCATCCCCTTTTTTAATAGATTCCACTGATATACCATCCAAACCTGTTGCCTTGCCGGCTTTCATCTTCCGCAAAGCTTTTACTACCTCTTCTCTGCTTACCAAATCATTTTCCCTAACCCTCTCACTTTGCACACCACCTCGACCAAAACACCCTATACCTGCCACTCTATCATCAAACACATTCAACAAACCTTCAAAATACTCACTCCATCTCCTTCTCACATCACCACTACTTGTTATCACCTCCCTATTAGCGCCCTTCACTGAATTTCCCATTTGCTCCCTTGTCTTACGCACTTTATTTACCTCCTTCCAGAACATCTTTTTATTCTCCCTAAAATTTAATGATACTCTCTCACCCCAACTCTCATTTGCCCTCTTTTTCACCTCTTGCACCTTTCTCTTGACCTCCTGTCTCATTCTTTTATACATCTCCCACTCAATTGCATTTTTTCCCTGCAAAAATCGTCCAAATGCCTCTCTCTTCTCTTTCACTAATAATCTTACTTCTTCATCCCACCACTCACTACCCTTTCTAATCAACCCACCTCCCACGCTTCTCATGCCACAAGCATCTTTTGCGCAAGCCATCACTGCTTCCCTAAATACATTCCATTCCTCCCCCACTACCCTAACCCCCTTTGTTCTCACCTTTTTCCATTCTGTACTCAGTCTCTCCTGGTACTTTCTCACACAAGTCTCCTTCCTAAGCTCACTCACTCTCACCACTCTCTTCACCCCAACATTCTCTCTTCTTTTCTGAAAACCCATACAAATCTTCACCTTAGCCTCCACAAGATAATGATCAGACATCCCTCCAGTTGCACCTCTCAGCACATTAACATCCAAAAGTCTCTCTTTCACGCGAATGTCAATCAACACGTAATCCAATAACGCTCTCTGGCCATCTCTCCTACTTACATACGTATACTTATGTATATCTCGCTTTTTAAACCAGGTATTCCCAATCACCAGTCCTTTTTCAGCACATAAATCTACAAGCTCTTCACCATTTCCATTTACAACACTGAACACCCCATGTATACCAATTATTCCCTCAACTGCCACATTACTCACCTTTGCATTCAAATCACCCATCACTATAACCCGGTCTTGTGCATCAAAACCACTAACACACTCATTCAGCTGCTCCCAAAACACTTGCCTCTCATGATCTTTCTTCTCATGCCCAGGTGCATATGCACTAATAATCACTCATCTCTCTCCATCAACTTTCAGTTTTACCCATATCAATCGAGAATTTACTTTCTTACATTCTATCACATACTCCTACAACTCCTGTTTCAGGAGTACTGCTACTCCTTCCCTTGCTCTTGTCCTCTCACTAACCCCTGACTTTACTCCCAAGACATTCCCAAACCACTCTTCCCCTTTACCCTTGAGCTTCGTTTCACTCAGAGCCAAAACATCCAGGTTCCTTTCCTCAAACATACTACCTATCTCTACTTTTTTCACATCTTGGTTACATCCACACACATTTAGACACCCCAGTCTGAGTCTACGAGGAGGATGAGCACTCCCGGCGTGACTCCTTCTGTTTCCCATTTTTAGAAAGTTAAGATACAAGGAGGGGAGGATTTCTGGCCCCCCGCTACCATCCCCTCTAGTCGCCTTCTATATATATATATATATATATATATATATATATATATTTTTTTTTTTTTTTTAATACTTTGTCGCTGTCTCCCGCGTTTGCGAGGTAGCGCAAGGAAACAGACGAAAGAAATGGCCCAACCCCCCCCATACACATGTATATACATACGTCCACACACGCAAATATACATACCTACACAGCTTTCCATGGTTTACCCCAGACGCTTCACATGCCTTGATTCAATCCACTGACAGCACGTCAACCCCGGTATACCACATCGCTCCAATTCACTCTATTCCTTGCCCTCCTTTCACCCTCCTGCATGTTCAGGCCCCGATCACACAAAATCTTTTTCACTCCATCTTTCCACCTCCAATTTGGTCTACCTCTTCTCCTCGTTCCCTCCACCTCCGACACATATATCCTCTTGGTCAATCTTTCCTCACTCATCCTCTCCATGTGCCCAAACCACTTCAAAACACCCTCTTCTGCTCTCTCAACCACGCTCTTTTTATTTCCACACAGCTCTCTTACCCTTACGTTACTCACTCGATCAAACCACCTCACACCACACATTGTCCTCAAACATCTCATTTCCAGCACATCCATCCTCCTGCGCACAACTCTATCCATAGCCCACGCCTCGCAACCATACAACATTGTTGGAACCACTATTCCTTCAAACATACCCATTTTTGCTTTCCGAGATAATGTTCTCGACTTCCACACATTCTTCAAGGCCCCCAGAATTTTCGCCCCCTCCCCCACCCTATGATCCACTTCCGCTTCCATGGTTCCATCCGCTGCCAGATCCACTCCCAGATATCTAAAACACTTCACTTCCTCCAGTTTTTCTCCATTCAAACTCACCTCCCAATTGACTTGACCCTCAACCCTACTGTACCTAATAACCTTGCTCTTATTCACATTTACTCTTAACTTTCTTCTTCCACACACTTTACCAAACTCAGTCACCAGCTTCTGCAGTTTCTCACATGAATCAGCCACCAGCGCTGTATCATCAGCGAACAACAACTGACTCACTTCCCAAGCTCTCTCATCCCCAACAGACTTCATACTTGCCCCTCTTTCCAAAACTCTTGCATTTACCTCCCTAACAACCCCATCCATAAACAAATTAAACAACCATGGAGACATCACACACCCCTGCCGCAAACCTACATTCACTGAGAACCAATCACTTTCCTCTCTTCCTACACGTACACATGCCTTACATCCTCGATAAAAACTTTTCACTGCTTCTAACAACTTTCCTCCCACACCATATATTCTTAATACCTTCCACAGAGCATCTCTATCAACTCTATCATATGCCTTCTCCAGATCCATAAATGCTACATACAAATCCATTTGCTTTTCTAAGTATTTCTCACATACATTCTTCAAAGCAAACACCTGATCCACACATCCTCTACCACTTCTGAAACCACACTGCTCTTCCCCAATCTGATGCTCTGTACATGCCTTCACCCTCTCAATCAATATCCTCCCATATAATTTACCAGGAATACTCAACAAACTTATATTTATTTATTTATTATACTTTGTCGCTGTCTCCCGCGTTTACGAGGTAGCGCAAGGAAACAGACGAAAGAAATGGCCCAACCCCCCCCCATACACATGTATATACATACGTCCACACACGCAAATATACATACCTACACAGCTTTCCATGGTTTACCCCAGACGCTTCACATGCCTTGATTCAATCCATTGACAGCACGTCAACCCCGGTATACCACATCGCTCCAATTCACTCTATTCCTTGCCCTCCTTTCACCCTCCTGCATGTTCAGGCCCCGATCACACAAAATCTTTTTCACTCCATCTTTCCACCTCCAATTTGGTCTCCCTCTTCTCCTCGTTCCCTCCACCTCCGACACATATATCCTCTTGGTCAATCTTTCCTCACTCATCCTCTCCATGTGCCCAAACCACTTCAAAACACCCTCTTCTGCTCTCTCAACCATGCTCTTTTTATTTCCACACAGCTCTCTTACCCTTACGTTACTCACTCGATCAAACCACCTCACACCACACATTGTCCTCAAACATCTCATTTCCAGCACATCCATCCTCCTGCGCACAACTCTATCCATAGCCCACGCCTCGCAACCATACAACATTGTTGGAACCACTATTCCTTCAAACATACCCATTTTTGCTTTCCGAGATAATGTTCTCGACTTCCACACATTCTTCAAGGCCCCCAGAATTTTCGCCCCCTCCCCCACCCTATGATCCACTTCCGCTTCCATGGTTCCATCCGCTGCCAGATCCACTCCCAGATATCTAAAACACTTCACTTCCTCCAGTTTTTCTCCATTCAAACTCACCTCCCAATTGACTTGACCCTCAACCCTACTGTACCTAATAACCTTGCTCTTATTCACATTTACTCTTAACTTTCTTCTTCCACACACTTTACCAAACTCAGTCACCAGCTTCTGCAGTTTCTCACATGAATCAGCCACCAGCGCTGTATCATCAGCGAACAACAACTGACTCACTTCCCAAGCTCTCTCATCCCCAACAGACTTCATACTTGCCCCTCTTTCCAAAACTCTTGCATTTACCTCCCTAACAACCCCATCCATAAACAAATTAAACAACCATGGAGACATCACACACCCCTGCCGCAAACCTACATTCACTGAGAACCAATCACTTTCCTCTCTTCCTACACGTACACATGCCTTACATCCTCGATAAAAACTTTTCACTGCTTCTAACAACTTTCCTCCCACACCATATATTCTTAATACCTTCCACAGAGCATCTCTATCAACTCTATCATATGCCTTCTCCAGATCCATAAATGCTACATACAAATCCATTTGCTTTTCTAAGTATTTCTCACATACATTCTTCAAAGCAAACACCTGATCCACACATCCTCTACCACTTCTGAAACCACACTGCTCTTCCCCAATCTGATGCTCTGTACATGCCTTCACCCTCTCAATCAATACCCTCCCATATAATTTACCAGGAATACTCAACAAACTTATACCTCTGTAATTTGAGCACTCACTCTTATCCCCTTTGCCTTTGTACAATGGCACTATGCACGCATTCCGCCAATCCTCAAGCACCTCACCATGAGTCATACATACATTAAATAACCTTACTAACCAGTCAACAATACAGTCACCCCTTTTTTAATAGATTCCACTGATATACCATCCAAACCTGCTGCCTTGCCGGCTTTCATCTTCTGCAAAGCTTTCACTACCTCTTCTCTGTTTACCAAATCATTTTCCTTAACCCTCTCACTTTGCACACCACCTCGACCAAAACACCCTATATCTGCCACTCTATCATCAAACACATTCAACAAACCTTCAAAATACTCACTCCATCTCCTTCTCACATCACCACTACTTGTTATCACCTCCCCATTTGCGCCCTTCACTGAAGTTCCCATTTGCTCCCTTGTCTTACGCACTTTATTTACCTCCTTCCAGAACATCTTTTTATTCTCCCTAAAATTTAATGATACTCTCTCACCCCAACTCTCATTTGCCCTCTTTTTCACCTCTTGCACCTTTCTCTTGACCTCCTGTCTCATTCTTTTATACATCTCCCACTCAATTGCATTTTTTCCCTGCAAAAATCGTCCAAATGCCTCTCTCTTCTCTTTCACTAATACTCTTACTTCTTCATCCCACCACTCACTACCCTTTCTAATCAACCCACCTCCCACTCTTCTCATGCCACAAGCATCTTTTGTGCAATCCATCACTGATTCCCTAAATACATCCCATTCCTCCCCCACTCCCCTTACTTCCATTGTTCTCACCTTTTTCCATTCTGTACTCAGTCTCTCCTGGTACTTCCTCACACAAGTCTCCTTCCCAAGCTCCCTTACTCTCACCACCCTCTTCACCCAAACATTCACTCTTCTTTTCTGAAAACCCATACAAATCTTCACCTTAGCCTCCACAAGATAATGATCAGACATCCCTCCAGTTGCACCTCTCAGCACATTAACATCCAAAAGTCTCTCTTTCGCGCGCCTGTCAATTAACACGTAATCCAATAACGCTCTCTGGCCATCTCTCCTACTTACATATATATACATATATATCAGTTGTTGTTGTTCGCTGATGATACAGCGCTGGTGGCTGATTCATGTAAGAAACTGCAGAAGCTGGTGACTGAGTTTGGTAAAGTGTGTGAAAGAAGAAAGTTAAGAGTAAATGTGAATAAGAGCAAGGTTATTAGGTACAGTAGGGTTGAGGGTCAAGTCAATTGGGAGGTAAGTTTGAATGGAGAAAAACTGGAGGAAGTAAAGTGTTTTAGATATTTGGGAGTGGATCTGGCAGTGGATGGAACCATGGAAGTGGATGTGAATCATAGGGTGAGGAGGAGGTGAAAGTTCTGGGAGCGTTGAAAAATGTGTGGACGTCGAGAACATTATCTCGGAAAGCAAAAATGGGTATGTTTGAAGGAATAGTGGTTCCAACAATGTTATATGGTTGCGAGGCATGGGCTATCGATAGAGTTGTGCGGAGGAGGGTGGATGTGCTGGAAATGAAATGTTTGAGATCAATATGTGGTGTGAGGTGGTTTGATCGAGTAAGTAATTATAGGGTAAGAGATGTGTGGTAATAAAAAGAGTGTGGTTGAGAGAGCAGAAGAGGGTGTTTTGAAATGGTTTGGTCACATGGAGAGAATGAGTAAGGAAAGATTGACTAAGAGGATATATGTGTCAGAGGTGGAGGGAACGAGGACAAGTGGGAGACCAAATTGGAGGTGAAAAGATGGAATGAAAAAGATTTTGAGTGATCAGGGCCTGAACATGCAGGAGGGTGAAAGGCGGGCAAGGAACAGAGTGAATTGGATTGATGTGGTATACTGGGGTCAACGTGCTGTCAATGGACTGAATCAGGGCATGTGAAGCGTCTGAGGTAAACCATGGAAAGTTGTGTGGGGCCTGGATGTGGAAAGGGAGCTGTGGTTTCGGGCATTATTACGTGACAGCTACAGACTGAGTGTGAACGAATGGGGCCTTTGTTGTCTTTTCCTAGCGCTACCTCGCACACATGAGGGGGGAGGGGGATGTTATTCCATGTGTGGCAAGGTGGCGATGGGAATAAATAAGGGCAGACAGTATGAATTATGTACATGTGTATATATGTATATGTCTGTGTGTGTATATATATATGTGTGTACATTGAGATGTATAGGTATGTATATTTGCGTGTGTGGACGTGTATGTATATACATGTATATGGGGGTGGGTTGGGCCATTTCTTTCGTCTGTTTCCTTGAGCTACCTCGCAAACGTGGGAGACAGCGAGAAAGCAAATTAAATAAATAAAAGAAAATATAAGAAATATATAAAAGGAAACAGACAAAAGAAATGACCCAACCCACCCCCACACACATGCACACACACACACACACGTCCAGACATGCAAACATACACACTTACACATCCCAATGTACACACATATATAGACACACAGACACACACATATACACACATGCACACAATTCACCCCCATCGTCACCCCGCCACACATGGAATAACATCCCCCTCCCCCCTCATGTGCGTGAGGCAGCGCCAGGAAAAGGCAACAAAGGCCTCATTCGCTCACACTCAGTCTCCAGCTGTCATGCAATAATGCCCGAAACCACAGCTCCCTTTCCACATCCAAGCCCCACAGAACTTTCCATGGTTTACCCCAGACGCTTCACATGCCCTGATTCAATCCATTGACAGCACGTTGACCCCGGTATACCACATCGATCCAATTCACTCTATTCCTTGCCCGACTTTCACCCTCCTGCATGTTCAGGCCCTTATCACTCAAAGTCTTTTTCACTCCACCTTCCCACCTCCAATTTGGCCTCCCAATTCTCCTCGTTCCCTCCACCTCCAACCATATATCCTCTTAGTCAATCTTTCCTCACTCATTCTCTCCATGTGCCCAAACCATTTCAAAACACCCTCTTCTGCTCTCTCAACCACACTCTTTTTATTTCCACACATCTCTCTTACCGTTACATTACTTACTCGATCAAACCACCTCACACCACACATTGTCCTCAAACATCTCATTTCCAGCACATCCACCCTCCTGTGCACTACTCTATCCATAGCCCACACCTCGCAACCATACAACATTTTTGGAACCACTATTCCTTCAAACATACCCATTTTTGCTTTCCGAGATAATGTTCTCGACTTCCACACATTCTTCAAGGCTCCCAGGATTTTCGCCTCTTCCCCATCCTATGATTTACTTCCGTTTCCATGGTTCCATCTGCTGCCAGATCCACTCCCAGATATCTAAAACACTTTACATCCTCCAGTTTTTCTCCATTCAAGCTTACCTCCCAATTGACTTGACCCTCAACCCTAATGTACCTAATAACCTTGCTCTTATTCACATTTACTCTTAACTTTCTTCTTCCACACACTTTACCAAACTCAGTCACCAGCTTCTGCAGTTTCTCACATGAATCAGCTACCAGCGCTGTATCATCAGCAAACAACAACTGATTCACTTCCCAAGCTCTCTCATCCCGAACAGACTGCATACTTGCCCCTCTTTCCAAAACTCTTGCATTCACCTCCCTAACAACCCCATCCAGAAACAAATTAAACAACCATGGAGACATCACAGACCCCTGCCGCAAGCCTACATTCACCAAGAACCAATCACTTTCCTCTCTTCCTACATGTACACATGTACACATGCCGCAAACGCGGGAGACAGCGACAAAGTATATAAAAAAAAAAAAAAAAATATATATATATATATATATATATATATATATATATATATATATATATATATATATATATATATATATATATACCAATGAGTCCACGGGGAAAATGAAACACGATAAGTTCCCAAGTGCACTTTTGTGTAATAATAACATCATCAGGGGAGATACAAGAAAGAAATATAAGTCAGCTGATATACAACAAAGAGGTGTACCTAGGACACCATTTGGTAAACATGTGATTGTCCAAGATGGACAACGAGCATATAAACTTATTATGTGGACATGAAGTTAATTATTTACAAATTTTATCAGCAATAAAGCCATCGAATTTGAACACACCTTCACTAATATTAAGGTAATAGTTCTTTGTGTATTTAATAAAAGAAGATTCAATGATATTTTTCATGGTACTGGAGTTAAAAACTGAGATGGCATTACTCCAGTCAATACAATGATCATAGTTTTCAATGTGATTAAACAAGGCATTTGATTCTTGTCCTGTTCTTATACTATACTAATGTTGCTTAAGTCCAACAGAAAGATCTTTACCAGTCTGACCAACACAAAATTTATCACAATTTCCACATGGCACTTAATATATACATCCAGGAGAATTTTCTGGTGAGTATTATTGCTGCAGAAGGCAACATTTACATTAAAGAGTTTAAGCAACATGGGAAGTAAAGTAAAATCATTATCAAAAGGGAGAAGTAAAAGATTCTTGGTGTCAAAGGGAGGTTTGGGTTCAACTCTATAAAATGATTTCTTTGCTAACTTAAGGGATTTATCAATGAAAGATCTAGGATTCTTTAACTTAGATCCAATAGAATATATCTTCTCAAACTCATTATCAATAAACTCTGGACTGCAAATATGTAATGCCCTAAGGAACATAAATTGAAATGATGATAGTTTAACTGTCAAGTTGAGATAAGTAATAATGGATACATGAGCATACATTAGTAGATTTTCTGTATATGCTAAACTTAAACTTGTTTCCTTTCCTATACATCATGCAGTCTAAAAATGGTAACATACCATTATTTTCATTTTCTACAGTAAGTTTGATGGAAGGTACTAAAGATATCCTTTAGTAATTTTGTTTCAAAGAATTCCATATAAAGATTACTTAGTACTGGTGAAAGAGGGTTACCCATTGCCATACCAAATTTCTGAGCATAATAATCTCCATTGAATTGAAATACACAGTCTTTTATACACAATTTTGTCAGTTCAAGAAAACAGGCTTTTAAACAGGTAAATGAATATCATCCAAAACATCAAATAAATAATATAAAAGGTCATCACCTGTAACTTTTGTGAACAGTGAAGAATCATCAAAACTAACACATTTCAAATTAAGTGTTTACCAAATGGCATCCTAGCTACGTCTCTTCATTGTATATCACCTGACTTATACTTCTTTCTTGTATCTCCCCTGATGATGTAATTATTACATGAATAGTGCACTTGGGAACTTATCGTGTTTCATTTTCCATGTGGACTCATAGGAATATACTTGATAACACACATAATTGTGATCCTTTCCAATATATATTCCTTTTTTATTTTTCTATCATACTTTGTCGCTGTCTCCTGCTTTAGCAAGGTAGCGCAAGGAAACAGGCGAGAGAATGGCCAAACCCAACCACATACACACGTATATACATACACGTCCACACACACATATACAGACCTACACATTTCAACGTATACATATATATATACATACACAGACATACACCTATATACACACGCACATAATTCATACTTGCTGCCTTTATTCATTCCCATTTCCACCCCGCCACACATGAAATGACAACCCCCTTCCCCCCATGCGCGTGAGGTAATGCTAGGAAAAGACAACAAAGGCCACATTCGTTCACACTCAGTCTCTAGCTGTCATGTATAATGCATCAAAACCACAGCTCCCTTTCCACATCCAGGCCCCACAAAACTTTCTATGGTTTACCCCAGATGCTTCACATGCCCTGGTTCAATCCATTGACAGCATGTCAACCCTGGTATACCACATCGTTCCAATTCACTCTATTCCTTGCACGCCTTTCACTCTCCTGCATGTTCAGGCCCCAATCCCTCAAAATCTTTTTCACTCAATCTTTCCACCACCAATTTGGTCTCCCACTTCTCCTCGTTCCCTCCACCTCTGACAAATATATCCTCTTTGTCAATCTTTTCTCATTCATTCTCTAAATGTGACCAAGCCATTTCAAAACACCCTCTTCCGCTCTCTCAACCGAACACTTTTTATTACCACACATCTCTCATTCCCTTTCATTACTTACTCGATCAAACCACCTCCCACCACATATTGTCCTCAAACATCTCATTTCTAACACATCCACCCTCCTCCGCACAACTCTATCAATAGCCCATGCCACACAACCATATAACATTTTTGGAACCACTATTCCTTCAAACATACCCATTTTTGCTTTTCGAGATAATGTTCTCGCCTTCTACACATATTTCAATGCTCCCAGAACTTTCGCCCCCTCCCCCACCCTGTGACTCACTTCCACTTCCATGGTTTCATCCGCTGCCAAATCCATTCCCAGATATCTAAAACGCTTCACTTCCTCCAGTTTTTCTCCATTCAAACTTACCTCCCAATTGACTTGTCCCTTAACCCTACTATACCTAATACCACTTTACCAAACTCAGTCACCAGCTTCTGCAGTTTCTCACTCAAATCAGCCACCAGCACTGCATCATCAGTGAACAACAACTGACTCACCTTCCAAGCTCTCTCATCCACAACAGACTGCACACTTGCCCCTTTCTCCAAAACTCTTGCATTCACCTCCCTAACAACCCCATCCATATACAAATCAAATAACCATGAAGACATCATGTACCCCTGCTGCAAACTGACATTCACTGAGAACCAATCACTTTCCTCTCTTCCTAATCTTACGCATACCTTAAATCATCGATATAAACTTTTCACTGCTTCTAGCAACTTGCCTCCCACACCATATATTCTTAATATCTGCCACAAAGCATCTCTATCAACTCTATCATATGCCTTCTCCAGATCCATAAATGCTACATACAAATTCATTTGCTTTCCTAAGTATTTCTCACATACATTCTTCAAAGCAAACATCTGATCCACACATCCTCTACCACTTCTGAAACCACGCTGCTCTTCCCCAATCTGATGCTCTGTACATGCTTCCACCCTCTCAATTAATACCCTCCTATATAATTCCCCAGGAATACTCAACAAACTTATACCTCTGTAATTTGAGCACTCACTTTTATCCCCTTTACCTTTGTACAATGGCACCATGCATGCATTCCGCGAATCCTCAGCCACCTCACCATGAGTCATACATACATTAAACATCCTTACCAACCAGTCAACAACACAGTCACCTCCTTTTTTGATAAATTCCACTGCAATACCATCCAAACCCATTGCCTTGCTAGTTTTCATCTTCTGCAAAGCTTTTACTACCTCTTCTCTGTTTACCAAATCATTCTCCCTAACCCTCTCACTTCACACACCACCTTGACCAAAACACCCTATATCTGCCACTCTATCATCAAACACATTCAATAAACCTTCAAAATACTCAGTCCATCTCCTTCTCACATAACCATTACTTGTTATTACCTCCCCATTAGCATCCTTCACCGATGTTCCCATTTGTTCTCTTCTCTTATGCACTTTATTTACCTCCTTTCCAAACATCTTTTTATTCTCCCTAAAATTTAATGATACTCTCTCACCCCAACTCTCATTTGCCCTCTTTTTCACCTCTTGCACCTTTCTCTTGACCTTCTCCCTCTTTCTTTTATACATCTCCCAGTCATTTGCACTATTTCCCAGCAAAACTCATTCAAATGCCTCTCTCTTCTCTTTCACTAATAATCTTACTTCTTCATCCCACCACCCACTACCCTTTCTAATCTGCCCACCTCCCACGTTTCTCATGCCACAAGCATCTTTTGCGCAAGCCATCACTGCTTCCTAAATACATCCCATTCCTCCCCCACTCTCCTTACGTCCTTTGCTCTCACCTTTTTCCATTCTGCACTCAGTCTCTATTGGTACTTCCTCAAACAAGTCTCCTTCCCAAGCTCTTCCAAACCACTCTCTTCACCCAACATTCTCTCTTCTTTTCTGAAAACCTCTACAAATCTTCACCTTCGCCTCCACAAGGTAATGATCAGACATCCCTCCAGTTGCATCGCTCAGCACATTAACATCCAAAAGTCTCTCTCTTGTGCGCCTATCAATTAACACGTAATCCAATAACACTCTTTGGCCTTCTCTCCTACTTATTAAATCTATTTATTATACTTTGTCACTGTCTCCTGTGTTAGTGAGGTGGCTTAAGGAAACAGATGAAGGAATGGCCCAACCCACCCACATACACATGTATATACATACACGTTCACACACACACACACATATACATACCTATACATCTCAACGTATACATATATATATACATACAGAGACATATACATATATACACATATACATGATTCATACTGTCTGCCCTTATTCATTCCCATCGCCACCCCACCACACATGAAATAACAACCCCCCCTCCCCCCGCATGTGTGCGCAAGGTAGCGCTAGGAAAAGACACAAAGGCCACATTTGTTTACACTAAGTCTCTAGCTGTCACATATAATGCACCGAAACCACAGCTCCCTTTCCACATCCAGACCACACAAAAATTTTCATGGTTTACTCCAGACGCTTCACATGCCCTGGTTCAATCCATTGACAGCACGTCGACCCCGGTATACCACATCGTTCCAATCACTCTATTCCTTGCATGCCTTTCACCCTCCTGCATGTTCAGGCCACAATCACTCGAAATCTTTTTCACTCCATCTTTCCACCTCCAATTTGGTCTCCCACTTCTCAGTCCTTCCAACTCTGACACATATCCTCTTTGTCAATCTTTCCTTACTCATTCTCTCCGTGTGACCAAGCCATTTCAAAACACCCTCTTCTGCTCTCTCAACCACACTCTTTTTATTACCACACATCTCTCTTACCCTTTCATTACTTACTCGATCAAACCACCTCACACCACATATTGTCCTCAAACATCTCACAGCACATACATAATGTTGATTTGCGGCAGGGGTGTGTGATGTCTCCATGGTTGTTTAATTTGTTTATGGATGGGGTTGTTAGGGAGATGAATGCAAGAGTTTTGGAAAGAGGGGCAAGTATGCAGTCTACTGTTGATGAGAGAGCTTGGGAAGTGAGTTAGTTGTTGTTTGCTGATGATACAGCGTTGGTGGCTCATTCATGTAAGAAACTGCAGAAGCTGGTGACTGAGTTTCATAAAGTGTGTGAAAGAAGAAAGCTGAGAGTAAATGTGAATAAGAGCAAGGTTATTAGGTACAGTAGGGTTGAGGGTCAAGTCAACCGGGAGGTTAGTTTGAATGGAGAAAAACTGGAGGAAATGAAGTGTTTTAGATATCTGGGAGTGCATTTGGCAGTGGATGGAACCATGGAAGGGGAAGTGAATCATAGGGTGGGGGAGGGGGGCAAAAGTTCTGGGAGCATTGAAGAATGTGTGGAAGTCGAGAACATTATCTCGGAAAGCAAAAATGGGTATGTTTGAAGGAATAGTGGTTCCAACAATGTTATATGGTTGCGAGGCGTGGGCTATAGATAGAGTTGTGCCAAGGAGGGTGGACGTGCTGGAAATGAGATGTATGAGGACAATATGTGGTGTGAGGTGGTTTGATCGATTAAGTAATAATAGGGTAAGAGAGATGTGTGGTAATAAAAAGTGTGATTGAGAGAGCAGAAGAGTGTGTTTTGAAATGGTTTGGTCACTTGGAGAGGATGAGTGAGGAAAGATTGACCACAAGGATATATGTGTCAGAGGTGGAGGGAACGAGAAGAAGTGGGAGACCAAATTGGAGGAGGAAAGATGGAGTGAAAAAGATTTTGAGTGATCAGGGCCTGAACATGCAGGAGGGTGAAAGGCGTGCCAGGAATAGAGTGAATTGGAATGATGTGGTGTACCGGGGTCGACGTGCCGTCTATGGATTGATCCAGGGCATGTGAAGCACCTGGGGTAAACCATGGAAAGTTCTGTGGGGTCTGGATGTGGAAAGGGAGCTGTGGTTTCAGTGCATCATACATGACAGGTAGAGACTGAGTGTGAACAAATGTGGGCTTTGTTGTCTTTTCCTAGCGCTACCTCACGGACATGCGGGGGGAGGGGGTTGTTATTTCATGTGTGGCGGGGTGGTGATGGGAATGAATAAGGGCATACAGTATGAATTATGTACGTGTATATATGTATAGGTCTGTGTGTGTATATATGTATACGATGAGATGTATAGGTATGTATATTTGCATGTGTGGACGTGTATGTATATACACATGTATGTGGGAGGGTTGGGCCATTCTTTCGTCTGTTTCCTTGCACTACCTCGCTAACGTGGGAGACAGCGACAAAGCAAAATAAAACAAATAAAGAAAGTCAATTTTTTCACTGTACTTAATCAACGTCTCCTGTGTTAGCAAGGTAGTGCAAAGAAACAAATGAGGAATGGCCCAATCCACCCACATACACATGTATATACATAAACGCCAACATGTGCACATATAAATACATATACATTTCAATGTACACATACATATACATATATACACATCCATACTTGCTGCCTTCATCCATTCCCGTTACCACCCTGCCACACACAAAACAGCATCCCCCCCTCCAGCGAGGCAGCACCAGGAACAGACAAAAAGGCCACATTCGTTCACACTCAGCCTCTAGCTGTCATATGTAATGCACCAGAACCACAGCTCCCTTTCCACATTCAGGCCCCACAGACCTTACCATGGTTTACCCCAGACACTTCACATGGCCTGGTTCAATCCACTGACAGCAAGTCTACCCCAGTTAACCACATTGTTCCAATTCACTATTCCTTGCACACCTTTCACCCTCCTATATGTTCAGGCCCCAATTGCCTAAAATCTTTTTCACTCCATCCTTTCACCTCCAGTTTGGTCTCCTGCTTCTCCTTCTTCCCTCCACCTCTGACACTGACATATATCCTCTTTGTTAATCTTTTCTCATGCATTCTTTCCATGTGTCCAAACCATTTCAACACACCCTCTTCTGCTCTCTCAACCACACTCTTTTTATTACCACATATCTCTCTTACCCTTTCATTACTTACTTGATCAAACCACCTCACACTACATAGTGTCCTCAAACATTTCATTTCCAACACATCCACCTTCCTCTGCACAACCCTATGTAAAGGCTATGCCTCGCGAACATATAACATTGTTGGAACCACCATTCCTTCAAACATACCCATTTTTGCTCTCTTGCCTTCCACATATTCTTCAATGCTCCCAGAAACTTCGCTCCCTCCTCCATCCTGTGACTCACTTCTGCTTCCATGGTTCCATCCACTGCCAAGTCCACTCCTAGATAACTAAACCACTTCACTTCCTCCAGTTTTTCTCCATTCAAGTTATCTCCTAATTAACTTGTCCCTCAACCCTATTGAACCTAATAACCTTGCTCTTATTCATATTTACTCTCAGCTTTCTTTCACACACTTTACCAAACTCAATGACCAACTTTTGCAGTTTCTCACCCGAATCAGCCGCTAGCACTATACCATCAGTGAACAACAACTCACACTTCCCAAGCTCTCTCATCCACAACAGCCTGCATACATGCCCCTCTTTCCAAAACTCTTGCATTCACCTTTCTAACTAGACCATCCATAAACAATTTAAATGACCATGGAGACATCACACACCCCTGCCACAAACCAACATTAACTGGGAACCAATTACTTTCCTCTCTTCCCACTTGTAAACATGCCTTACACCCTTGGTAAAAACTTTTCACTGCTTCTAGCAACTTACCTCCCACCCCATATACTCTTAAAACCTTCCACAAAGCATCTCGATCCACCCTACTATAGGCCTTCTTCAGATCCATAAATGCTACATACAAATTCATCTGTTTTTCTAAGTATTTCTCACATACACCCTTCAAAGCAAACACCTAATCCACACATCCTCTACCACTTCTGAAACCACACTGATCTTCCCCAATCTAATGGTCTGTACATGCCTTTACCCTCTCAATCAATACCCTCTCACACAATTTCCCAGGAACACTCAACAAACTTATGCCTCTGTAATTTGAACACTCACCTTTATCCCCTATGCTATTGTACAATGGCACTATGCATGCATTCTGCCAATCCTCAGGCACTTCAACACAGTCCATACATACAATGAATACCCTTACCAACTAATAAACAACACAGGTACCCCCTTTTTTGACAAATTCCACAGCAATATATTTCTTCTACATATTTGATTGCTGCTTCTTGCATTAACAAGAAAGCACCAGGAACAGATGAAGAAAGGCCATACCTTTCACTTCTATTCTCTAGTTGTCATGAGTAATGCAATGAAACTACAGCTCCCTATCCACAACCAAACCCCACAGACCTTTCCGTGGTTTATATCAGATACTTCATATGATCCAATATACCACATCATTCCAATTCACTTAATCCTGTGCACAGCATTCACTCTCCTGCATGTTCAGGCCCTAGCTGCTCAAAATCTTGTTCACGCAATCCTTACATCTCCAATTTGGTTCTCCTGTTCCTGTTCCCTCCACTTCTGACACATATATCCTCTTTATTAACCCTTTCTTACTCATGCTCTCCATATGTCCTATCCATTTCAGCACATCCTCTTCAGCTCTCTTAACCACACATTTTTTTATCACCAAATCTCTCTTACCCTTTCATTTCTTACTCAATTAAACCACCTCACATTACATATTGTCATCAAATATTTCATTTCTAACACATCCACCTTCCTTTGAGCAGCCTTATCAATAGCCTTTGCCTCACATTCTGCTTTTACCACTAACGTTTTTGTCTCTGTGGGAAATATGACTGGGATTCCATCTAGTCTCTGGGCTGAATTTTTATACTGAGTTGATCAAGCATTCCAATTATATAGTTTTCTATTTCAATATACAGTATATGAGTGAAGTTTTAAACATTAATCAATTCATTACTTAATTTCTCCTTGCTCAATATCTTACACATTTCCTTGGGGTTATTTTTGTACTTTTCTCCAATCTCTGATTGTCATCAAATATTTCATTTCTAACACATCCACCTTCCTTTGAACAGCCTTATCAATAGCCTTTGCCTCACATTCTGCTTTTACCACTAACGTTTTTGTCTCTGTGGGAAATATGACTGGGATTCCATCTAGTCTCTGGGCTGAATTTTTTTACTGAGTTGATCAAGCATTCCAATTATATAGTTTTCTATTTCAATATACAGTATATGAGTGAAGTTTTAAACATTAATCAATTCATTACTTAATTTCTCCTTGCTCAATATCTTACACATTTCCTTGGGGTTATTTTTGTACTTTTCTCCAATCTCTGATTTCTTGTTTTTTTGCTTTGTTCATGTATGTATTTGGGTTTATTTCTCCTTGCTCAATATCTTACATATTTCCTTGGGGTTATTTTTGTACTTTTCTCCAATCTCTGATTTCTTGTTTTTTGCTTTGTTTATGTATGTATTTTGGTTTATTTCCAAATTCTGATCACTCACCCTTCATTCCTTTTAACAATTTCACTGTTTCTACATCCGCATTCTATATTTTCTCATCTCTTTTATCATTGCTTCTCTTGACACTATCATTTCCTTCTTTTCCATACTTTTTCAATTCCCCCAAAGTTTTCTTCATCGTGACATCTTCCATTTCATACTTTTTTCTCTGGTATTGTGACAATGAAAATTTGTCCTCTCCTACTTCACATAGTTGGGTTTGTCATTCGGTTATTGCCCCTGAAGATTTCACTCTAATTTGAATTTAGAATCCTTTCAATTAACTCTTTTCAGTCTGATCTGTTGTGGTTAAAATGAATGGCACACAAATTGTTGCTGTCCTTTGCTGCTATATCATATTCATATTCATTCATTTTTACATTAAACATAATAGTGATTTCTGATACTGTGATTCAATACTTTCATATCTGAAAACAGCCTTATCATCTGTAATAATAAGATCTGTCATCTTTCACTCTCTTGTCAATCTGCAGTTTAACTGCTGATCTGTCAATCTTTCCTTTGTAGTAGTAATTACATCCATAAGCTACTCTTTCCTGCTATTCAATATAATGAAAATTAAAAGTTCCTAGCCCATGTCACTAATTTTGGATCTGATTATCGTAATCCTTTATGTAAAATTCCTTTAAAGTACTTCAGTTCTCTATTTTTGGAGATCTTTATGACACTGGGTTTACTGTTTATGCAGGGTTATATGATGGGAAAACTTTTTTAAGGTTCCAGTCATGGACAAATATCCACATTGGGGCCTGGCCTAAATTGAAATATAGAGAAAATTATGAAAGGGAAAAAGAAAAGACAACGGAAAGTATTTACAAATTTTTGAAAAGTGAAAGACCTGTCTTTTGAAATGTGCCATGCATTGGAAAAGACATGAGAATGTAGAGAGTTCCAAAGCTTCAGTGTGTAGGGAAAGAAGTTGTCAAAAACAGCCCACCCTTGAGGTGCTGATGGCCACACAATAATCATATGATGCAGCAGCCTGCCAAGTACTGCGTGGTCTAGCTAGGGGTGTGGGCACACAAGCAGCCAGCTCTTGGGCACAAAAACCAAAGTAATACCTACAGAAGATGGAAAATGAACCAACGTTGCGGCACTGGGCAAAGCGGTCAAGTTTGAAACTTAACCTGGGACAGTTTATGAGGCGGACTACATTTGACTCAACTCTGTCAAGTAAGGATGCAGAGCTAGAAGCACCCCAAACGTGAAAGCAGTACTCCATACAAGTACAAATCAATCCTTTGTACAAACAGAGCAACTGTTCACAAGAGAACAAGTTTCGACATCTAAACAGGACACCAAGTTTCTTGGAGGAAGACTTAGCTATTCTTGTAGTGTGGGGTTTCCAAGAATGAGAGGATGTCACAGTAATATCAAGTATGTTCATTGAGTCAAGAGGTGGCATTACAGGGCCGTCAAAGGAGACAAGAGTTGTGAAGAGTTGTCGATAGAGAGATAGGTAGGAACTGGGCCATGGAGGTATCAAACTTAACAAGATTTTGTGTTGCCCACTGAAATATCCTGTCCAAGTCCGAGTTTATCAAGGACGTTGTGTGATGATGAGATGCAAATCCAGTGAGAGAAGAAGGAGCAGAATTGAAGGGTGTGGATGAATGCAGTGTTGAGTCATCAGCACATAAATGCATTTGATTATAAGGGGAGGAGAGGAAAAAGAAGAAAAAGTGTACAGGACAGGACAAAGCCTTAAAGAACACCACTGATGATGGAGAAAAGGGGGAGACTGATCCATCAATAGCCACAGGGATAGATCAGCCAAAGAGGAAGCTAGATATGAAGAAACAAAGTGAGGGAGGAAAGCCAAAAAAGGTCCCAGGACCTTAGAGATGAGACCCTGATGTCACACCCTGTCAAAAACCTTGTATATATCAAGGGCAACCACACATGACCTCCCAAAATCTTTCAGGGATGATGACCAGACATTAGTAAGATGGGAAAGAATATCTCCAGTGGATCTCACCTTACAGAAACCATACTGGTGATCAGAGAGAAGACTGATTTTTGAGGTATTCAAGAATATGGGAGTTGAGGAGGGATTCAAAGACTTTGTAAATGGTAGATGTCAAATCAATAGAACAATGGACAGAGGGGTCAGAACAGTCACCCTTTATAGGGATGGGATGTATCAATGAATGCTTCTGAGGAGAAGGAAAATTTTTGGTTTTTAAACAAAAATAGGACAGGCGAGCAAGGACAGGTGCAAGTTTAAACGCACACTATTTCAGTACATGGGGATGGATGCCATCAGGACTGTAAGCCTTGCTTGTGTCCAGAGAAAGAAGCGCTTTTTGGTCAGTCTGAAAAGAGATTACGGAAAGGAACATAGGATTAGTGAGAAGAGCATCAGGGGGTGAAGGAATGTAAGAGTCATGTAAGGAAGAATTAGAGGAGAAACAGGAACAAAAGAGAGTTAGCTGCTTTGTCTACAGGAGAGACAGATATAGTACCATCAGAACAGAAAAATGAGGGACAAAGAGAGGTTATTGCACTTCCTTCAATAAAAGAATGCTTCACCTCAAAGATGACGTGCTTACAGTGATTACGAGCAGTGATTAAAGCTGAATGGGAGCCAGAGGCAGGAGAGTTTTTCGAAGCTCAATATGTCTGATCCCTTGCCTGAATGGCCTCAGAACAGGAACGACTGAACCATGGATTGGAAGAAGAGGGGATAAATGCTTCCATTCCCGCAAGAATTACCTCTCCTATGCATCTGGCAGAAACAGAAGCATTACCACAGAAGAGACAGTAATTTATCCATGGAAAGTCAGAAAAGAAGTTATGCAAGTTATTCCAGTAAGCCTTGTTGAAGGGCCAGTATTTATACTAAGAAGGGGCTGCTAGAAGGGGAGGTGCCATTAGAATAGATACACTCATGAGAGTGTGATGAGATGAACCAACTAGGGGTGAGATTGTGTGTCTACAATAGGATGAACCAGAAGTGAAAAACAAATCCATAATAATAGGAAAGTGGTCACAGCGATCAGGAACATGGGTAAGGTAGGAGATAATTTGCTCTAAATCAATGAAAATGGAGAAAGTGAAGGCTTCAATCCTTCCACCATCTGTATGGGAGGAATTCAACCATTTCCTATGGTAAATGCTGAAATCTGTGAATGTCATGCCAGATGGATTGGACTTTCATATGAACATGTTTATGGATGAAGCCAAGGACAGAAAGGAAGTTAAGGTAAAGGAGGACTGCACCAACTCCAAAGTCAACCAGATACATGGTTGATAAGATGCAACCCATGTAAATGCAAAGTAATGAAAATGAATCAGTGTCACAGTACAAGAAGACCATAATATGAATATCATCTAACAGGAAATATGCTGCAAGAATCTGGGCTTGAGAGAGAATTAGGAGCCATCCTAGTCCTTAACCTGTCAAAGTCCCATCACAGAACAGTAAATGAAAGAAACAGTCTGCTGGCAAATATAACAACTGCTTTGAGTACATGGAACATTAAATATTCAGCAATCTGTTTGCATCCTACATTAGGCTAAACATAAAATTGCTTCACAAGTTTTGTCACCACACTTAATGAACAACAAAGAACTTGTAAAGAAGGTCCAGAGGAGGGCAAAAGAATTGGTACTAGAATTAAGGTAGGTGAATTTCAGCAAAGGGCTAGAGGCCTTAAATTTGTCATCCATGATAGACAGAAGTGTAAGGGCTGACCTGACCTGATCCAACCTTTTAGATTTTAAAACCAAAATGATGATTTAGACAGCAAGCTCTTCAAAAGGTGTAAGATAGAACAACCAGTGAAAAACTTGAGAAATTAGTGAAAAAAAATAGCCTTTTATGGTGAAAAGTAGTGGAAAAATGGAATTATGAAACTGTGAATGTGGGCTGCATACAGAAACTTAACAAGTTGTATGATTGCAGAGAAATTGTTGGATTCTCTCCCCTTACATTATAAAGAAGCAATTACAGACATGCACAAACATGTGTAGTAATGGAAATGTTAGACTGGGAGTAATGTACACAAAGCAGTGGTCCAGGTAGTAAATGATGAAAGGCTGGAATTCAAGGACTGTATTAGGAAAATGCACCAGGTATTCCTGGAGTTGTGAAGACAAAACTTATGAGAGAGATAAATTCTCACTTGTTTTTTTCAGAAGGATACATGGTAGCAAGGAGGAAAAGAGAAGGCAAAGAAGGAAGAGGAGGATTGGTCGTCTTAATAAGAGATACCCTTAAGTTTCAGGAAATACTGGAAAATATCCCTTTCAATCAATACATAAAGGGAAAAGTAACCAAAGGAAATTCATCAAGTGTAAATTGTCAGTCAAAGAGTAATTGCCTTCCTCTTCATCTCACCAGAGGCAGGAGATACAGGTGGGCATTTTGTAAACATGATGGGATGCAAAAACACAAAGCACAAAATCCTAAAAAATTCTGGCAACACAGTACATTGTAGAGTAATGGTTGTTTACACTCATGATCATGTGGCTGATGGGAAGCTGCAGCTTGCTGCCACTGCACAGCATTATGAGAGAATACCATACCACATATTGCTAGCCCAGAAAAAATTCAAAATTCTAAGAACAGTTTCTACCGAATGCATATCACTATCGCACCATCGTAAAGTTGAAAAATCATAAGTTGAACCATCATAAGTTGGGGAGCATCTGTATGGAATGCAAACCTGATACTGATTGAACAATGAACACGAAACATATAACAGAGATAAGATCTGACTTTATTCTGTTTAAAGCAATGTATAAAGGAAATAAGAGAAAGAAAAGAATAGGGAGGAGGAGAACTGGTCTTCTTCATAAGGGACAGCCTTAAGTTTCATGACATACAAGAAGTTAGCCCATTAATGCAGTATATAACAGGAGGAGTACCTGTAGCAGGGAAGAATTCTAACCACTTCACCCCCACTTAAGGCTTCCTTTCCAACACTGTGAATCTGTTTTTCGAGTTGGATTAAAAATTAACTTAACAAGGAATATCATTTCACAAGTATATTTCATCCTGTCCTTTCACTGATAAGGTCTAAAAAATGTATAGATCTTCCAGCTGAATACACTAAAAAGTGCAAGAGTAAGGCCCAAGTGTTCAGTAAGTTGCCACTGCACGTTTTGCTGTTTGCTTTGCCTACACCAAAAAAACTGATTCTGATTAGTTATGATGACCTACACTAAAAATCTAATTACTGATTACCAACACATATTATACAATAAATTTTTCCTTGCCATAACCAATGTAATTCACTGATCATTTTTTCAAAACAACAAAACTACCAGCTCTACCAGCCAAATGTAGTGTTGCTACAGTCATGTTAGAGCTGGCAATTCTGACTCCATTTTGCTGAGACCACCTTCTCCTGCCTCATCTTGGTCTACTTTCAGTGCTGGAAGAGTTAGTATCCATGAAACCTTTCAAGTAATTCAGGATAATCTGCCTGGTTCTCTAAAGGATGACTGACAATGAGGGAGAAATTATTTTGTACTGCCTCCTCAGTAGCCATCTATGAACCAGAAGAATCATATAAAGCTTTCTATGTATGAACAACAAGGATGGCATGTTCTATTTATAACTGTCCATGTACAAGTAGGGAGTTCTGCATATGTGGGGTCCCATCTCTTGAACCTTCACTGCTATCATAAACTTTTTAAACCTCTATACTGTTAGCAGTCAGTTTCATTACTTTGCTTATTCTATCTATTCACTTCTCTGATACAAATTAGTTTATTATGGATTTTGGTTGTTCTGTCTTTGCATCTGATCTGTTCACTGTCTATGGCATTAAATTTGTCTGGAAACTTAAAGGCTGTAATCAAGTCTCCAATCCCTCTTCTCTTTTCCATGGTAGGCAAATCTATGGCTTTCAACATCTTCTTGTAACAACTCACCTATTTCAGGTGACATCTTTACTGCCCTCCTTTGGACCTTCTCTATTATTTTTTGTGCTTCTTCAAGTGTGGTAACCAATTCTGAGAGGTATATTCTATTTTTGGTCTAATATATTACCTATGGTCTAATATATTACCTACCTATGTTGGGCCCCTCTCTAGGAGACATTTTTGTATGCTGTCTGCATTGTCCAAATCCTCTTTCTGTTAACTCTATTCTTTTGCCACTTTTATGTTAAAAAAGTACTTCTTTACATCTTCATTAACAACTTTCTTCCTCAATTTCAATTATTGTCCTCTGGTTGTTCTATTCCTTTTCCATCTATAAAACTATTCACTGTCTACAGGTTTAAATCAGGTTTAAAAATTTTAAAGGTTTTGATTAGGTCACATTCACTCTTCTCTCCTCCACAGTGGGCAATTTCAAGGCTTCTACCTTTTCCTGTAACTCAGCATTACTCATTCTGGTGCTGTATCATCTTTGCAACCCTATTCTACTCTCTGTTAGCTCTCAGTGTTTCTTTAGGCATGGTGACCAAACATGGGAGGTATATTCAGATTTTGGCCCTTTGTAGTATGTAAACAGCTCAGCACTCTTATTGCAGGTAACATCTTTGTTGACCTCCTCTGGACCTTCTCTATTAGTTCTTTGTGTCTCTTTAAGGGACCAAACCCAGAGAAGCATATTCTTGTTATGGTGTAATATATGTTGTTATTAGTGTACCGAGAATGTTCTTACCCATGTATCTGAAAACAATTCTAGCATTTTTCAGGACAAATTTGTTTCCTTTACAGTTCTCTTGAGGTGGTGTTCCAGTGATAAGTACAATGTCAACTCCAAAGTCCCTTTCACATCTATAGATTCCTGTAGCTTACTTCCTGCTACATTTTACACCTGTCTCCCATGTAACATCAACTCATTTCCTAGAATTGCACTAAAATGTAACTTTTGAATGAGGTAACCAATTAATGTAACAAAAGGCTAAAACTCATGATATCAAATGGGCTTCTGAATTTCTAACAAATTTGTCTATCAAAAATAAAAAACGATAATGCTCAAACCTCATTCAGTTACAACTAAAAGACGATAATGGATAAGTCTATTAGACCTATAAACTAAAATACATACTATTTTACAGCGTATTAGTATTACTTTACTCCTTTCCCAATTTTCGTGGGGTGGATCAGGTATATACAGCATCAAAACATCACTCATACACATCCTCAATCCTTGCCCAGTGTGTTAACTGTTTGACATCTATGTACAGCGTACACAATGAATGAATGACTAACAACATGAGCAACATGATCTTACTTTTCAGACCCACATTTGAAGAAACCAATTTATCCCTAACACAGCTCATATATTTTTTGTGAATGTTATCAGTCATAATAATCTACATGCTGAAAAATTTTCAGTCCTTACTATTTTCAATTTCTTCTCCCAAATATTTAAATTCACCCACAATTTCCAACTATAAATTCATCAGCCACAATCTTTTGGTATGGCTCATGGGCACCATCATCATATATGAAGTGAATCATGCTTATGACTGTTTCATCCTTTTTAAATGTTATAACTATAGTAACAGCACTATAATGAATGGAAAAAAGGGTTTTAGGTGCTAATGATAAAAGAGGTGCATAGAAAACTATAAAGCAATTACTTTAACTGTAAAACTAGAATTGGAGAAGAAGTTTGAAGTGGTTGAAAATCGAAGCCAAATTTTGAAAGCCTTATACCTTGCTACGCACACTGAAGGAACATTACATGACGTGAAAGACAACATAAAGCCAATAATCATGCTTCCAACACCTTCAAGTGCTACAATACTGACTTGTCAGAATAATGTAATGGGAAATTCTGAAGGAATCTTAAATGTCTGGATCAAAGAAGAGAATCATTTACCATGCTGACGAACACTATGGTCACAAAAATGCATGAAGTTTGTATGTACGTATGTATGTAAGTGAAATCTCCATCATGTAAACTCTCTGTTCTAGTAAACAGTAATCAGAAAGTCTTAATGACATGACAGTATGCAGAATAATAAAGTGAGAAGTGAAGCCGCTAGTGATGATACAGAATGCTAATAATCATCCTGCAGCGATGAAGAAAATATTGACGATGGCAGATGCTCACCACAACAAAATACAGAGTTGTACAATAATCATCCTGTAGTGCTTAAGAAGAGAACTGAAGATGGTATTCGCACACCACAACATGTGTTTAATGTTGATGGAGCAAGACTTTGCTCAAAGTATACACAAAAAAAAACATTCATTTCAAATGAAGTGAAGTCTCTACAACAATTCAAGGCAACCAAAATTTGGTTCACACTTCTGGAAGGATATGCTGAAGACAGTTCTAAGCTAAAGCACTTAGTGTTCCATCATTCTGAAAATTCCAGGATTATGAAGGGCTTTGCCAAGACCAACACACCTGTGATCTGACATTCAAGCCGGAAGGATTTAGTGACAACAGACACTTTTCTGGAGTGGTTCAGGCACCTCACCATGAGCAATACATACATTAAATATCCTTACCAACCAGTCAACAACACAGTCAACCCTTTTTTAATAAATTCCACTGCAATACCATCAAAACCTGCCGCCTTGCTGGCTTTCATCTTCTGCAAAGCTTTCACTACCTCTTCTCTGTTTACCAAATCATTCTCCCTAACCCTCTCACTTTGCACACCACCTCGACCAAAACACCCTATATCTACCACTCTATCATCTAACACATTCAACAAACCTTCAAAATACTCACTCCATCTCCTTCTTACATCACCATTACTTGTTATTACCTCCCCATTTGCCCCCTTCACCGATATTCCCATTTGTTCTCTTGTCTTATGCACTCTATTTACCTCCTTCCAAAACATCTTTTTAATCTCCCTAAAATTTACTGATATTCTCTCACCCCAACTCTCATTTGCCCTCTTTTTCACCTCTTGCGCCTTTCTCTTGACCTCCTGCCTCTTTCTTTTATACATCTATCAGCCATTTGCACTATTTCCCTGCAAAAATTGTCCAAATGTCTCTCTCTTCTCTTTCACTAATAATCTTACTTCATCCCACCACTCTACGTTTCTAATCTGCCCACCTGCCACACATCTCATGCCACAAGCGTCTTTTGTGCAAGCCATTATTGCTTCCCTAAATACATCCCATTCCTCCCCACACTCCCCTTATGTCCTTTGCTCTCACCTTTTCCCATTCTGCACTCAGTCTCTCCTGGTACTTCCTCACACAAGTCTCCTTCCCAAGCTCACTTACTCTCACCACTCTCTTCACCTCTCTTCTTTTCTGAAAACCTCTACAAATCTTCACCTTCGCCTCCACAAGATAATGATCAGACATCCCTCCAGTTGCACCTCTCAGCACATTAACATCCAAAAGTCTCTCTTTCATGCGCCTATCAATTGACACATAAGCCAATAATGCTCTCTGGCCATCTCTCCTACTTACATATGTATACTTATGTATCTCTCTCTTTTTAAACCAGGTATTCCCAATCACCATTCATTTTTCAGCATACAAATCTTCAAGCTCTTCACCATTTCCATCTACAACACTGACAACCCCATGTACACCAATAATTCCCTCAACTGCCACATTACTCACCTCAGCATTCAAATCACCCATCACTATAACCCGGTCTCATGCATCAAAACTACTAACACACTCACTCAGCTGCTCCCAAAACACTTGCCTCTTGTGATCTTTCTTCTAATGACCTGGTGCATAGGCACCAATATTCATCCATCACTCTCCATCCACCTTCAGTTTTACCCATAACAATCTAGAGTTTACTTTCTCACACTCTATAACATACTCCCACAACTCCTGTTTCAGTAGTGCTACTCCTTCCCTTGCTCTTGTCCTCTCACAAACCCCTGACTTTACTCCCAAAACATTCCTAAACCACTCTTCCCTTTTACCCTTGAGCTTCATTTCACTCAGAGCCAAAACATCCAGATTCCTTTCCTCAAACATGCTACCTATTTCTCCTTTTTTCTCATCTTGGTTACATCCACACACATTTAAACACCCCAATCTGAGCCTTTGAGGAGGATGAGCACTCCCCACGTGACTCCTACTTTTGTTTCCCCTTTTAGAAAGTTAAAATACAAGGAGGGAAGGGTTTCTAGCCTCCCCACTCCCATCCCCTTAAGTCGCCTTCTACAACAAGTGGGGAATATGTAGGAAGTATTCTCTCTCCCCTATCCCCAGGGATAGTGGAAAAAAACATATCATCATCAATATCCATCTTTATGGCATAGCACCTAAGGAGAACTTATTGCTCGCTCCTCAATGGAATTGTTGGGATGGATAAGCCTAAAAGTACGCATCATAAACACTAGATATCATTGCTAACTGATGAGAAGAATTCAGTGTCAGATGTGAATGATGCATGAAACAGGAAAATATGGCATGAGTGTGTCTAAGATTATTTTCTGATCTTGCTCAACCAGAAACAATTTTGGCAATTCATGAAAGCACTGTAATCCTCACAAGTGAGGGATTTGAATCCATTGTGGAAGGGGACGTGGTTAAATTGTTACAGTACAGTACAGTCAAGTCAGGAAATGATGCAGCTGGAACAAGAACAAGCTGTGGAAGAGGACAAGGAGTGTAAAAAAGTTCCACCTACCTGACATCATCTGACTACATAGCAAATGTGAAGAACATTTGTATGTTAAAGCAAGTTTGCAAAGTCTTGCAAGTAATGATTCAAAACATTACCACAGCCCGAGAGCATCCAGAGGAGTACAGACTCTAATCTGCTGCTACAAAGAGTTGTTTAAAGAGGAAAGCATTCATAATAGCTAAATTTGGGTATGCATTTTTGGAAGAAGTCCCTCCAGTAGCAAATCATCCAGGATGAAGAGTGATTTTCCAGCGCCTGCAGCAGAAAACGATGATTTGGTAAGTGAGGAACTGTCCCTTCCTCTCCCTCACAATAACTCTATCACATTTCCATGCAAAACCACTTCACACAACAACAGCCACAGTATATGTTGTCAAAAACCTTATCTGTACTTCTATGCCTTATATGTGGAACTATTTCCATAATTTTACCAAAACATTGTAAAATTAAAGTTTCATATTTGTTTATTGTAAGCTTCCTCATTTTTAAACCTGTTTTCACAGAACTGTTTTTGGGTTAAATATTTTCTGTATAAATGAACCTCTAATGGGAAAAAGTTGTTATGCTTAACAGAATTCCACATAATGGTCAACTTTTCAGAAAGGAATCTATTCTGTTATGTATGGATAAGTGAAATGTATTGAAACTGAGACCTTCTTTCACTGTGTCCCATCCTCATGAGTACATCTATCTGGGTTGAATTTTAACGTCCAAATTTAAGGTCAATTCTGGAGCTTATATCCTTTTTTAAGATGATTTAATCCTCATGTTTCTTTATGTCACTTACAACTTGAATATATCAAACTCATCAACCTTACATATTTGATATCAAGTATACGTCAGCCCCAGACTTTTTGCCAAAATCATGTATCTCGTAAGGCTTATGGTATCACTTTGGCTGGGTAAGTCTCTTGTCATGCTATACTCAAACAGACTACAACATCCTCTGATACCATGCTCTATATCATATCTTATAAATCTGTTTGAGATGAGAAATACCATCAGTTATGAATCCATTCACAGGCAGGATGCCATCATGACAACAGAAATGCTGCAAACAGCATTGCCAAGTTTAACAGGAACAGTTGCTCATCTAGCAACTCTCTGATAGGCTGAGGTACTCCCATAAACAGTCAGGTACAGAGGTGACTAGGAGAATGGCAATACAATTAATGTAAGTGAAAATGTGAGATAAATCCATATTGTTAGACTGAAAGTGGATTATGGGGGATAGAGTGTGGTTCTGACCTCAATTCACCTGAGAAGAGGGGAATCTTGGCTACGGTAGGGTATAATAAGCTAGTGAACTTAGGTTACCACTGCTTAGCCTGCTGAAACCGTGGCATAGCTTCAAGGTAATTGGTAATCTAGAATACAGTAAGTTAAACTAGAATTAGCTTAACCTACTGTAACTTATACTAAGATTTTCCATGTTTCAAGATAACAGTTGCCCCACCATCATAAATGGATTTCAAACCCTCATAAATGTTACTTGTGGAAAAGAAAAATCAACATACACATGAGTATAAATGGTAGGTATGAGTCCAACCCTTCTGGCAAGGCATCTACATAGATCATGAAGAGCAATGGTCCCAAGATCAAGCCGCGCAGCACACCATATCATCAAAAATATCTCTTTCCTAATCCTGGCTGAAAAATTCAGCTTCTTTACCTACTTCATATGTGGCACAGCATCAAACACCTAACAGCACAGAAACTGACAATCCAACTATCTATAACTCTCACCTAAAACAGAACTCATTCTGTCACAGGATGTTAACAGATTCATTGTTCATGTCTTCCTTTACCTCCTTTACATAAACCCATTCTGTCTCTCTAATAGTTTCTCTTTTTCCTAATTTTCTTCTTTATTACTGAAATCTCCCATTATTAGAACTTTCCTATCTCTGTGGAATGCATATCCTACTGTTTCTTGCACCTCCTGGTTGTTACTTTACTGTCATTGCTAATATCTGTTACAGCTCATTAAAACTCTTTCCAGAATTGCAAATTATCAATATCACAATTCATATCTTTGCTACAGTTACTTTTCTCATTGTGTAATTGGTGAATAGTCAATCACTCAATAATTCCAATTAATGTTGTCCAATCCTCCACCTCTCTTCCCTTTCCCACTTTACTATCATGTATACAGAAAGACAAATATGTCAGATCATATTTCTTTAGTAGGTTTTGTCCACTATCATCAAGTATGTTTTCCCAAACTTTTAACCTAAAACTCCAATTTTTTTCCATTTACTGTCAGTCCATCCACATTCATATATTCTATTTTCAGTCTTTTCACTCATACCAGTTAACATTCCAGACCCCTTTTAACTAGTGAGGGCTGTTCTGCTCTCTAGCCTCTTTTGATGTCTCCCATTTCTGTCTCTTGACTCTTTTTTCACTCGATTGCAATTCCCCATGTAAGCAAGGTAGGGCCAGGAAACAGACAAAGAAAGGCAAATCTGCTCACATACACACATATATGGAAATATACATATAAACACACACACGTACATATACATAAATATATACATATAAATATATGTAAACAAACACATGCATACATATACATATCTATATATTTATTATACTTTGTCGCTGTCTCCCGCGTTTGCGAGGTAGCGCAAGGAAACAGACGAAAGAAATGGCCCAACCCCCCCCATACACATGTATATACATACATCCACACACGCAAATATACATACCTACACAGCTTTCCATGGTTTACCCCAGACGTTTCACATGCCTTGATTCAATCCACTGACAGCACGTCAACCCCGGTATACCACATCGCTCCAATTCACTCTATTCCTTGCCCTCCTTTCACCCTCCTGCATCTTCAGGCCCCGATCACACAAAATCTTTTTCACTCCATCTTTCCACCTCCAATTTGGTCTCCCTCTTCTCCTTGTTCCCTCCACCTCCGACACATATATCCTCTTGGTCAATCTTTCCTCACTCATCCTCTCCATGTGCCCAAACCACTTCAAAACACCCTCTTCTGCTCTCTCAACCACGCTCTTTTTATTTCCACACATCTCTCTTACCCTTACATTACTCACTCGATCAAACCACCTCACACCACACATTGTCCTCAAACATCTCATTTCCAGCACATCCATCCTCCTGCGCACAACTCTATCCATAGCCCACGCCTCGCAACCATACAACATTGTTGGAACCACTATTCCTTCAAACATACCCATTTTTGCTTTCCGAGATAATGTTCTCGACTTCCACACATCCTTCAAGGCCCCCAGAATTTTCGCCCCCTCCCCCACCCTATGATCCACTTCCTCTTCCATGGTTCCATCCGCTGCCAGATCCACTCCCAGATATCTAAAACACTTCACTTCCTCCAGTTTTCTCCATTCAAACTCACCTCCCAATTGACTTGACCCTCAACCCTACTGTACCTAATAACCTTGCTCTTATTCACATTTACTCTTAACTTTCTTCTTCCACACACTTTTCCAAACTCAGTCACCAGCTTCTGCAGTTTCTCACATGAATCAGCCACCAGCGCTGTATCATCAGCGAACAACAACTGACTCACTTCCCAAGCTCTCTCATCCACAACAGACTGCATGCTTGCCCCTCTTTCCAAAACTCTTGCAATTACCTCCCTAACAACCCCATCCATAAACAAATTAAACAACCATGGAGACATCACACACCCCTGCCGCAAACCTACATTCACTGAGAACCAATCACTTTCCTCTCTTCCTACACGTACACATGCCTTACATCCTCGATAAAAACTTTTCACTGCTTCTAACAACTTTCCTCCCACACCATATATTCTTAATACCTTCCACAGAGCATCTCTATCAACTCTATCATATGCCTTCTCCAGATCCATATGTACAAATTCATATTTGCTCATTATCATCCATTTCCAACGTCATCCAATCCCAAAGAAAACAGCACAAATGCATGGAAATAAATTGAAAAATGATAACACATAAATTCTCCTGTTCCCCACCTCCCATCCAATCGCTATTATATGCATCAGCAAGGTAGCACCAAGAAACAAATGAAGATAGGCCACATCCACTCACATCCATACACAAGCTGTCATGAATAATGTGCCAAAACCACAGTTCCCTACCCACATCCAGGCCCCAAAGACCTTTCCATGATTTATTCCGGACATTTCACATGCTCTGCTACAGTATATTGACCTCAGTATACCACATTGTTCCAATTCACTCTACTCCATGCATGCCTTTCACCCCCCTGCATGTCCAGGCCCCAAATGCTCAAAATCTTTTTCACTCCATCCTTCCATCTCCAGTTTGATCTCCCTTCTCTTCTATTTCTCTTTACTTCTGACACAAATATCCTCTTTATCAACCTTTTTTCACTCAATCTCTCCACATGTCCAAACCATTTTGTCAGGAGCACCCCTTGATGGGAGTTCCTGGAGGGAACGGGCATGAGAGATAGATATATAGATATCAACACAGCCTCTTCTGCTCTCTCAACCACATTGTTTTTCTTACCACAAATCTCTCTTACCCTTTCATCACTTACTCAAACCACCTCACACCACATACTGTTCCCAAACATTTAATTTCCAACACATCGATCCTCTTCCATGCAACCCTATCTGTAGCCAATGCCTAACAACCATATGATACTGTTAGGACTACTATTCCTTCAAACATACCCAATTTTGCTCTCTGAGACAGTTCTCTCTTTCCACACATTCTTCATTGCTCCTAGACCTTCGACCCCTCCCATACCCTATGACTCACTTCCACTTCCATGGTTCCATTAGCTGCCATGTCCTCTTCCAGATATCTAAAACACTTCACTTTTTCCAATTTTTCTCAATTCAAACCTACATCATAACTAAATTGTCCCTCAACCCTGCTGAGCTAATAACCTTGCTTTTATTCACATTTACTCTCAACTTCCTCCTTTCAAACACTTCCAAACTCAGTCACCAACTTCTGCAGTTTCTTACTTGAATCAGCCACCAGGGTTATATCATCTGCAAACAACTGATTCACTTCCCAGGCCTTCTCCTCCCCACAGACTGCATATCTGCCCCTCTCTCCAAGACTCTTGCATTTTCCTTCTTCACCATCCCATCCATAAACAAATCAATCAATCATGGTGACATGACACACCCCTGCTGCAGACCAAACTTCATTTGTAACCACTTACTCTCCTCTCTTCCTACTCGTACACATGCATTATAACCTTCATGAAAACTTCTCACTGCTTCTAGCAGCTTACCTCCCACATCATATATTCTTATGACCTTCCACAAAGCATCTCAATCGATCCTATCATATGCCTTTTCCAGATACATAAATACCACATACAAATCCAGCTTTTTCTAAGTATTTCTCACATACATTCTTTAAAGCAAACACCTGATCCACACATCCTCTACCAATTCTGAAACCACAGTGCTCCTCCCCAGTCTGATGCTGTACATGGCTTCATCCTCTTGATCAATAACCTCCCATACAACTTACAAGATATACTCAAGAAACTTATACCTTTGTAGTTAGAACACTCACTTTTATCTCCCCTTGCCTTCATACAATGACACTATGCATGCATTCAACAACCCTCAGGCACCTCATCATGATCCATACATGCACTGAATATCCTATTCAACCAATCAACAACAGAGTCACCCCCTCTCTTAATAAATTCAACAACAATACCATCCACTCCAGATGCATTTCATCTTATGCAAGGCTTTCACCACCTCTTCTATCTTCACCAAACCATCTTCTATGACCCTCTCACTGCATACCACCTTGACCAAATCACCCTATATCAACTGCTCTATCATCAACACATTTACCATTCCTTCAAAATACTCACTAAAATACTCTGGAGTATCTTAAACATGTGGAAATGGAGCAGCATAAGATTAAGGGCATGTAGCACATGTAAACAATGTGTCAGTAAGTTGAGTTGTATACCATTTCATTCAGAAATTTAATAACAAACTTATGGAGATACTTTATGAGAACATTTGAGAATATACTGCACAACGAATCTTGCTTGGATACTAGGAATACTGCTGTGAATGGGTTAAAGATGGAAAAGCTGTGATAATGGCAAATTTCAGTAATAAAGATGTAGATGGCAGAATTTAAACTCTCGTGAAGACAAGTTTTTGGAGCAGATACAGGAAAATTTCTTGTGTTTGCATGTCACTTTCTTGTGTTTGCATGTCACTAAGCCATGAGAATCCGACAGATTGATACATCCTCATTAGTAGATTTTATCGTTACACAGAGTTGCATGGAAACTAAAAATTTCAGATAAAAAACACCCATTCATAAAAGTGATTATGTAATGCTTAAGTTTGAATACATGGTTAATAAGGACATAAAGATGTGACTAGAGTGTAAACCGAGCTCAGAGATGTAACCGCTGAAGCTTTACAAAGATGAACAATTTCTCTAACATATAGCAAAACACAGACAATTGTTATGAATTACTCTGCAAAATATATAGTGGAGATAGAACATGAGTACCTTTAGCAACAACTAATAAGGGAAGGTTTAAAAAGAGAGGTATAAGGTTCAATAAATGATGTCAAAAAGCAAAACTGCAAAAGGATGTACTATGGAGATTTAGGCAGCACAGCAGCTGAACAGCATCTAAATGGTATAAGACAGTAAAGATTGGGTAAAATAAGATAAGGAGGGAGAAGCACAAAAACTGAAAAGAATATGTTGGACAAAGCTGAAGAAAATCAAAAACTTTACCAAAAATTCATGAGTAAACAGTTTGTTAAAGAGCAGCTATTCAAGCAACAGGATTCTGAGGAAGGTGCTCTAGAGGATGACAAAAAGATATGCAAGGAGCTAAATGACAAGTTCAAAAGTGCATTCACAATGGAAGACACTATGCATCTAACATCAACAAGACAGGATGAGGAAAAAGAGTGGAAAGCACTTAAATTGATAGAAATCAAATAAGGAAATGCTAGACTTACATAAGCACATGAACTTCATGAAGCCCCTCAATATATCCTAAAGGAATTAGCACGAACACTTGAGCAGACCACTTGGGATACTGTTTGAAAAATTGGTGGAGGAGGATGTTGTGCCAAAGAAGAGGAAGAGGTCAAAAGTATTGTCTATTTTTAAGAAAGGAGATTAAAAGCTAAAGAGAATTCCAGATCAGTCTCACTGATGAGTATGGTGTGTAAATTACTGTTAAAGATAACCAAAAAGCAAATGGATGATTACCTGCAAGGGAGAAACTACCTTAGTGAGAGACAACATGGGATTAGGAAAAGGAAGTCATACATAGTATATTGCACAGACTTCAATGAAACAGTAGGCTCTGTTTTAGACAACAGAAACAGATTTATTGATGAAGCTCTATTCTAGTCAACAGAAATACAGTAGTGGACTGTGTATTCCTGTACTCTCTTAAGGCATCTGACACTGTACCCCACAGAAAGATGGTGAACAAGGATTGTCAAGCTGGCATAAGAAGGAAACTCCTTTGATGGTAATATAATATCTTCATGCAAGGGAACAGAAGATGCATGTCTGAGCACCATTTTCAAAATGGACTGGGGTCATCAGTGGCATACTTTAAGGTTCAGTCCTGCTGCAAGTGCTTTTCATATTCTATGTATTTGATATGCCAAAAGGACTAGTCCTAGACATAAATACATTTGCGGATGATGCAAAGGTCATGAGGATGTACGAAATGAAAATGATTGCATTAGTTTACTGAGAGATTTAAACAAGCTCCAAAGCTGAACTGAAACATGGTTGACAAAATTAAACTCAAATGCAAAGGAATGAGGACAAAATTCAGTAAAAAAGGCTATGATATGAATGTAATCGAGAAAGAAACAGGCTACAGGAATCAGTGTATGAGGCTGCACTTTGAGTCAACACTGTACCTAACTTGTCATTAAACTACCTCAGGAGAATCATACAGGATGAACTGCCCGCTGGCAAATAATGAAAATGCAATGAAGTACATGGATCAGGAAATATTCAGCAATATATTCATCACATACATTACGACCAAAAGTGGAGTACTTAAAGAAGCATTAAAAATCAAGAGAGAAGATCGAGACGATGGTAAAAAAAAAAAATGGTATCTGATGTAAGAGAACCAAGTTACAGGGCAAGGATGGAAAATTACCCACAATGGAAAAGAAATGGGAAATAGGAGACTTGATCATAACCTTCATGCTCCTAAACCAAATGGACAATGTTAACAGTGGACAGTTTTTTAAAGATACAAAGATAGAGCAATATGATGCCATACAATGAAACTAGGCAAGAAAAATGTTAAAAAAGATATAAAGAAGTGCCTTCAAATCATCAAATTAGTGATGAATGGAATTAGCTAAGTAACAGAATTATTAATGCTGACAATATAAAGAAGCATCAAAAGCTGTATGTTTTTGGAGAAACTTTAAATGATGAGAACCTAGAAGTGTAAAAGTTCTTCCCTGCACTATACCACTTAGAGCATATGAGTTATAATCCTGATACAGTATACTGTTTTTTCTGTGTTTGTATATAACCAATGTCTTGGAAATTTAGTTTCCATAATTGCCACATTGAATGACTGCTTTTAATGAGAAAAGTGTATATTCAAATTAGTTACATGTATCAGTCACCTTCAAGTGCCTTACAAACTCCTGGCTCTGCAGTACAGAGGAACCTAAATGATATGTAAAATGTGTGAATAATCCTAGAAAAGAGCAATCTGTACCAGGGGAAGTGTCAACTGGATCACTTCTTTTTGACAGTTTACTATCTGGGTGGTGCATACAAGCTGATCCATGCATTACAGATATTCATCCATAAAAAGTAACATGGACATAAAACAAAGGATAAGGCATAAAGTAAAGGAGCCAACAAAGTCAAAAGCAATTAATTATAAAATAAGAAAGACTGAACTAACCAGTATCAAACAAAATAACATTCCATCAAAAATACTGCACTGCGATTTTAAACTAATGTCCAAACATATTAACTCCAACTACCAGCTTTTACTTTAGACAAGACCCCATACCTGTAGAGGGCATGATTCATCAGTACCCTATTACAGCAGACATGAGCTTGACAGGAGACCTGGCATTAAGGTTTCATGTGTTACTGTATGATTCTTATTATAATGATTAAGATATATCATGAGCCTCCTGCCACAGTTATCAGTTTCATGGCAAAAAGGCTCTATGTACATAAGACTGATATCTGTAATAATAAGAGCTGATCATCTTTTATCAATTTATTCATCATCTATTTCAACAACTGCTTTTAAAATTCATACCAAAGAAATCTGTCCTAAATGCCTAAAACACTAGTTGCAAATGGCAGGGATCCTGGTTTATCACTGCTCTACTAGAAGCTGGTTGGAGACATGTGTCAGCATCACTTATTATATAAACATTGCTCCAGTCTGTGCTACAGTTCTAAAGTAATGGATATGGTAAATATTGGAGAATAACTGCAGCTGCCAACTCAAAACTGAACTATTAAGCATTCCAGCTTGACTAACTCATGCAGCCACAATGCACCCTGTCCTGAGGTCAGGTGAGCTCCTAGCTAACTCCATTTCTAAAATTAGCGGGTAACTTCATATGCGGTCATAATATATATATATATATATATATATATATATATATATATATATATATATATATATATATATATATATATATGTATATATATACAAGTATAGTAGGCCCAACAATATCATATGGATGCGAGGCATGAGCTATAGATAAGGCCATGCGGAGGAGGGTGAATGTCTTGGAAATTAAAATTTGAGGACAATATGTGGTGTGATTTGGTTTGAATAAATAATGAAAGGATAAGAAAGAGGTTTGGTAATAAAAAGAGTGTAGTTGAGAGAGCTGATGAGGGTGATGAAATGGTTTGGAAATATGAAAAGAGTGAGAGGAGAGGTTGACAAAGATGACATATGTACCAGAAGTGAAGGGAACAAGGAGAATGGGGAGACCAAATTGGAGATGAAAGGAAGGATTAAGTGAAAAAGAGTTTGAGCAATCGAGGCCTGAACATGTAGGAGGGTAAAAGGTGTGCATGGGATAGAGTAAATTGGAATGATGTGTTATACTGGGGTTGACATGCTGTCAATGGACTGAACCAAGGCATGTAAAGCATCTGGGGTAAACCATGGAAAGGTCTGTGGAGCCTGGTTATGGATAGAGAGCTGTGGTTTTGATGCATTACATTTGATAGCTAGAGAATGGATGTGACTGGACATAGCCTTTCACTGTCTGTTCCTGGTACTACCTCACTAACACAGGAAATGCCAATCAAGTATGAATATATATATATATATATATATATATATATATATATATATATATATATATATTTATTTTTTTTTTTTTTTTTTTTTTATTTTGCTTTGTCGCTGTCTCCCGCGTTGCGAGGTAGCGCAAGGAAACAGACGAAAGAAATGGCCCAACCCACCCCCATACACATGTACATACAACAGTCCACACAGCAAATATACATACCTATACAGCTTCACATGTTTACCCAGACTATCACATCCTGATCAATCCACTGACAGCACGTCAACCCTGTATACCAATGATCCATTCACTATTCTTGCCTTTATCCTCATGTTCAGGCCACCTACCACACATAAATCACAACCCCCTCCCTCCCTCTTTCTCGTCTCCACCTACGACAAATACTCAAAGGCCAATCTCTCCCACTCATTCTCTATGTCCACAAAATATCAAACCACCTCTCTCTTCCAACATCTCAGCCACACAGACTTTCCTATGTATTACCTCAAACCCTTTACACCACCTGTTCAATCCATTTCCAGCACATCCACCCTCTTGCGCACAACTCTATCCATAGCCCACAACCAAGCTCTCTCATCCACAACAGACTGCATATGTACCCCTCTTTCACAAACTCGTGCATTCACCTCCCTAACAACCCCATCCATAAACAAATTAAACAACCTTGGAGACATCACACACCCCTGTCGCAAACCTACATTCACTGAGAGCCAATCACTTTCCTCTCTTCCTACATGTACACATGCCTTACATCCTGGATAAAAACTTTTCACAGTTTCTAACAACTTGCCTCCCACACCAAGATGGAGTGAAAAAGATCTTGAGTGATCGGGGCCTGAACATGCGGAGGGTGAAGGCATGTACAGAGCATCAGATTGGGGAAGAGCAGTGTGGTTTCAGAAGTGGTAGAGGATGTGTGGATCATGTGTTTGCTTTGAAGAATGTATGTGAGAAATACTTAGAAAAGCAAATGGATTTGTATGTAGCATTTATGGATCTGGAGAAGGCATATGATAGAGTTGATAGAGATGCTCTGTGGAAGGTACTAAGATTATATGGTGTGGGAGGCAAGTTTGAATGGAGAAAAACTGGAGGAAGTAAAGTGTTTTAGATATCTGGGAGTGGATCTAGCAGCGGATGGAACCATGGAAGCGGAAGTAGATCATAGGGTGGGGAGGGGGCGAAAATCTGGGAGCCTTGAAGAATGTCTTTAAGTCGAGAACATTATCTCGGAAAGCAAAAATGGGTATGTTTGAAGGAATAGTGGTTCCAACAATGTTGTATGGTTGCGAGGCGTGGGCTATGGATAGAGTTGTGCGCAGGAGGATGGATGTGCTGGAAATGAGATGTTTGAGGACAATATGTGGTGTGATTTGGTTTGAATAAATAATGAAAGGATAAGAAAGAGGTTTGGTAATAAAAAGAGCGTGGTTGAGAGAGCAGAAGAGGGTGTTTTGAAATGGTTTGGGCACATGGAGAGAATGAGTGAGGAAAGATTGACCAAGAGGATATATGTGTCAGAGGTGGAGGGAACGAGGAGAAGTGGGAGACCAAATTGGAGGTGGAAAGATGGAGTGAAAAAGATTTTGAGTGATCGGGGCCTGAACATGCGGAGGGTGAAGGCATGTACAGAGCATCAGATTGGGGAAGAGCAGTGTGGTTTCAGAAGTGGTAGAGGATGTGTGGATCATGTGTTTGCTTTGAAGAATGTATGTGAGAAATACTTAGAAAAGCAAATGGATTTGTATGTAGCATTTATGGATCTGGAGAAGGCATATGATAGAGTTGATAGAGATGCTCTGTGGAAGGTACTAAGATTATATGGTGTGGGAGGCAAGTTTGAATGGAGAAAAACTGGAGGAAGTAAAGTGTTTTAGATATCTGGGAGTGGATCTAGCAGCGGATGGAACCATGGAAGCGGAAGTAGATCATAGGGTGGGGGAGGGGGCGAAAATCTGGGAGCCTTGAAGAATGTCTTTAAGTCGAGAACATTATCTCGGAAAGCAAAAATGGGTATGTTTGAAGGAATAGTGGTTCCAACAATGTTGTATGGTTGCGAGGCGTGGGCTATGGATAGAGTTGTGCGTAGGAGGATGGATGTGCTGGAAATGAGATGTTTGAGGACAATATGTGGTGTGATTTGGTTTGAATAAATAATGAAAGGATAAGAAAGAGGTTTGGTAATAAAAAGAGCGTGGTTGAGAGAGCAGAAGAGGGTGTTTTGAAATGGTTTGGGCACATGGAGAGAATGAGTGAGGAAAGATTGACCAAGAGGATATATGTGTCAGAGGTGGAGGGAACGAGGAGAAGTGGGAGACCAAATTGGAGGTGGAAAGATGGAGTGAAAAAGATTTTGAGTGATCGGGGCCTGAACATGCGGAGGGTGAAGGCATGTACAGAGCATCAGATTGGGGAAGAGCAGTGTGGTTTCAGAAGTGGTAGAGGATGTGTGGATCATGTGTTTGCTTTGAAGAATGTATGTGAGAAATACTTAGAAAAGCAAATGGATTTGTATGTAGCATTTATGGATCTGGAGAAGGCATATGATAGAGTTGATAGAGATGCTCTGTGGAAGGTACTAAGATTATATGGTGTGGGAGGCAAGTTTGAATGGAGAAAAACTGGAGGAAGTAAAGTGTTTTAGATATCTGGGAGTGGATCTAGCAGCGGATGGAACCATGGAAGCGGAAGTAGATCATAGGGTGGGGGAGGGGGCGAAAATCTGGGAGCCTTGAAGAATGTCTTTAAGTCGAGAACATTATCTCGGAAAGCAAAAATGGGTATGTTTGAAGCAATAGTGGTTCCAACAATGTTGTATGGTTGCGAGGCGTGGGCTATGGATAGAGTTGTGCGTAGGAGGATGGATGTGCTGGAAATGAGATGTTTGAGGACAATATGTGGTGTGATTTGGTTTGAATAAATAATGAAAGGATAAGAAAGAGGTTTGGTAATAAAAAGAGCGTGGTTGAGAGAGCAGAAGAGGGTGTTTTGAAATGGTTTGGGCACATGGAGAGAATGAGTGAGGAAAGATTGACCAAGAGGATATATGTGTCAGAGGTGGAGGGAACGAGGAGAAGTGGGAGACCAAATTGGAGGTGGAAAGATGGAGTGAAAAAGATTTTGAGTGATCGGGGCCTGAACATGCGGAGGGTGAAGGCATGTACAGAGCATCAGATTGGGGAAGAGCAGTGTGGTTTCAGAAGTGGTAGAGGATGTCTGGATCAGGTGTTGCTTTGAAGAATGTATGTGAGAAATACTTAGAAAAGCAAATGGATTTGTATGTAGCATTTATGGATCTGGAGAAGGCATATGATAGAGTTGATAGAGATGCTCTGTGGAAGGTACTAAGATTATATGGTGTGGGAGGCAAGTTTGAATGGAGAAAAACTGGAGGAAGTAAAGTGTTTTAGATATCTGGGAGTGGATCTAGCAGCGGATGGAACCATGGAAGCGGAAGTAGATCATAGGGTGGGGGAGGGGGCGAAAATCTGGGAGCCTTGAAGAATGTCTTTAAGTCGAGAACATTATCTCGGAAAGCAAAAATGGGTATGTTTGAAGGAATAGTGGTTCCAACAATGTTGTATGGTTGCGAGGCGTGGGCTATGGATAGAGTTGTGCGTAGGAGGATGGATGTGCTGGAAATGAGATGTTTGAGGACAATATGTGGTGTGATTTGGTTTGAATAAATAATGAAAGGATAAGAAAGAGGTTTGGTAATAAAAAGAGCGTGGTTGAGAGAGCAGAAGAGGGTGTTTTGAAATGGTTTGGGCACATGGAGAGAATGAGTGAGGAAAGATTGACCAAGAGGATGTATGTGTCAGAGGTGGAGGGAACGAGGAGAAGTGGGAGACCAAATTGGAGGTGGAAAGATGGAGTGAAAAAGATTTTGAGTGATCGGGGCCTGAACATGCGGAGGGTGAAGGCATGTACAGAGCATCAGATTGGGGAAGAGCAGTGTGGTTTCAGAAGTGGTAGAGGATGTGTGGATCATGTGTTTGCTTTGAAGAATGTATGTGAGAAATACTTAGAAAAGCAAATGGATTTGTATGTAGCATTTATGGATCTGGAGAAGGCATATGATAGAGTTGATAGAGATGCTCTGTGGAAGGTACTAAGATTATATGGTGTGGGAGGCAAGTTTGAATGGAGAAAAACTGGAGGAAGTAAAGTGTTTTAGATATCTGGGAGTGGATCTAGCAGCGGATGGAACCATGGAAGCGGAAGTAGATCATAGGGTGGGGAGGGGGCGAAAATTCTGGGAGCCTTAAAGAATGTGTGGAAGTCAAGAACATTATCTCGGAAAGCAAAAATGGGTATGTTTGAAGGAATAGTGGTTCCAACAATGTTGTATGGTTGCGAGGCGTGGGCTATGGATAGAGTTGTGCGTAGGAGGATGGATGTGCTGGAAATGAGATGTTTGAGGACAATATGTGGTGTGAGGTGGTTTGATCGAGTAAGTAACGTAAGGTAAGAGAGATGTGTGGAAATAAAAAGAGCGTGGTTGAGAGAGCAGAAGAGGGTGTTTTGAAATGGTTTGGGCACATGGAGAGAATGAGTGAGGAAAGATTGACCAAGAGGATGTATGTGTCAGAGGTGGAGGGAACGAGGAGAAGTGGGAGACCAAATTGGAGGTGGAAAGATGGAGTGAAAAAGATTTTGAGTGATCGGGGCCTGAACATGCGGAGGGTGAAGGCATGTACAGAGCATCAGATTGGGGAAGAGCAGTGTGGTTTCAGAAGTGGTAGAGGATGTGTGGATCATGTGTTTGCTTTGAAGAATGTATGTGAGAAATACTTAGAAAAGCAAATGGATTTGTATGTAGCATTTATGGATCTGGAGAAGGCATATGATAGAGTTGATAGAGATGCTCTGTGGAAGGTACTAAGATTATATGGTGTGGGAGGCAAGTTTGAATGGAGAAAAACTGGAGGAAGTAAAGTGTTTTAGATATCTGGGAGTGGATCTAGCAGCGGATGGAACCATGGAAGCGGAAGTAGATCATAGGGTGGGGAGGGGGCGAAAATTCTGGGAGCCTTAAAGAATGTGTGGAAGTCAAGAACATTATCTCGGAAAGCAAAAATGGGTATGTTTGAAGGAATAGTGGTTCCAACAATGTTGTATGGTTGCGAGGCGTGGGCTATGGATAGAGTTGTGCGTAGGAGGATGGATGTGCTGGAAATGAGATGTTTGAGGACAATATGTGGTGTGATTTGGTTTGAATAAATAATGAAAGGATAAGAAAGAGGTTTGGTAATAAAAAGAGCGTGGTTGAGAGAGCAGAAGAGGGTGTTTTGAAATGGTTTGGGCACATGGAGAGAATGAGTGAGGAAAGATTGACCAAGAGGATATATGTGTCAGAGGTGGAGGGAACGAGGAGAAGTGGGAGACCAAATTGGAGGTGGAAAGATGGAGTGAAAAAGATTTTGAGTGATCGGGGCCTGAACATGCGGAGGGTGAAGGCATGTACAGAGCATCAGATTGGGGAAGAGCAGTGTGGTTTCAGAAGTGGTAGAGGATGTGTGGATCATGTGTTTGCTTTGAAGAATGTATGTGAGAAATACTTAGAAAAGCAAATGGATTTGTATGTAGCATTTATGGATCTGGAGAAGGCATATGATAGAGTTGATAGAGATGCTCTGTGGAAGGTACTAAGATTATATGGTGTGGGAGGCAAGTTTGAATGGAGAAAAACTGGAGGAAGTAAAGTGTTTTAGATATCTGGGAGTGGATCTAGCAGCGGATGGAACCATGGAAGCGGAAGTAGATCATAGGGTGGGGAGGGGGCGAAAATTCTGGGAGCCTTAAAGAATGTGTGGAAGTCAAGAACATTATCTCGGAAAGCAAAAATGGGTATGTTTGAAGGAATAGTGGTTCCAACAATGTTGTATGGTTGCGAGGCATGGCTATGGATAGAGTTGTGCGTAGGAGGATGGATGTGCTGGAAATGAGATGTTTGAGGACAATATGTGGTGTGATTTGGTTTGAATAAATAATGAAAGGATAAGAAAGAGGTTTGGTAATAAAAAGAGCGTGGTTGAGAGAGCAGAAGAGGGTGTTTTGAAATGGTTTGGGCACATGGAGAGAATGAGTGAGGAAAGATTGACCAAGAGGATGTATGTGTCAGAGGTGGAGGGAACGAGGAGAAGTGGGAGACCAAATTGGAGGTGGAAAGATGGAGTGAAAAAGATTTTGAGTGATCGGGGCCTGAACATGCGGAGGGTGAAGGCATGTACAGAGCATCAGATTGGGGAAGAGCAGTGTGGTTTCAGAAGTGGTAGAGGATGTGTGGATCATGTGTTTGCTTTGAAGAATGTATGTGAGAAATACTTAGAAAAGCAAATGGATTTGTATGTAGCATTTATGGATCTGGAGAAGGCATATGATAGAGTTGATAGAGATGCTCTGTGGAAGGTACTAAGATTATATGGTGTGGGAGGCAAGTTTGAATGGAGAAAAACTGGAGGAAGTAAAGTGTTTTAGATATCTGGGAGTGGATCTAGCAGCGGATGGAACCATGGAAGCGGAAGTAGATCATAGGGTGGGGAGGGGGCGAAAATCTGGGAGCCTTGAAGAATGTCTTTAAGTCGAGAACATTATCTCGGAAAGCAAAAATGGGTATGTTTGAAGGAATAGTGGTTCCAACAATGTTGTATGGTTGCGAGGCGTGGGCTATGGATAGAGTTGTGCGCAGGAGGATGGATGTGCTGGAAATGAGATGTTTGAGGACAATATGTGGTGTGATTTGGTTTGAATAAATAATGAAAGGATAAGAAAGAGGTTTGGTAATAAAAAGAGCGTGGTTGAGAGAGCAGAAGAGGGTGTTTTGAAATGGTTTGGGCACATGGAGAGAATGAGTGAGGAAAGATTGACCAAGAGGATATATGTGTCAGAGGTGGAGGGAACGAGGAGGTGGTTGGGGGTGGGTTGGGCCATTTCTTTCGTCTGTTTCCTTGTGCTACCTCGCAAACGCGGGAGACAGCGACAAAGCAAAATAATAATAAAAATATAATATATATATATATTTATATATTTATTTATTTTGCTTTGTCACTGTCTTCTGCGTTTGCGAGGTAGCGCAAGGAAACAGATGAAAGAAATGGCCCAACCCACCCCCATACACAATGTACATACATACACGTCCACACACACAAATATACATACCTATACATCTCAATGTACACATATATACACACACAGACACACACATACTCCCCTTGATGAACACAATTCCACAACTGTCGGCCTTTATTCATTCCCATCGCCACCTAGCCACACATGGAATACATCCCCCTCCCCCCTCATGTGTGCAAGGTAGTGCTAGGAAAAGACAACATAGGCCCCATTCGTTCACACTCAGTCTCTAGCTGTCATGCAATAATGCCCGAAACCACAGCTCCCTTTCCACATCCAGGCCCCACAGAACTTTCCATGGTTTACCTCAGACGCTTCACATGCCTGATTCAATCCACTGACAGCACGTCAACCCCGGTATACCACATCCATCCAATTCACTCTATTCCTTGCCCTCCTTTCACCCTCCAGCATGTTCAGGCCCCGATCACTCAAAAGCTTTTTCACTCCATCTTTCCACCTCCAATTTGGTCTCCCACTTCTCCTCGTTCCCCCCACCTCGACACATATATCCTCTTGGTCAATCTTTCCTCACTATTCTCTCCATGTGCCCAAACCATTTCAAAACACCTCTTCTGCTCTCTCAACCACACTCTTTTTATTTCACAATCTCTCTTACCTTACATTTACTTACTCGATCAAACCACCTCACACCACATATTGTCCTCAAACATTCATTTCCAGCACATCCACCCTCCGGGCCCACAACTCTATCCATAGCCCACGCCCGAACCATACAACATTGTTGGAACCACTATTCCTTCAAAACATACCATTTTTGCTTTCCGGATAATGTTCTCGACTTCCAAACATTCTTCAAGGCTCCTGGATTTTCGCCCCTCCCCCCCCCTATGATTCACTTCCGCTTCCATGGTTCCATCCGCTGCCAGATCCACTCCCAGATATCTAAAACACTTTACTTCCTCCAGTTTTTTCTCCATTCAAACTTACCCCCCAATTACTTGACCCTCAACCTTACTGTCCCTAATAACCTTGCTCTTATTCACTTTACTCTTAACTTTCTTCTTTCACACACTTTCCAAACTCAGTCACCAGCTTCTGCAGTTTTTTACATGAATCAGCCACCAGGCTGTATCATCAGCGAACAACAACTGACTCACTTCCCAAGCTCTCTCACCCAAACAACAGATTTCATACTTGCCCCTCTTTCCAAACTCTTCTTCACCTCCCTAACAACCCCATCCATAAACAAATTAAAAAACCCATGGAGACATCACACCCCCCTGCCGCAAACCTACATTCACTGAGAAACCAATCACTTTCCTCTCTTCCTACACGTACACATGCCTTACATCCTCGATAAAAACTTTTCACTGCTTCTAACAACTTGCCTCCCACACCATATATTCTTAATACCTTCCACAGAGATCTCTATCAACTTTTTTCATATGCCTTCTCCAGATCCATAAATGCTACATACAAATCCATTTCTTTCTAAGTAAATTTTTCACATACATTCTTCAAAGCAAACACCTGATCCAACATCCTCTACCACTTCTGAAACCACACTGCTCTTCCCCAATCTGATGTCTGTAACATGCCTTCACCCTCTCAATCAATACCCTCCCATATAATTTCCAGGGAATACTCAACAAACTTATACCTCTGTAATTTGAGCATACTCTTTTCCCCTTTGCCTTTGTAAAAATGGCACTATGCAAGCATTCGCCAATCTAGGACTCACCATGATCTTACATACATTAAATAACCTTACCAACCAGTCAACAATAAGTCACCCCTTTTTTAATAATTCCACTGCAATACCTCCAAACTGCTGCCTTGCCGGCTTTCATCTTCCGAAAGTTTTACACCTTTCTCTTTTACCAAATCATTTTCCCTAACCCTTCACTTTGCACACCACCTCGACCAAAACACCCTAATCTGCCACTCTTCATCAAACACATTCAACAAACCTTCAAAATACTCAAATCCATCTCCTTTTTACATCACCCCCTTTTTGTTTTCACCTCCCCATTTCCCCTTCACTGAAGTTCCATTTTTCTCCCCTTGTCTTCGCACTTTATTTACCTCCCTTCCAAAAATCTTTTTATTCTCCCTGAAATTTAATGATACTCTCTCACCCCAACTCTCATTTGCCCTCTTTTTCACCCCTTTTTCACCTTTCTCTTGACCTCCTGCCTCTTTCTTTTATACCTCTCCCACTCATTTGCATTTTTTCCCTGAAAAAAACGTCCAAATGCCTCTCTCTTCTCTTTCACTAATAATCTTACTTCTTTATCCCACCTCATACCTTTTTTATCAACCCCCTCCCACGCTTTCATGCCACAAGCATCTTTTGCGCAAGCCCTCACTGCTTCCCTAAATACATTCCCCTTCCTCCCCCATCCCCTTACTCATTTGTTCTCACTTTTTCCATTCTGTACTCAGTCTCTCCCGGTACTTCCTCACACAAGTCTCCTTCCCAAGCTCACTTACTCTCACCACTCTCTTCACCCAACATTCTCTCTTCTTTTTGAAAACCCCACAAATCTTCACCTTCGCCCCCACATGATAATGATCAGACATCCCTCCAGTTGCACCTCTCAGCACATTAACATCAAATGTCTCTTTTTCGTGCGTCTATCAATTAACACGTAATCCAATAACGCTCTCTGGCCATCTCTCCTACTTACATATGTATAATTATGTATATCTCGCTTTTTAAACGAGGTATTCCCAATCACCAGTCCTTTTTCAGCACATAAATCTACAAGCTCTTCACCATTTCCATTTTACAACACTGAACACTCCATGTATACCAATCATTCCTTCAACTGCCACATTACTCACCTTGCATCAAATCACCCATCACTATAACCCGGTCTTGTGCATCAAAACCACTAACACACTCATTCAGCTGCTCCCTAAAACACTTGCCTCTCATGATATTTCTTTCTCATGCCCAGGTGGATATGCACAATTAATCACCCTTTCTCTCCATCAACTTTCAGTTTTACCCATATCAATCTAGAATTTACTTTCTTACACTCTTATCACATACTCCTACAACTCCTGATTCAGGAGTAGTGCTACTCCTTCCTTGCTCTTGTCCTTATTCTCTCTAACCCCTAACTTTACTCCCAAGACATTCCCAAACCACTCTTCCCTTTACCCTTGAGCTTCGTTTCACTCAGAGCCAAAACATCCAGGTTCCTTTCCTCAAACATACTACCTATCTCTCCTTTTTTTCTCATCTTGGTTACATCCACACACATTTAGACACCCCAATCTAAGCCTTCGAGTGAGGTATGAGCACTCTCGCGTGGAATTCTTATTCTTTGTTTCCCTTTTAGAAAGTTAAAATACAAGGAGGGGAGGGTTCTGCTGGGCCCCCCTCCCGTCCCCTTTTTATCGCCTTCAACGACACGTGAGGAATGCTGGAGATATTCTTTACTCCCCTATCCCCAGGGATAATATATATATAATATATATATATATATAATAAATATATATATATATATATATAATATATATATATATATTTATCCTGGGGATAGGGGAGAAAGAATACTTCCCACGCATTCCCTGAGTGTCGTAGAAGGTGACTAAAAGGGAGGGAGCGGGGGCTGGAAATCCTCCCCTCTCATTATGTTTTTTTTTTTTTTTTTTCCAAAAGAAGGAACAGAGAAGGGGGCCAGGTGATGACATTCCCTCAAAGGCCCAGTTCTCTGTTCTTAATGCTACCTCCCATCGCTAACGCGGGAAATGGCAAATAGTTTGAAAAGAACAAAAAGATAACATATATATATATATATATTATATATATATATATATAATATATATATATTTTTTTTTTTTTTTTTTTCATACTATTCGCTAATTCCCGCGATAGCTAGGTAGGCGTTAAGAACAGATACTGGCCTTTGAGGGAATATCCTCACCTGGCCCTTCTCTGTTCCTTCTTTTGGAAAAAAAAAAAAAAAAAAAAAAAAAAAAAAAAAAATATATATATATATATATATATATAATATATATATATTATATATATATATATTTATTATGTGGGCAGTTTAGGGAATAATTGGTATACATGGGGTGTTCAGTGTTGTAAATGGAAATGTTGAAGAGCTTGTAGATTATGTGCTGAAAAAGGATGGTGATTGGAAATACCTGGTTTAAAAAGCGAGATATACATAAGTATACGTATGTAAGTAGGAGGGATGGCCTAGAGGCTTTATTGGATTACGTGTTAATTGATCAGGGGCGCGTGAAAGAGAGACTTTTTGATGTTAAAGAGCTGAGAGGTGCAACTGGAGGGATGTCTGATCATTATCTTGTGGAGGCTAAGGTGAAGATTTGTAGAGGTTTTGAGAAAAGAAGAGAGAATGTTGGGGTGAAGAGGGTGGTGAGAGTAAGTGAGCTTGGGAAGGAGACTTGTGTGAGGAAGTACCAGGAGGAGACTGAGTATAGAATGGAAAAAGGTGAGAACAAAGGAGGTAAGGGGAGTGGGGAGGAATGGGATGTATTTAGGGAATCAGTGATGGATTGCGCAAAAGATGCTTGTGGCATGAGAAGTGTGGGGGGGGGAAGGGGGGTGGGGTTTGGTTGATTAGAAAGGGTTAGTGAGTAGTTGTGGATGAAGAAGTTAAGAATATTAGTGAAAGAGAAGAGAGAGGCATTTGGACGATTTTTTGCAGGGAAAAAATGCAATTGAGTGGGAGATGTATGAAAGAAAGAGACAGGCGATCAAGAGAAAGGTGCAAGAGTTGAAAAAGAGGGCAAATGAGAGTTGGAGTGAGAGAGTATCATTAAATTTTAGGGAGAATAAAAAGATGTTCTGGAAGGAGGTAAATAAAGTGCGTAAGACAAGGGAACAAATGGGAACTTCAGTGAAGGGCACAAATGGGGAGGTGATAACAAGTAGTGGTGATGTGAGAAGGAGATGGAGTGAGTATTTTGAAGGTTTGTTGAATGTGTTTGATGATAGAGTGGCAGATATAGGGTGTTTTGGTCGAGGTGGTGTGCAAAGTGAGGGGGTTAGGGAAAATGATTTGGTAAACAGAGAAGAGGTAGTAAAAGCTTTGCGGAAGATGAAAGCGGCAAGGTTATCAGGTTTGGGTGGTATTGCAGTGGAATTTATTAAAAAAGGGGGTGACTGTATTATTGACTGGTTGGTAAGGTATTTCATGTATGTATGACTCATAGTGAGGTGCCTGAGGATTGGCGGAATGCTTGCATAGTGCCATTATACAAAGGCAAAGGGGATAAAAGTGAATGCTCAAACCACAGAGGTATAAGTTTGTTGAGTATATCTGGTAAATTATATGGGAGGGTATTGATTGAGAGGGTGAAGGCATGTACAGAGCATCAGAGTGGGGAAGAAGAGTGTGGTTTCAGAAGTGGTAGAGGATGTCTGGATCAGGTGTTTGCTTTGAAGAATGTATGTGAGAAATACTTAGAAAAGCAAATGGATTTGTATGTAGCATTTATGGATCTGGAGAAGGCATATGATAGAGTTGATAGAGATGCTCTGTGGAAGGTACTAAGATTATATGGTGTGGGAGGCAAGTTGTTAGAAGCAGTGAAAAGTTTTTATCGAGGATGTAAGGCATGTGTAAGTGTAGGAAGAGAGGAAAGTGATTGGTTCTCAGTGAATGTAGGTTTGCGGCAGGGGTGTGTGGTGTCTCCATGGTTGTTTAATTTGTTTATGGATGGGGTTGTTAGGGAGGTGAATGCAAGAGTTTTAGAAAGAGGGGCAAGTATGCAGTCTGTTGTGGATGAGAGAGCTTGGGAAGTGAGTCAGTTGTTGTTCGCTGATGATACAGCACTGGTGGCTGATTCATGTGAGAAACTGCAGAAGCTGGTGACTGAGTTTGGTAAAGTGTGCGAAAGAAGAAAGTTAAGATTAAATGTGAATAAGAGCAAGGTTTTTAGGTACAGTAGGGTTGAGGGTCAAGTGAATTGGGAGGTAAGTTTGAATGGAGAAAAACTGGAGGAAGTAAAGTATTTTAGATATCTGGGAGTGGATCTGGCAGTGGATGGAACCATGGAAGTGGAAGTGAATCATAGGATGGGGGAGGGGGCGAAAATCTTGGGAGCCTTGAAGAATGTCTTTAAGTCGAGAACATTATCTCGGAAAGCAAAAATGGGTATGTTTGAAGGAATAGTGGTTCCAACAAAGTTGTATGGTTGCGAGGCGTGGGCTATGGATAGAGTTGTGCACAGGAAGGTGGATGTGCTGGGAATGAGATGTCTAAGGACAATATGTGGTGTGAGGTGGTATGACTGAGTAAGTAATGTAAAGGTACGAGAGGTGTGTGGAAATAAAAAGAGCGTGGTTGAGAGAGCAGAAGAGGGTGTTTTGAAATGGTTTGGGCACATGGAGAGAATGAGTGAGGAAAGATTGACCAAGAGGATATATGTGTCAGAGGTGGAGGGAACGAGGAGAAGTGGGAGACCAAATTGGAGGTGGAAAGATGGAGTGAAAAAGATTTTGAGTGATCGGGGCCTGAACATGCAGGAGGGTGAAAGGCAGGCAAGGAATAGAGTGAATTGGATCGATGTGGTATACTGGGGTTGACGTGCTGTCAATGAATTGAATCGGGGCATGTGAAGCGTCTGAGGTAAACCATGGAATGTTCTGTGGGGCCTGGATGTGGAAAGGGAGCTGTGGTTTCGGGCATTATTACATGACAACTGGAGACTGAATGTGAATGAATGGGGCCTTTGTTGTCTTTTCCTAGCACTACCTCGCACACATGAGGGGGGGAGGGATATGTTATTCCATATGTGGCGAGGTGGCAATTGGAATAAATAAAGGCAGACAGTATGAATTATGTACATGTGTATATATGCATATGTCTGTGTGTGTATATATATGTGTACATTGACATGAATAGGTATGTATATGTGTATATATGTATATGTCTGTATAAATGTATATGTCTGTGTGTGTATATATATGTGTACATTGAGATGAATAGGTATGTATATTTGCATGTGTGGACGTGTATGTATATACGTGTGTATGACGGTAGGTTGGGCCATTTCTTTCATCTGTTTCCTTGCGCTACCTCACAAACGCGGGAGACGGCGACAAAGCAAAATAAATTAATATATATATATATATATATATTGGGAGCGGGGGGCTGGAAATCCTCCCCTCTCGTTTTTTTTTAATTTTCCAAAAGAAGGAACAGAGAATTGGGCCAGGTGAGGGTATTCCCTCAAAGGCCCAGTCCTCTGTTCTTAATGCTACCTCGCTAACGTGGGAAATGGCGAATAGTTTAAAAGAAAAAGAAAGATATATATATATATATATATATATATATATATATATATATATATATATATATATATATATATATATATATATATACAAAGTTAACTCTAGATTGATATGGGTAAAACTGAAAGTGGATGGAGAGAGATGGGTGATCATTGGTCCATATGCACCTGGGCATGAGAAGAAAGATCATGAGAGGTAAGTGTTTTGGGAGCAACTTAGTGAGTGTGTTAGTAGTTTTGATGCATGAGACCGGGTTATAGTGATGGGTGATTTGAATGCAAAGGTGAGTAATGTGGCAGTTGAGGGAATAATTGGTGCACATGGGGTGTTCAGTGTTGTAAATGGAAATGTTGAAGAGCTTGTAGATTTATGTGCTGAAAAAGAACTGGTGACTGGGAATACCTGGTTTAAAAAGAGAGATATACATAAGTATGCATATGTAAGTAGGAGAGATAGCCAGAGAGCGTTATCGGATTACGTGTTAATTGATAGGCACGCGAGAGAGACTTTTGGATGTTAATGTGCTGAGAGGTGCAACTGGAGGGATGTCTGATCATTATCTATGTGGAGGCTAAGGTGAAGATTTGTAGAGGTTTTGAGAAAAGAAGAGAGAATGTTGGGGTGAAAAGAGTGGTGAGAGTAAGTGAGCTTGGGAAGGAGACTTGTGTGAGGAAGTACCAGGAGAGACTGAGTACAGAATGGAAAAAGGTGAGAACAAAGGAGGTAAGGGGAGTGGGGAGGAATGGGATGTATTTAGGGAAGCAGTGATGGCTTGCGCAAAAGATGCTTGTGACATGAGAAGCGTGGGAGGTAGGCAGATTAGTAAGGGTAGTGAGTGGTGGGATGAAGAAGTAAGATTACTAGCGAAAGAGAAGAGAGAGGCATTTGGACGATTTTTTGCAGGGACATAATGCAAATGAGTGGGAGATGTATAAAAGAAAGAGGCAGGAGGTCAAGAGAAAGGTGCAAGAGGTGAAAAAGAGGGCAAATGAGAGTTGGAGTGAGAGAGTATCATCAAATTTTAGGGAGAATAAAAAGATGTTTTGGAAGGAGGTAAATAAAGTGCGTAAGACAAGGGAACAAATGGGAACTTCAGTGAAGGGGCTAATGGGGAGGTGATAACAATTAGTGGTGATGTGAGGAGATGGAGTGAGTATTTTGAAGGTTTGTTGAATGTGTTTGATGATAGAGTGGCAGATATAGGGTGTTTTGGTCGAGGTGGTGTGCAAAGTGAGAGGGTTAGGGATATTGATTTGAGAAGAGGTAGTAAAAGCTTTGCGGAAGATGAAAGCCAGCAAGGCAGTGGGTTTGGATGGTATTGCAGTGGAATTTGTTAAAAAAGGGGGTGACTGTATTGTTGACTGGTTGGTAAGGTTATTTAATGTATGTATGACTCATGGTGAGGTGCCTGAGGATTGGCGGAATGCTTGCATAGTGCCATTGTACAAAGGCAAAGGGGATAAAAGTGAGTGCTCAAAATACAGAGGTATAAGTTTGTTGAGTATTCCTGGTAAATCATATGGGAGAGTATTGATTGAGAGGGTGAAGGCATGTACAGAGCATCAGATTGGGGAAGAGCAGTGTGGTTTCAGAAGTGGTAGAGGATGTGTGGATCATGTGTTTGCTTTGAAGAATGTATGTGAGAAATACTTAAAAAAGCAAATGGATTTGTATGTAGCATTTATGGATCTAGAGAAGGCATATGATAGAGTTGATAGATATGCTCTCTGGAAGGTATTAAGAGTATATGGTGTGGGAGGCAAGTTGTCAGAAGCAGTGAAAAGTTTCTATCGAGGATGTCAGGCATGGGTACGTGTAGGAAGAGAGGAAAGTGATTGGCTCTCAGTGAATGCAGGTTTGCGGCAGGGGTGGGTGATATCTCCGTGGTTGTTTAATTTATTTATGGATGGAGTTATTAGGGAGGTGAATGCAAGAGTTTTGGAAAGAGAGGCAAGTATGCAGTCTGTTGTGGATGAGAGAGCTTGGGAAGTGAGTCAGTTGTTGTTTGCTAATGATACAGCGCTGGTGGCTGATTCATGTGAGAAACTGCAGAAGCTGGTGACTGAGTTTGGTAAAGTGTGTGAAAGAAGAAAGCTGAGAGTAAATGTGAATATGAGTAAGGTTATTAGGTACAGTAGGGTTGAGGGACAAGTCAACTGGGAGGTAAGTTTGAATGGAAAAAACTGGAGGAAGTGAAGTGATTTAGATATGTGGGAGTGGATTTTGCAGCGGATGAAACCATGGAAGCGGAAGTGAATCATAGGGTGGAGGAGGGGGCGAAAGTTCTGGGAGCATTGAAGAATGTGTGGAAGTCGAGAACATTATCTCAGAAAGCAAAAACGGGTATGTTTGAAGGAATAGTGGTTCCAACAACGTTATATGGTTGCAAGGCATGGGCTATGGATAGAGTTATGCGGAGGAGGGTGGATGTGCTGGAAATGAGATGTTTGAGGACAATATGTGGTGTGAGGTGGTTTGATCAAGTAAGTAATAATAGGATAAGAGAGATGTGTGTTAATAAAAAGCGTGTGGTTGAGAGAGCAGAAGAGGGTGTGTTGAAATGGTTTGGTCGCATGGAGAGAATGAGTGAGGAAAGATTGACCAAGAGGATGTATGTGTCAGAGGTGGAGGGAACGAGAAGAAGTGGGAGACCAAATTGGAGGTGGGAAGATGGAGTGAAAAAGATTTTGAGTGATCGGGGCCTGAACATGCGGGAGGGTGAAGGGCATGCAAGGAATAGAGTGAATTGGAATGATGTGGTATACTGGGGTCGACGTGCTGTCAATGGATTGAACCAGGGCATGTGAAGCGTCTTGGGTAAACCATGGAAAGTTCTGTGGGGCCTGGATGTGGAAAGGAGCTGTGATTTCGGTGCATTATTACATGACAGCTAGAGACTGAATGTGAGCGAAAGTGGTCTTTGTTGTCTTTTCCTAGCGCTACCTCGCACACATTTGGGAGGAGGGGGTGGTTATTTTCATGTGTGGCGAGGTGGCGATTGGAATAAATAAAGGCAGACAGTATGAATTATGTGTATGTGTATATATGTATATGTCTGTGTGTGTATATATATGTATATGTTGAGATGTATAGGTATGTACATATTGCATGTGTGGATGTGTATGTATATACATGTGTATGTGGGTGGGTTGGGCCATTCTTTCGTCTGTGTCCTTGCACTACCTCGCTAACGCGGGAGACAGCAACAAAGTAAAATAATTACATAAATACATATATATTCATTTATTTATTTTGCTTTGTCGCTGTCTCCCGCGTTTGCGAGGTAGCGCAAGGAAACAGATGAAAGAAATGGCCCAACCCACCCCCATACACAATGTACATACATACACGTCCACACACACAAATATACATACCTATACATCTCAATGTACACATATATACACACACACAGACACACACATACACCCATGAACACAATTCACACTGTCTGCCTTTATTCATTCCCATCGCCACCTCGCCACACATGGAATACCATCCCCCTCCCCCCTCATGTGTGCGAGGTAGCACTAGGAAAAGACAACAAAGGCCCCATTCGTTCACACTCAGTCTCTAGCTGTCATGCAATAATGCCCGAAACCACAGCTCCCATTCCACATCCAGGCCCCACACAACTTTCCATGGTTTACCTCAGACGCTTCACATGCCCTGATTCAATCCACTGACAGCACGTCAACCCCGGTATACCACATCCATCCAATTCACTCTATTCCTTGCCCTCCTTTCACCCTCCAGCATGTTCAGGCCCCGATCACTCAAAAGCTTTTTCACTCCATCTTTCCACCTCCAATTTGGTCTCCCACTTCTCCTCGTTCCCTCCACCTCCGACACATATATCCTCTTGGTCAATCTTTCCTCACTCATTCTCTCCATGTGACCAAACCACTTCAAAACACCCTCTTCTGCTCTCTCAACCACACTCTTTTTATTTCCACACATCTCTCTTACCCTTACATTACTTACTCAATCAAACCACCTCACACCACATATTGTCCTCAAACATCTCATTTCCAGCACATCCACCCTCCTGTGCACAACTCTATCCATAGCCCACGCCTCGCAACCATACAACATTGTTGGAACCACTATTCCTTCAAACATACCCATTTTTGCTTTCCGAGATAATGTTCTCGACTTCCAAACATTCTTCAAGGCTCCCAGAATTTTTGCCCCCTCCCTCACCCTATGATTCACTTCCGCTTCCATGGTTCCATCTGCTGCCAAATCCACTCCCAGATATCTAAAACAATTTACTTCCTCCAGTTTTTCTCCATTCAAACTTACCTCCCAATTCACTTGACCCTCAACCCTACTGTACCTAATAACCTTGCTCTTATTCACATTTACTCTTAACTTTCTTCTTTCACACACTTTACCAAACTCAGTCACCAGCTTCTGCAGTTTCTTACATGAATCAGCCACCAGCGCTGTATCATCAGCGAACAACAACTGACTCACTTCCCAAGCTCTCTCATCCCCAACAGACTGCATACTTGCCCCTCTTTCCAAAACTCTTGCATTCACCTCCCTAACAACCGATCCATAAACAAATTAAACAACCATGGAGACATCACACACCCCTGCCGCAAACCTACATTCACTGAGAACCAATCACTTTCCTCTCTTCCTACACGTACACATGCCTTACATCCTCGATAAAAAGTTTTCACTGCTTCTAACAACTTTCCTCCCACACCATATATTCTTAATACCTTCCACAGAGCATCTCCATCAACTCTATCATATGCCTTCTCCAGATCCATTAATGCTACATACAAATCCATATGTTTTTCTAAGTATTTCTCTCATACATTCTTCAAAGCAAACACCTGATCCACACATCCTCTACCACTTCTAAAACCACACTGCTCTTCCCCAATCTGATGCTCTGTACATGCCTTCACCCTCTCAATCAATACCCTCCCATATAATTTACCAGGAATACTCGACAAACTTATACCTCTGTAATTTGAGCACTCACTCTTATCCCCCTTTGCCTTTGTACAATGGCACTATGCAAGCATTCCGCCAATCCTCAGGCACCTCACCATGAGTCATACATACATTAAATAACCTTACCAACCAGTCAACAATACAGTCACCCCCTTTTTTAACAAATTCCACTGCAATACCATCCAAACCTGCTGCCTTGCCAGCTTTCATCTTCCGCAAAGCTTCTACTACCTCTTCTCTATTTACCAAATCATTTTCCCTAACCCTCTCACTTTGGACACCACCTCGACCAAAACACCCTACATCTGCCACTCTATCATCAAACACATTCAACAAACCTTCAAAATACTAACTCCATCTCCTTCTCACATCACCATTACTTGTTATCACCTCCCCATTAGTCCCCTTCACTGAAGTTCCCATTTGCTTCCTTGTCTTACGCAATTTATTTACCTCCTTCCAAAACATCTTTTTATTCTCCCTGAAATTTAATGATACTCTCTCACCCCAACTCTCATTTGCCCTCTTTTTCACCTTTTGCACCTTTCTCTTGACCTCCTGCCTCTTTCCTTTATACCTCTCCCACTCATTTGCATTTTTTCCCTGCAAAAATCGTCCAAATGCCTCTCTCTTCTCTTTCACTAATAATCTTACTTCTTCATCCCACCACTCACTACCTTTTCTAATCAGCCCACCTCCCACGCTTCTCATGCCACAAGCATCTTTTGCACAAGCCATCACTGCTTCCCTAAATACATCCCATTCCTCCCCCCTCCCCTTACCTCCTTTGTTCTCACCTTTTTCCATTCTGTACTCAGTCTCTCCTGGTACTTCCTCACACAGGTCTCCTTCCCAAGCTCACTTATTCTCACCACTCTCTTCACCCCAACATTCTCTCTTCTTTTCTGAAAACCCCCACAAATCTTCACCTTCATCTCCACATGATAATGATCAGACATCCCTCCAGTTGCACCTCTCAGCACATTAACATCCAAAAGTCTCTTTTTCGTGCGTCTATCAATTAACACGTAATCCAATAACGCTCTCTGGCCATCTCTCCTACTTACATATGTATACTTATGTATATCTCGCTTTTTAAACCAGGTATTCCCAATCACCAGTCCTTTTTCAGCACATAAATCTACAAGCTCTTCACCATTTCCATTTACAACACTGAACACTCCATGTATACCAATCATTCCTTCAACTGCCACATTACTCACCTTTGCATTCAAATCACCCATCACTATAACCCGGTCTTGTGCATCAAAACCACTAACACACTCATTCAGCTGCTCCCTAAACACTTGCCTCTCATGATATTTCTTCTCATGCCCAGGTGCATATGCACCAATAATCACCCATTTCTCTCCATCAACTTTCAGTTTTACCCATATCAATCTAGAATTTACTTTCTTACACTCTTATCACATACTCCTACAACTCCTGATTCAGGAGTAGTGCTACTCCTTCCCTTGCTCTTGTCCTCTCACTAACCCCTAACTTTACTCCCAAGACATTCCCAAACCACTCTTCCCCTTTACCCTTTAGCTTCGTTTCACTCAGAGCCAAAACATCCAGGTTCCTTTCCTCAAACATACTACCTATCTCTCCTTTTTTCTCATCTTGGTTACATCCACACACATTTAGACACCCCAATCTAAGCCTTCGAGGAGGATGAGCACTCCTCGCGTGACTTCTTCTTCTGTTTCCCCTTTTAGAAAGTTAAAATACAAGGAGGGGAGGGTTTCTGGGCCCCCGCTCCCGTCCCCTTTAGTCGCCTTCTACGACACGTGAGGAATGCGTGGGAAGTATTCTTTCTCCCCTATCCCCAGGGATAATATATATATATATATATATATATATATATATATATATATATATATATATATATATATATATATATATTATCCCTGGGGATAGGGGAGAAAGAATACTTCCCACGCATTCCCTGAGTGTCGTAGAAGGTGACTAAAAGGGGAGGGAGCGGGGGGCTGGAAATCCTCCCCTCTCATTATGTTTTTTTTTTTTTTTTTCCAAAAGAAGGAACAGAGAAGGGGGCCAGGTGATGACATTCCCTCAAAGGCCCAGTTCTCTGTTCTTAATGCTACCTCGCTAACGCGGGAAATGGCAAATAGTTTGAAAGAACAAAAAGATACATATATATATATATATATATATATATATATATATATATATATATTTTTTTTTTTTTTTTTCATACTATTCGCTATTTCCCGCGATAGCGAGGTAGCGTTAAGAACAGAGGACTGGGCCTTTGAGGGAATATCCTCACCTGGCCCTCTTCTCTGTTCCTTCTTTTGGAAAAAAAAAAAAAAAAAAAAAAAAAAAAAAATATATATATATATATATATATATATATATATATATATATATATATATATATATATATATGTGGCAGTTTAGGGAATAATTGGTATACATGGGGTGTTCAGTGTTGTAAATGGAAATGGTGAAGAGCTTGTAGATTTATGTGCTGAAAAAGGACTGGTGATTGGGAATACCTGGTTTAAAAAGCGAGATATACATAAGTATACGTATGTAAGTAGGAGAGATGGCCAGAGAGCATTATTGGATTACGTGTTAATTGACAGGCGCGTGAAAGAGAGACTTTTGGATGTTAATGTGCTGAGAGGTGCAACTGGAGGGATGTCTGATCATTATCTTGTGGAGGCTAAGGTGAAGATTTGTATGGGTTTTCAGAAAAGAAGAGTGAATGTTGGGGTGAAGAGGGTGGTGAGAGTAAGTGAGCTTGGGAAGGAGACTTGTGTGAGGAAGTACCAGGAGAGACTGAGTATAGAATGGAAAAAGGTGAGAACAATGGAAGTAATGGGAGTGGGGGAGGAATGGGATGTATTTAGGGAATCAGTGATGGATTGCGCAAAAGATGCTTGTGGCATGAGAAGAGTGGGAGGTGGGTTGATTAGAAAGGGTAGTGAGTGGTGGGATGAAGAAGTAAGATTATTAGTGAAAGAGAAGAGAGAGGCATTTGGACGATTTTTGCAGGGAAAAAATGCAATTGAGTGGGAGATGTATGAAAGAAAGAGACAGGAGATCAAGAGAAAGGTGCAAGAGTTGAAAAAGAGGGCAAATGAGAGTTGGGGTGAGAGAGTATCATTAAATTTTAGGGAGAATAAAAAGATGTTCTGGAAGGAGGTAAATAAAGTGCGTAAGACAAGGGAGCAAATGGGAACTTCAGTGAAGGGCACAAATGGGGAGGTGATAACAAGTAGTGGTGATGTGAGAAGGAGATGGAGTGAGTATTTTGAAGGTTTGTTGAATGTGTTTGATGATAGAGTGGCAGATATAGGGTGTTTTGGTCGAGGTGGTGTGCAAAGTGAGGGGGTTAGGGAAAATGATTTGGTAAACAGAGAAGAGGTAGTAAAAGCTTTGCGGAAGATGAAAGCCGGCAAGGTAGCAGGTTTGGATGGTATTGCAGTGGAATTTATTAAAAAAGGGGGTGACTGTATTATTGACTGGTTGGTAAGGTTATTTAATGTATGTATGACTCATGGTGAGGTGCCTGAGGATTCGCGGAATGCGTGCATAGTGCCATTGTACAAAGGCAAAGGGGATAAGAGTGAGTGCTCAAATTCCAGAGGTATAAGTTTGTTGAGTATTCCTGGTAAATTATATGGGAAGGTATTGATTGAGAGGGTGAAGGCATGTACAGAGCATCAGATTGGGGAAGAGCAGTGTGGTTTCAGAGGTGGTAGAGGATGTGTGGATCAGGTGTTTGCTTTGAAGAATGTATGAGAGAAATACTTAGAAAAGCAAATGGATTTGTATGTAGCATTTATGGATCTGGAAAAGGCATATGATAGAGTTGATAGAGATGCTCTGTGGAAGGTACTAAGAATATATGGTGTGGGAGGCAAGTTGTTAGAAGCATTGAAAAGTTTTTATTGAGGATGTAAGGCATGTGTAGGTGTAGGAAGAGAGGAAAGTGATTGGTTCTCAGTGAATGTAGGTTTGCGGCAGGGGTGTGTGATGTCTCCATTGTTGTTTAATTTGTTTATGGATGGGGTTGTTAGGGAGGTAAATGCAAGAGTTTTGGAAAGAGGGGCAAGCATGAAGTCTGTTGGGGATGAGAGAGCTTGGGATGTGAGTCAGTTGTTGTTCGCTGATGATACAGCGCTGGTGGCTGATTCATGTGAGAAACTGCAGAAGCTGGTGACTGAGTTTGGTAAAGTGTGTGAAAGAAGAAAGTTAAGAGTAAATGTGAATAAGAGCAAGGTTATTAGGTACAGTAGGGTTGAGGGTCAAGTCAATTGGGAGGTAAGTTTGAATGGAGAAAAACTGGAGGAAGTAAAGTGTTTTAGATATCTGGGAGTGGATCTGGCAGCAGATGGAACTATGGAAGCGGAAGTGGATCATAGGGTGGGGGAGGGGGCGAAAATCCTGGGAGCCTTGAAGAATGTGTGGAAGTCGAGAGCATTATCTCGGAAAGCAAAAATGGGTATGTTTGAAGGAATAGTGGTTCCAACAATGTTGTATGGTTGCGAGGCATGGGCTATGGATAGAGTTGTGCGCAGGAGGATGGATGTGCTGGAAATGAGATGTTTGAGGACAATGTGTGGTGTGAGGTGGTTTGATCGAGTAAGTAACATAAGGGTAAGAGAGATGTGTGGAAATAAAAAGAGCGTGGTTGAGAGAGCAGAAGAGGGTGTTTTGAAATGGTTTGGGCACATGGAGAGAATGAGTGAGGAAAGATTGACCAAGAGGATATATGTGTCAGAGGTGGAGGGAACGAGGAGAAGTGGGAGACCAAATTGGAGGTGGAAAGATGGAGTGAAAAAGATTTTGTGTGATCAGGGCCTGAACATGCAGGAGGGTGAAAGGAGGGCAAGGAATAGAGTGAATTGGATGGATGTGGTATACCGGGGTTGACGTGCTGTCAGTGGATTGAATCAGGGCATGTGAAGTGTCTGGGGTAAACCATGGAAAGCTGTGTAGGTATGTATATTTGCGTGTGTGGACGTATGTATATACATGTGTATGGCGGTGGGTTGGGCCATTTCTTTCGTCTGTTTCCTTGCGCTACCTTGCAAACGCGGGAGACAGCGACAAAGCAAAAAAAACAGCCACAACCAGGATTCGAACCTATGCACTCAACCCTGGGTGACCCATGAATGCTAATAGCTTGAGATCAGTAAAACAATGGGTGAAGATATTTAATGACAGCAATGGCACCACTACATATTCCCTCATTAAATGCTCTGGGAAGGCCACAAAAAAGTCTCTCCACATACTCTGAATGTTCTTAACTCTCAAGTGGAAGCAGATCCACACTTGGGTGCAACAGAATTACATGGAAAATACCCTAGACTGCTCAATGATGTACTGGTAAGGACAGTGCAGCACTGCTTACACAAGGAACTTTTTCCCAAAAAATCTTGGGGCAGTCACTGACAAGCACAGTGAAAGATTTCACCATGTCATTTTGGACATGGAAAAGCAGTGCCCTGGAAAGTGGAGCCCCTCTATGTTGGCGGATTACTGCTGGACACTAAGGAGGGATGTTCCTGAGGCCAAATATAGCCAAAAATCATACACTTCTACATTTTAGGGATAAGTTTTTAAGTGTAATACCAGCCGTGCTTAAGAATAAATAATATACACTTATTGCAAAATCTAACTGCTCTGACACTTAAGAACCATGCCTGATAGAAAAATTCTAAAAACATATTCGAAATCAACGTAAAAAGTACTACAAGATCAACCTATTTTACTTCATGGGACAAAAAAATAAAATTGTTGACCAATATTATCAAATTCTCACTCATTCTCACCATATGTCCAAAACATTTCAGCACACCCCTTTTCAGCTCTTTCAACCATATAATTTTCATTTCCACACTTCTCTCTTACCCTTTTATTACTTACTCAATCAAACTGCCTCACACCACATCTTGTTCATAAATATTTCATTTCCAACACATCCACCCTCCTTTAGACATCCTCATGCATTACATTCATATACTATTGTTGAGACTACCATATTGTCAAACATACCCATTTCTGCCTTCCCAGATAACACCCTCTCTTTCCACACATTATTCAATGCTCCCAGAACCTTTGTCTCCTTAATAATGATATGACTCACTTCCACTTCCATGATTGCATTTGTTGCCATATCCACTCCCGAGTATCTAAATCACTTTACTTCCTCCCGTCTTCTTTCCATTCAAACTCACCCCAACTAACTTGTCCATCTGCCTTATAGAGCATAATAAACTTACTTTTATTTACACTTACTCTTGACTTCTCTCTGTCACACAATCTTCTAAGCTCATTCACCAACTTCTTTAGTTTTTCACTTGAATCTACCACTAGTGCTATGTCATCAAGTACTGCTTTGGATTTTGCTCCAAAGAGCTGGCTAAGAAGAGTCACTGGTGCACCAGTTATGCCAAAGAGACAAAGGGATGAGCAACTAAGGGTGGTTGCACTGTATGTAAATGGGATGAATGGTGAGAGTAAATGGAGGGAGCTTGCTGAAAAATATAAAAGTTATAGATTAGATGCGCAGGGAACTGGGGAAACCTATATCTTTGGGCGGGTGTATGGAATGAAAATGGAAATGAAGAAAACAAGTTTTGAGAGGGCACAAAAGGAGTGCTATGGACTAGAATGAATGAGAATTATCAGGGAAGAGGGGAAAAGAAAGATGTCCAATTCTGCTATCACTGAGAGTGTGGGAGGGTGTTACAGAGCATGAATGGAATAGATCAAGAATAGTGAGGCTGAGAAGAAATGCTGGAATTGTAGAGTATGCAAGGGTATGTGTATGTGCATCTGTGAATATGAAGACCTTGTAAGTTAAGGATGAAATGAAGCATTTCTGGAGAAATTTGAATGACGATATAAATGGTTTTGGAATGAAAGAAACATGGATGCAATGGGTGATAAGAATGCGAAAGTTGGATGTAATGAAATCGGTGAGATAGTTGGTAAATGGGGAGTCCCTGCAGTCAATTAAAATGGAAGTAGATGTCTGTACTGAGAGGAGTTTACTCCTTGCAAACACCTTTTTTTTCAGCACAAGATGATCCACGGGTATCTACGGATGAGAAATGATGGAAGAGAAGAGCAAAAGGCTTTGATTGATTGTATGGCATCGGATGAAAGACTGAGAAAAGCCACAGTAAATTCTAGAGTTGGGAGAGGATTCTCTGGAGACTCTGACCATTTTGCAGTTTTTACTGGGGGATGAGGATAAGGGAGAAGTGGAGATATGTTGTAAGGAAGAATGGTGATGTAAAATTGTTGGCAAGTGAGAAGCTAAATCAGAAGAATGTAGGGAGGAGTGTGAAAGGAGGGTGACTGAAAGGTTGGAGAGAAGTTCAGTAAATGTAGGAATGCAGTCATGTGTGAATAAACTATTCAAAATGTTTAGAGAAAGACTATCAAAGGTTGTAGAATTAGTAGTTAGATACAAGGTAAGGAGATACAGAATTAAAATGGAAATGCATGATGGACAGAGGAGATCAAAAATATGGTGGAAGAGATGTAAAAGGCATATGGAAAACTGGTTGAAAGGAAGGTACCAGTGGAAGCTCAGCAAAGGAGGAGGGAAAAATATAGGTGTAAGTGGAATGTTATGAAGCTAATATAGGAAAGCAAAGAAAGAGTACATGAAGATTTCAGACAAAAGTTAAGTGAAAAGAATGAGGAAAATAAGAAACTGTACTGGAAGGAAGTGAAAAAGTAAAGAAATGGATGTAAGAGTGGAAACATTAATGTGAGAAGTAAGGAAGGGGAGTTGCTAAATCAAAAGGAGAAGTGAAAGGAAAATACAAAGAGTATTTTGAAGAAATGATGAATTTGAGAGAATGTGAGGCAGCAGTTATTACATGCATGGGTGTGGAGGATGGAAGAAAGAGGACACAAGTGCAAGGGCCTTTGTCAAAAAAGGGTGCTAAGAAGAGCAATAATGAGGCTAAAGGTAGGAAAAGCACATGGAGTGGATGGGCTTATCAAATATGATGAACTATGGAGGAGAGAGTATGATGGAGTGGATGCATCTGATATGTAGTTTAGCATGGAAACATAAGGTTATGCCTGAGGATTGGGTGAAAGCTATTTCGTTCTTTTATTCAAAAGAAAAGGTATTGAGGATGTATGTGGTGATCATAGGGGAATATGTTTGTTAAGTATACCAGGAAAAAGGGTATGCAAGAATGCTAATTGACAGGGTGATGGAAATGACAGAATGCAGAAATGAGTAGGGGGGGGGTTAGGAAAAGTAGGGGATGTGTGAATACGATTTTTTGTGGTGAAGATGACTGGAATGTATTTAGCGAAAGGTAAGGAGTTGTATGCATTTTTTATGAATCTGGAGAAAGCATATGACAGAGTCGAGTGGAATGCTTTATGGGATGTGTTGAGGATATATGGAGTGTTGGATGGTGTGAAAGCCTTCTAAGGAGAAGGAATACATTTGTAAGAATAGATAGAGAGTTGAGCATAAGTTTCCATATACAAGTGGGTGTGATGGAATGATAAGAGAGATGAAAGCAAATCCTGGGAAAGTGAGTGCAGAGATGGAGTGTGGTGGTGAGGTATGGTGGCTAGTGGCAACCCTGTTTGCAGATGGTACTGTGTCATTTGCTGGGAGTGGAGAGGAGTTGCAGGAGTTTGTAAGTGTGTTTCATGATGAGTGAAAGCATAGACTACTGATGGTTAATGCAAACTATAAAAAAGTAATTGTGTTTGAAAGGAAATAGAGTGAAAGTACAGATATTGCAAAACCATATAGAGTGAAAGATGAAAGGGTATTAACTGTTTTGAATATGTGGGTAGAAAGACTGGAAGAGGTGAGATTATTTATATATTTAGGAGCTACCTTAGGTAAGATTGGTGATATGGAAGGAGAGATTAGGGAGAAAGTAGAAAAATCATTGGGTCCCTTCATAGAATAATAAAGGGTAGAGGTGTAGATTTGGTAGTGAAGAGAGGATCAAACAGTCCTCCTAACCCTGAATCATGCAGCTGAAACATGGACATGAAATGAGTCACAGAAGTGACTATGGAAATAAGCTATTTGAGAGGAGCAAGTGGTATGATGAGATGGACAAAGAAAGAAATTAGCGGGTGTATGAGAGATGTGGTATTGCAGGGAATGCAAAGGGAATGAATTGTGGAGTAATAGAGTGGGTGAAATGTAGTACTTTAAGGTGATCTGGGTGTGTGGAAAGAATGCAAGATGAGGAATTTATGGGTGAGTGTATGATAGTACAATTAAAGGGGCCGGTATGATAAGAAGACCTCATGGGGAAGTAGTGTGGAAAAATACTGGAGGGACACAAATTGTGGAAGAATGCATGGAATAGTGTACGCAAGGGATGCATGTTAGGACAAGGATAAGTAGAGACTCTTTTGTCCTGGCCACTCACTTGATGGGAATTCCTGGAGGAAATGGGAGTCACAGATATAGACAGATTGATAGAGCTGGCTGCTTGTGTGCCCCTACCTCTAGTTAGAACATGCAATACTCGGCAAGCTGCTGCATCACATGATTATCATGAGGCCAATGACAACTCAAGGTTGAGCTGTTTTGAAAAGTATTTCTTCCCCTACATCTTGAAGCTTTGGAACTTTCTATTCCCACATCTTTCCCAATAACAATATCCTGGCACATCTTAAAAGACAGTATTTTCACTTCTTCCAAAATCTATAAATACTTTGTTCTTTCTCCCTTTCATTAACCTCTCTATACTTCAATTAAGGCTCGACTTTGATGTGGATTTTTGTTCGTGACTGGAGAGAAAAAGAAAGCTAACTCATCCCCTACAAATGGAGTTAGAATTTTGAGGGACTGTTGATGTTTGATGATAGGGTGGCACATGTAGGGCTTTTGGCTTAGGGAGTTATGTGAAGTGAGAGAGTTACGGAGAGTAGTTCAATGAAAACTGAAGTGGTGGTGAAAGTCTTTCATATGATGTGGCAAGGCAGCAGGAGTGGATGGTAGTGCTGTTGAATTTCTTAAGAAAAGGGAGGGTGACTGTGTTGTTTGACAGGTTAGTTAGGGTATTCAATGCATATATGGATCATAGTAAAGTGCCTGAGGATTAGCAGAATGCATGTAAAATGCCAATGTATAAAGGCAAGGGGGATAAAGGTAAGTATTCAAACTACAGAGGTATAAGTTTGTTAAGTGCAACTGGTAAGTTGTATAGGAGTGATGATTTAAAGAGTGAATGTGTTTACAGAGAAACAGACAAGGAAGGAACAATATGGTTTCATGAGTGGTAGACACTGTGCTGTTCACATGTATGCTTTAAGGAAAGTGTGTGAGAAGCACTTAGAGAAAAAGAAGGATTCAAATGTGGTATTTGTGGATCTGGAGAAAGTATATGATAGTGTTGATAAAGATGCCTTGTAGAAGGTCTTACAAATATATGGTGAGGGAGAAAAGCTTTTAGAAGCAGTGTGATGTTTTTATCAAGAGTATATGGTATGTGTATGACTAGGAAGAGAAGAAAGGGAGTGGTCCCAAGTGAAGGTTGGTCTGCAGCAGGGATGAGTGATGTTACCATGGCTGTTGTATTTAATGAATGCAAGGGCCTTGAAGAGACTGATAAGTATGCAGTCGGTATGAGAAGATGGGGTACTAGGAGGTGAGTCAGTTATTTGCTTATGACACAGCACTGGTGGGAGATATGAGTGAAAAACTGCCAAAGGTGGTGATGAATTTGTAAGTGTTAAAGGAGAAAGGTGAGGGGTAAATTTGAATAAAAGCAAGGTTTTTAAGCCTAGCATTGTATAGGGACAAGTAAGTTGGGGTGTGAGTTTGAATAGACAAAATTTGGAGGAAGTAAAGAGTTTCTGATAATGAGAGAGAGAGAGAGAGAGAGAGAGAGAGAGAGAGAGAGAGAGAGAGAGAGAGAGAGAGAGAGAGAGAGAGAGAATGCCAGCAAAGAGAGCCACGGAAGCAGAAGTGAGTCATAGGGTGAGTGAGGAGGTGTAGGTTCTGTTAGCACTAAGGAATGTGTTGAAAGAGAAGGGCAGATGCTTTGGAAATTAAATGTATGAGGACAATATGAGGTGTGAGGTAGTCTGAAAGAGCAAGTAATAAAAGGATAAGAGAGATTTGGTAATAAGAAGAATGTGGTTGACACAACTGACAAGCATATGCTGAAATGGTTTGGACACTCGGAGAGAATTATTAAGATGTTGACAAAGTGGATATATGTGTCAAAAGTAGAGGGGACAAGGAGAAAGGGGAGACCAAATTGGCAATGGAAGGATGGATTGACAAAGATCTTGAGTGATCAGAGCATGAATATGCAGGAGGGTGAATGCCATGAACAGAATAGAGTGGAATGGAATGATGTGGTATACAAGGGTCGATATGCTGTCAATATAGTGAGCCAGGGCATGTGAAGGGGCTGGGGGACACTATGGAAAGGTAAATGAGGTCTGGTTGTGGACAATGGGCTGTGGTTTCAGTGCATTGCACATGACTGATAAAGAATGGATGTGAACAAAAGAGGCCTTTCTTCATCTGTTCCTGGTGCTACCTTACTAAATGTGGGAAACAGCAAACACAGCAAACAAGTATGAGAAATTCATGTACATACAACACAGGTATTCTGAATAAGACAGACATCTTAAGTGAATTCTTTTCTCTATAAATCATCAAACTTTAAAAAGGACACTTTCCTTTTCATAAATTGATATGAAGTACTATGCAAAGCAAGACAGACCAACAAAAATAAGACATACATATGGAGAGAGAGCAACAGATAGATTTTGCTCCTTTTGAATATGAGTTTGTGTCTAATACCTCACAGAAAATGGTGAGAACACACTTTTTATTGATCTACAGAAAGAAAAAGTTCAAATAATCAACAGAAGACAAATCATGAAATAAATTAGTGTTATATTTAAAGAAAATAAATCCAACCATAACAACACAACAACATAAAAGGTTAAGCCTAATTATGCTGTCAATGACCGCCACTTCCTCTTTTAACACTAATATGACAATACTCTTCCCCACCTTCCATACATTTATATAGTCAATGTAAAATACATTCTAAATAAATTCTATACAGGATGTCATGAAAGCAATTCTGAAGGTATGAGTAATATATATCAAACATAGAAAAGAGAGTTATACTGTAAAAATATTCACCATCCTCAGCTAGCCACTCCTGCATCAAACCAAACACACAATAAATCAAAGGAGTTCAAGTTTCATGAATAAATGATTGACTTTAAAAGTCTGTGTCTACATACAGATATTTTAAAGATACATACCTTAAACACTTACCAGTATTTAATTGTACAATATTTCAAAGGTTTGTTGAATGGTGAAAACTGAAGGTTTGCATTAAAATCATAGAAATCTATATACATCTAGAGCAAAGCAATCAGGTAAACTGAAATAATAATTCCACAGCAGGAGGCAAGGGAGAGGAAGGAAATGTTGGGGAACCTATATGGGGCAGGAGTTTTTTTGAAAAGAGGATGTTTGGGAGGGAAGAGTGTGATGGAGAGAAATGAGGTTATTAGGGAGAAAGGGGTTGGTGAGTGGGGAAAGGATGTTGGAGAAGGATGAGTGTGTCAGGGAGAGTAAAACTGATGGAGACAGCAATGGGTGATGAGATACAAATGTTTCAGAAAGATGGGGTGTTGGGAAGGAATAGAACCTAAGACACCTATGAAGAGATTTTGCCTGAATGGCAGGGGTAGCACACAGTACTTACAAAGGAGAGGTTTGAGGAAAGTGGAAAGAGGGTGTTGCAGAGGGAGAGATGAACAGTGTTAGGGAGGAAAGTAGCTGTTGAGGAGGAGGGTGTTGGGTACAGAGGAGAGTTTTGAGAAGGGAAGATGGAGTTAGGAAGAGCAGGAAATTCTGAGGAGGGAGGAGATTGTATATATGGAAACCACTGCTCATGATTACATTACTTTTCAAAGTTACTTGACCCATGCACTTACCATTAAATATCTTACTCTCATCAAAATGTACCTAGTATTAATTCTTAACTGATTTTCATGCAGGTCCCTGCAGAAACATTTAACCTAATTGGTAATCTAATAATGTGGGCAACAATCACAGAGTGAAAGTGCAACTATCACAAACAATTACAACGCATGTAAATGGTGTCTAACGCATAAACATTGCAATTACTATTTTTGACTCATCAAATCATACAGTACTTTTTCCCATTATACCTGGATTTTTATTCAGGTCTCTTCAGAAATGTCTAACTCATACTAATGATATGAGAAACAGACAAAATATAAACGGAAAATCAAACTTAATAGTTCATCATATATTAACGCTGTTGAACCCACAGTGTTATCATTCATTAGCATATACATCATATATTAATGCTGTTAAACCTGCAGTGTTATCATTCATTATCTTACACTAATCATGATATATAGTATTTTATCATCTAGCATTTAATTTTGTACAGTTCCCTTAAATTTTTTTCATTCTAATTCATGAACCCACAAAGTGAGTAATAATCACAATGCACATGTGTAACTACTGCTCAAAATTACGATTCATTATCCAATACTCATCAAAATATACAGTTTTTATATACTTGATACTTATTCTTATACAGCGTTTTTGAAAACTATCTTATCAAATTCATAAAACCAACAATTTTACTTTCTTTCTTTTTCTTTCGTACTATTCGCCATTTCCCACATTAGCGAGGTAGCGTTATCAACAGAGGACTGGGCCTTAGAGGGAATATCCTCACCTGGCCCCCTTCTCTGTTCCCTCTTTTGGAAAATTAAAAAAAAAACGAGAGGGGAGGATTTCCAGCCACCCGCTCCCTTCCCTTTTAGTCGCCTTCTACGACACGCAGGGAATACGTGGGAAGTATTCTTTCTCCCCTATCCCCAGGGATAACAATTTTACTAAAATGAATAAAAAATGGAGAACTGATGTCTGGCCAAGCTGCCCAGGCCACAAGCATGGTATGCCTATGGCTGAGGCCTCACCCTCCATGCCCAAAAGCATCAACATTAAGAAGAAAAACAGAATAACACACACATAATACAGTGAATGATGTTATTATTATATGATTATCTTTTTCATAATGGCTGTTTCTGGCATTAGCAAGGTAGTGCCAGGAGCAGAAAGATATGCCACAACTGCTCACATCCATTCTCTAGCTGTCATGTGTACTGCACTAAAACCAGATCCCTATCCACAACCAGGCCCCACAGACCTTTCCATGGTTTACCCTAGATGCTTCATATGCCCTGCTTCTGTCCAATAACGGCATGTCAACCCATGTACACCACAATGTTCCAATTCACTCTATCCCATGCAAATCTTTCACCCTCCTGCATGTTCAGGCCATAATCAATCAAAATCTTTTTCACTTCATCCTCTCATTTCCAATTTTGTCTCCCTGTTCTCCTTGTTCCCTCCACTTCTGACTTGTATCCTCTTTTTCAACCTTTCCTCATTCATTTTCCCTATATGGCCAAACCATTTCAGAATACCCTCTTCAGCTCTCTCAATAACACTCCATCTATTACCCCACCTATCTCTTAACCTTTCATTACTTACTCGTTCTAACCAACTCACACCACATATTGTCCTTAAACATTTAATTTCCAACACACCCATTATAACAATCATTATTACTATCATCCCTGGGGATTGGGGAGAAAGGATAATGTACACATATCTTCCATATCAATGAAGTGGTGAAGAAACAAAGAAAAATATTCATTTGCTCGCATTCATTCTCTAGATGTTATGAGTAATGCCCTGAAACCACAGCCCCCTTCCCATTGCTTGGCCCCACACACCTCTGTGGTTTCCCCCAGCTGTTTCACATGCCCTGGTTCAGTCCAATGAGAGCTCATCTACCCCTGTATATTACATCACTCCAAATCACTTGTGCACACCTTTCACCTTCCTGCATGTTCAGGTCTTGTGCTCTCAAAATCTTTTTAATTCCATCCTTCTGTCCCCAGTTTAGTCTCCCCCTTCCCCTCATCCCAACCATTTCTGACACATACATCCTGATTGTCAACCTCTCCTTGCTCATTCTCTCCACAAGTTCAAAGTATTCCTGCACACTCTCTTCAGCTCTCTCAACCATACTTTTCTTATAACCACACCTCTCTCATACCCTAATATTACTTACTCAATCAACCCTTTTCACACTAAATACTGTTCTTAAACATTTCATTTCCAACACCTTCAACGTTTTTCAAAAATTCTCATCTATTACCCATGCCTTGTTTCCATACCAAATCACTGGGAATAATATATCTTCAAACACAAAGATTTTTTGCTATCCCAGATAGTAACTCCTTTTTCCAAACATTCCTTAATGCTCCTAATCCCCCTCCCCACCTCTCTCTCCCAACACCCACCCTATGATGCATCTCTGCTTCTATGGTTCCATTTGCTGCCATGTTCCCTCCCAGGTATCTAAAGCACTTCAATTTCACAAATTTTTCTTTGATCAGACTCAAATCTCAACTAGCCAGTTTCTCTGATTTGCTAAACCTGATAACCATGCTTTTAATCATTTATTCTCAACTTGCTCCTTTAACACACTCTCCCAGTCTTACACGACAGCCTCTGCAGTTTCTCACTTGAATCTGGCACCAGAACCATGTCATCAGCAAACATTACCTGACCTACTTCCCAGGCCCCCTCATCCCCACAGAATGCACCTCTGCCCCCTCCCTAATCAAATTAAGCTTCCATGGTAACACCAAACATACCCGCTGCAGATCCACCTTCACTTTGATGCACTCTAACTCCTCTCAACCTACTGACATGCCCTACTCTCTTGATATAAACTCCTCACTACTACCAATAGCTTTCCTCCCACTCCATAAATCCACATCACTCTCCACAAAGCATCTCCATCAACCCTGTTAACTGCTTTTTTTCAGATCAATAAATGTCCCATACAAAGCCTTCTGCTTCTCAAAGTATTTCTCACACACATTCTTCAAAGTAAACACCTGATACACACATACTTCACCACTCTTTAAACCATATTTTTCCTTCCCTATCTGATGCTCTGTGCATGCACACCCTCTGTATTGCCACTCTTTCATACAACTTACCTGAGATGCTTAACAAACTTTGACCTCTACCTCTATGACCTGAACATTCATCTTTGTCCCCCATGCTATAATGATCAATCCTCAGGCACCTCCCCATGATCCATACAGACTAATAATTCTAACTAACCAATCACCATCACATTTAACCTTTTTCTTTAGGAATTCCACTACATTGCTGTCCATGACAGCTGCCTTGCCCTTTCAATACCTCATCTCTATTCACCAAACCACTTGCCATAATTCTCTCAATTCTATACCACTCCAACTGGAACACACAACATATGCCATGCTATCATCAAACACATTCAACAAACCTTAAAGGTACTCACTGTACCTCCTCTTAACCTTGTCATCGCCATTACCACTGTCCCATTTGCCCCCTTCACCAATGTTCCCATGTGTTTTGTTTTTGTAACATTATCAACCTCCATCCAAAATACATTTCATTCTCCCTGAAGTTTGCTGATACTCATCCCAACTCTAATTTGCCCTCTTTTTCAGCACCCTGAACTTTCCACTTGACTTTGTGCCATTCTCTTCTACATCTCCCAAACACTTGCACTCCTTCCCTAAACATCCCACCCATAAATCTCTCTTTTCTCCTTAACCAGCAACTTTAATTCATTGTCCTATCTTTCACTACCCTTTCCTGCCTGCTCACCTCCCACATTCTTCTCTTACACATACTAGTACTGCTTCTCTAAATATTTCTTATCCATATCATAACTATGATCATTAACATCATTCATCCCTGGAGATATGGGAGAAAAAATTACTGCCCATGTATTCCCTCCATGACTTAAGAGGGTGACAGAGGGGTGGGAGCAGGTGGCTGGATAGCGTCCCTTCCAGTATTACTATCTAAAAAGAAGGAACAGAGTAAGGAGCCAAGTGAGAAATTTTTCCTCTGAGGCTTTGTCATCTGCTCTTGACGCTACCTCACTCATGCAGGAAATAGTGAACATGTATGAAAAACTATCAATATTATCATATTCTATTATTACACTTGATTGTCGAGTCTCACGTCAGTGAGGTAGCACCAGGAAACAAAGAAAGACCCATCCACTCATATACACAAATATATACATACATATCAGCATACACACACAAACGGAGAAGGAACAGAGAAGGGGGCCAAGTGAGGATATTCCCTCTAAGGCTCACTCTCTGTTCTTAACACGACCTTGCTAATGCAGAAAATGGTGACTATGAATGAAAAAAAATATATAATTATTTATATTCATCATACTTTGTCACTGTCTCCCACGTTAGCGAGGTAACACAAGGAAACAGACGAAAGAATGGCCCAACCCACCTACATACACTTGTATATACATAAACGCCCACACACACACATGTACATACCTATACATTTCAACGTATACATACATATACACACACAGACATATACATACATACAAGTATAAATTCATACATGCTGCCTTCATCCATTCCTGCCGCCACCCCACCACACGATATGGCACCCCCCTCCTCCCGTGTGAGCACAAGGTAGCACTAGGAAAAGAAAACAAAGGCCACATTCATTCACACTCAATCTCTGGCTGTCATGAAACCACAGCTCCCTTTCCACATCCAGGCCCAATGAAACTTTCCATGGTTTACCCCAGACGCTTCACATGCCCTAGTTCAATCCACTGACAGCACGTCAACCCTGGTATACCACATCGTTCCAATTCACTTTACTCCTTTCAATCCTTTCACCCTCCTGTATGTTCAGGCCCCTATTGCTCAAAATCTTTTTCACTCCATCCTTCCACCTCCAATTTGGTCTACCACTTCTTGTTCCCTCCAACTCTGACACATATATCCTCTATGTCAGTCTTTCCTCACTCATTCTCTCCATGTGACCAAACCATTTAAATGCACCCTCTTCTGCTCTCAACCACATTCTTTTTATTACCACACATCTCTCTTACCCTTTCATTACTTACTCGATCAAACCACCTCACACCACATATGGTCCTCAAACATCTCATTTCCAACACATCCACCCTCCTCCGCACAACCATATCTATAGCCTATGCCTAACAACCATATAACATAGTTGGAGCCACTTTTCCTTCAAACATACCCACTTTTGCTCTCCAATATAACATTCTTGCCTTCCACATATTCTTCAACACTCCCAGAACCTTATGACTCACTTCTGCTTCAATGGTTCCATCCGCTGCCAAATCCACTCCCAGATATCAAATACATTTCACTTCCTCCAGTTTTTCTCAATTCAAAACTTACCTCCCAATTGACTTGTTCCTCAACCCCACTGTACCTAATAACCTTGCTCTTATTCACATTTACTCTCAGCTTTCATCTTTCCAACACTACCAAACTCAGTTACTAACTTCTGCAGTTTCTCACCCGAATCAGCCACCAGTGCTGTATCATCAGCAAACAACAACTGACTCACTTTCCAAGCTCTCTCATCCACAACAGACTTCATACTTGCCCCTCTCTCCAAAACTCTTGCATTCACCTCCCTAACAACCCCATCCATAAACAAATCAAACATCCATGGAGACACCAAGCACCCCTGCCACAAACAGACATTCACTAGGAACCAATCACTTTCCTCTCTTCCCACTCGTACACATGCCTTACATCCTCGATAAAACTTTACACTGCTTCTAGCAACTTACTTCCCACACCATATATTTTTAATACCTTCCACAGAGCATCTCTATCAACTCTATCATATGCCTTCTCCAGATCCATAAATGCTACATACAAATCCATTTGCTTTTCTAAGTATTTCTCACATACATTCTTCAAAGCAAACACCTGATCCACACATCCTCTACCACTTCTGAAACCACACTGCTCTTCCCCAATCTGATGCTCTGTACATGCCTTCACCCTCTCAATCAATACCCTCCCATATAATTTACCAGGAATACTCAACAAGCTTATACCTCTGTAATTTGAGCACTCACTCTTATCCCCTTTGCCTTTGTACAATGGCACTATGCACGCATTCCGCCAATCCTCAGGCACCTCACCATGAGTCATACATACATTAAATAACCTTACCAACCAGTCAACAATACAGTCACCCCCTTTTTTAATAAATTCCACTGCAATACCATCCAAACCTGCTGCCTTGCCGGCTTTCATCTTCCGCAAAGCTTTCACTACCTCTTCTCTGTTTACCAAATCATTTTCCCTAACCCTCTCACTTTGCACACCACCTCGACCAAAACACCCTATATCTGCCACTCTATCATCAAACACATTCAACAAACCTTCAAAATACTCACTCCATCTCCTTCTCACATCACCACTACTTGTTATCACCTCCCCATTTGCGCCCTTCACTGAAGTTCCCATTTGCTCCCTTGTCTTACGCACTTTATTTACCTCCTTCCAGAACATCTTTTTATTCTCCCTAAAATTTAATGATACTCTCTCACCCCAACTCTCATTTGCCCCTTTTTTCACCTCTTGCACCTTTCTCTTGACCTCCTGTCTCTTTCTTTTATACATCTCCCACTCAATTGCATTTTTTCCCTACAAAAATCGTCCAAATGCCTCTCTCTTCTCTTTCACTAATACTCTTACTTCTTCATCCCACCACTCACTACCCTTTCTAATCAACCCACCTCCCACTCTTCTCATGCCACAAGCATCTTTTGCGCAATCCATCACTGATTCCCTAAATACATCCCATTCCTCCCCCACTCCCCCTACTTCCATTGTTCTCACCTTTTTCCATTCTGTACTCAGTCTCTCCTGGTACTTCCTCACACAGGTCTCCTTCCCAAGCTCACTTACTCTCACCACCCTCTTCACCCCAACATTCACTCTTCTTTTCTGAAAACCCATACAAATCTTCACCTTAGCCTCCACAAGATAATGATCAGACATCCCTCCAGTTGCACCTCTCAGCACATTAACATCCAAAAGTCTCTCTTTCGCACGCCTGTCAATTAACACGTAATCCAATAACGCTCTCTGGCCATCTCTCCTACTTACATAAGTATACTTATGTATATCTCGCTTTTTAAACCAAATATTCCCAATCATGAGTCCTTTTTCAGCACATAAATCTACAAGCTCTTCACTATTTCCATTTACAACACTGAACACCCCATGTATACCAATATATATATATATATATATATATATATATATATATATATATATATATATATATATATATATATATATATTATCCCTGGGGATAGGGGAGAAAGAATACTTCCCACGCATTCCTCACGTATCATAGAAGGCGACTAAAGGGGACGGGAGTGGGGGGCCTGAAACCCTCCCCTCCTTGTATTTTAACTTTCTAAAAGGGGAAACAGAAGAGAGTCACGCGGGGAGTGCTCATCCTCCTCAAAGGGTTGTCTAAATGCGTGTGGATGTAACCAAGATGAGAAAAAAGTAGAGATAGGTAGTATGTTTGAGGAAAGGAACCTGGATGTTTTGGCTCTGAGTGAAACGAAGCTCAAGGGTAAAGGGGAAGAGTGGTTTGGGAATGTCTTGGGAGTAAAGTCAGGGGTTAGTGAGAGGACAAGAGCAAGGGAAGGAGTAGCATTACTCCTGAAACATGAGTGGTAAGACTATGTGATAGAGTGTAAGAAAGTAAACTCTAGATTGATATGGGTAAAACTGAAAGTGGATGGAGAGAGATGGGTGATTATTGGTGCATATGTACCTGGACATCAGAAGAAAGATCATGAGAGGCAAGTGTTTTGGGATCAGCTGAATGAGTGTGTTAGTAGTTTTGATGCACGAGACCGGGTTATAGTGATGGGTGATTTGAATGCAAAGGTGAGTAATGTGGCAGTTGAGGGAATAACTGGTATAAATGGGGTGTTCAGTGTTGTAAATGGAAATGGTGAAGAGCTTGTAGATTTATGTGCTAAAAAAGGAATGGTGATTGGGAATACCTGGTTTAAGAAGAGAGATATACATAAGTATACGTATGTAAGTAGGAGAGATGGCCAGAGAGCATTATTGGATTATGTGTTAATTGATTGGCGTGCGAAAGAGAGACTTTTGGATGTTCATGTGCTGGGAGGTGCAACTGGAGGGATGTCTGATCATTATCTTGTGGAGGCAAAGATGAGGATTTGTAGAGGTTTTCAGAAAAGAAGGGAGAATGTTGGGGTGAAGAGAGTGATGAGAGTAAGTGAGCTTGGGAAGGAGACTTGTGTGAGGAAGTACCAAGAGAGACTGAGTACAGAATGGAAAAAGGTGAGAACAAAGGGGGTAAGGGGAGTGGGGGAGGAATGGGATGTATTTAGGGAAGCAGTGATGGCTTGCGCAAAAGATGCTTGTGGCATGAGAAGCATGGGAGTTAGGCAGATTAGAAAGGGTGGTGAGTGGTGGGATGAAGAAGTAAGATTATTAGCGAAAGAGAAGAGGCACACATGAGGGGGGAGGGGGTTGTTATTACATGTGTGGCGGGGTGGCGATGGGAATGAATAAAGGCAGACAGTATGAATTATGTACATGTGTATATATGTATATGTCTGTGTGTGTATATACATGTATACGTTGAGATGTATAGGTATGTGTATTTGCGTGTGTGGACGTGTATGTATATACATGGGTATGTGGGTGGGTTTGGCCATTCTTTCGTCTGTTTCCTTGCGCTACCTCGCTAACGCGGGAGACAGCGACAAAGCAAAATAAAAAAAATAATATATATATATATATATATATATATATATATATATATATATATATATATATATATATATATTGTATGGTTGCGAGGCGTGGGCTATGGATAGAGTTGTGCGCAGGAGGATGGATGTGCTGGAAATGAGATGTTTGAGGACAATGTGTGGTGTGAGGTGGTTTGATCGAGTGAGTAACGTAAGGGTAAGAGAGATGTGTGGAAATAAAAAGAGCGTGGTTGAGAGAGCAGTAGAGGGTGTTTTGAAGTGGTTTGGGCACATGGAGAGGATGAGTGAGGAAAGATTGACCAAGAGGATATATGTGTCGGAGGTGGAGGGAGCAAGGAGAAGAGGGAGACCAAATTGGAGGTGGAAAGATGGAGTGAAAAAGATTTTGTGTGATCGGGGCCTGAACATGCAGGAGGGTGAAAGGAGGGCAAGGAATAGAGTGAATTGGAGCGATGTGGTATACCGGGGTTGACGTGCTGTCAGTGGATTGAATCAAGGCATGTGAAGCGTCTGGGGTAAACCATGGAAAGCTGTGTAGGTATGTATATTTGCATGTGTGGACGTATGTATATACATGTGTATGGGGGGGGTTGGGCCATTTCTTTCGTCTGTTTCCTTGCGCTACCTCGCAAACGCGGGAGACAGCGACAAAGTATAAAAAAAATATATATATATATATATATATATATATATATATATATACATATATATTATCCCTGGGGATAGGGGAGAAAGAATACTTCCCACGTATTCCCTGCGTGTCGTAGAAGGCGACTAAACGGGAAGGGAGCGGGGGGCTGGAAATCCTCCCCTCTCGTTTTTTTTTTTTTTTTTTTTTTTTTCTTCCCCAAAAGAAGGAACAGAGAAGGGGGCCAGGTGAGGATATTCCCTCAAAGGCCCAGTCCTCTGTTCTTAGCGCTACCTCGCTAATGCGGGAAATGGCGAATAGTATGAGAAAAAAAAAAAAAATACATATATATATATATATATATATATATATATATATTGCTGCTGTCTCATGTGTTAGCGAGGTAGTGCAAGGAAACAGACGAAAGAAGTAGCACTAGGAAAAGACAACAAAGGCCCCATTCATTCACGCTCAGTCTCTAGCTGTCATGTAATAATGCACCAAAACCACAGCTCCCTTTCCACATCCAGGCCCCACACAACTTTCCATGGTTTACCCCAGACGCTTCACATGCCCTGGTTCAATCCATTGACAGCACATCGACCCCGGTATACCGCATCATTCCAATTCACTCTATTCCTTGCACACCTTTCACCCTCCTGCATGTTCAGGCCCCAATCACTCAAAATCTTTTTCACTCCATCTTTCCACCTCTAATTTGGTCTCCCACTTCTCTTCGTTCCCTCCACCTCCGACACATATATCCTCTTGGTCAATCTTTCCTCACTCATTCTCTCCATGTGACCACACCATTTCAAAACACCCTCTTCTGCTCTCTCAACCACACTCTTTTTATTTCCACACCTCTCTTACCCTTACATTACTTACTCGATCAAACCACCTCACACCACATATTGTCCTCAAACATCTCATTTCCAGCACATCCACCCTCCTGCGCACAACCCTATCCATAGCCCACGCCTCGCAACCATACAACATTGTTGGAACCACTATTCATTCTAAGATACCCATTTTTGCTTTCCGAGATAATGTTCTCGACTTCCAAACATTCTTCAAGGTTCCCAGAATTTTCGCCCCCTCCCCCACCCTATGATATATATATATATATATATATATATATATATATATATATATATTATCCCTGGGGATAGGGGAGAAAGAATACTTCCCACGTATTCCCTGCGTGTCGTAGAAGGCGACTAAAAGGGGAGGGAGCGGTGGCTGGAAATCCTCCCCTTTCTTGTTTTTTTTAATTTTCCAAAAGAAGGAACAGAGAAGGGGGTCAGGTGAGGATATTCCCTCTAAGACCCAGTTCTATGTTCTTAACGCTACCTCGCTAATGCGGGAAATGGCAAATAGTATGAAAAAAAAAAAAATATATCTATATATATATATATATATATATATATATATATATATATATATATATATATATATCTCAGAAAGCAAAAATGGGTATGTTTGAAGGAATAGTGGTTCCAACAATGTTCTATGGTTGCGAGGCGTGGACTATGGATAGAGTTTTGCGCAGGAGGATGGATGTACTGGAAATGAGATGTTTGAGGACAATGTGTGGTGTGAGGTGGTTTGATCGAGTAAGTAACGTAAGGGTAAGAGAGATGTGTGGAAATAAAAAGAGCGTGTTTGAGAGAGCAGAAGAGGGTGTTTTGAAATGGTTTGGTCACATGGAGAGAATGAGTGAGGAAAGATTGACCAAGAGGATATATGTGTCGGAGGTGGAGGGAACGAGGAGAAGAGGGAGACCAAATTGGAGGTGGAAAGATGGAGTGAAAAAGATTTTGTGTGATCGGGGCCTGAACATGCAGGAGGGTGAAAGGAGGGCAAGGAATAGAGTGAATTGGAGCGATGTGGTATACCGGGGTTGACGTGCTGTCAGTGGATTGAATCAAGGCATGTGAAGCGTCTGGGGTAAACCATGGAAAGCTGTGTAGGTATGCATATTTGCATGTGTGGACGTATGTATATACATGTGTATGGGGGTGGGTTGGGCCATTTCTTTCGTCTGTTTCCTTGCACTACCTCGCAAACGCGGGAGACAGCGACAAAGCAAAAAAAAAAATATATATATATATATATATATATATATATATATATATTTTTTTTTTTATTTTGCTTTGTCGCTGACTCCCGCGTTTGCGAGGTAGCGCAAGGAAACAGACGAAAGAAATGGCCCAACCCACCCTCATACACATGTATACGTCCACACACGCAAATATACATACCTATACATCTCAATGTACACATATATATACACACACAGACACATACATATATAACCATGCACACAATTCACACTGTCTGCCTTTATTCATTCCCTTCGCCACCTCGCCACACATGGAATACCATCCCCCTCCCCCCTCATGTGTGCAAGGTAGCGCTAGGAAAAGACAACAAAGGCCCCATTCGTTCACACTCAGTCTTTAGCTGTCATGCAACAATGCCCGAAACCACAGCTCCCTTTCCACATCCAGGCCCCACACAACTTTCCATGGTTTACCCCAGACGCTTCACATGCCCTGATTCAATCCACTGACAGCACGTCAACCCCGGTATACCACATCGATCCAATTCATTCTATTCCTTGCCCGCCTTTCACCCTCCTGCATGTTCAGGCCCCGATCACACAAAATCTTTTTCACTCCATCTTTCCACCTCCAATTTGGTCTCCCACTTCTCCTCGTTCCCTCCACCTCCGACACATATATCCTCTTGGTCAATCTTTCCTCACTCATTCTCTCCATGTGCCCAAACAATTTCAAAACACCCTCTTCTGCTCTCTCAACCACGCTCTTTTTATTTCCACACATCTCTCTTACCCTTACATTACTTACTCGAACAAACCACCTCACACCACACATTGTCCTCAAACATCTCATTTTCAGCACATCCACCCTCCTGCGCACAACTCTATCCATTGCCCACGCCTCGCAACCATACAACATTGTTGGAACCACTATTCCTTCAAACATACCCATTTTTGCTTTCCGAGATAATGTTCTCGACTTCCACACATTCTTCAAGGCTCCAAGGTTTTTCACCCCCTCCCCCACCCTATGATTCACTTCCGCTTCCATGGTTCCATCCGCTGCCAGATCCACTCCCAGATATCTAAAACACTTTACTTCCTCCAGTTTTTCTCCATTCAAACTTACCTCCCAATTGACTTGACCCTCAACCCTACTGTACCTAATTACCTTGCTCTTATTCACATTTACTCTTAACTTTCTTCTTTCACACACTTTACCAAACTCAGTCACCAGCTTCTGCAGTTTCTCACATGAATCAGCCACCAGCGCTGTATCATCAGCGAACAACAACTGACTCACTTCCCAAGCTCTCTCATCCACAACAGACTTCATACTTGCCCCTCTTTCCAAAACTCTTGCATTCACCTCCCTAACAACCCCATCCATAAACAAATTAAACAACCATGGAGACATCACACACCCCTGCCGCAAACCTACATTCACTGAGAACCAATCACTTTCCCCTCTTCCTACACCTGCACATGCCTTACATCCTCGATAAAAACTTTTCAGTGCTTCTAACAACTTGCCTCCCACACCATATATTCTTAATACCTTCCACAGAGCATCTCTATCAACTCTATGATATGCCTTCTCCAGATCCATAAATGCTACATACAAATCCATTTGCTTTTCTAAGTATTTCTCACATACATTCTTCAAAGCAAACACCTGATCCACCTGATTGGAACTATTATCACTATTATTATTATTATTATCATCATCATTGACAGCTAGAGACTTAGTGTGAACAAATGTGGCCTTTTTTGTCTGTTTTCGTGACACTACCTTGTTGAAGCTAAGGGTAGTGATGCTGTTTCTTGTGGGGCAGGGTAGTGCCAGAAATGGATGAAGTATGTACATGTAAATGTATGTATATGTGTATAAGTTAATATACATATGTATGTATATGAGCATGTACGGGCATTTATGTATATATCTGTGTATATGAGTGGATGGGACATTCTTCGTCTGTTTCCTGGTGCTACCTTGCTGAAGTGGAAAACAGCGATTTGGTATAATAATAATAACTAATAATAATAATTATCATCATTAATAGTGGTTTTATTACTATTATCATATACTATTATACTATACACTATCATTATCATTATTATTATCATTATTATTATTATTATTATTATCATTATCATTATCATTAATATTATTATATATCACTTGGACCCATCTTCCAGGGGTTTCTGCAGCTTCAAGGCTGTGCTGAAATCAGTGTCAGGAAAAGGGTGAACTCCTTTGAAGTAAGAAGTTTTTCAACATGATTGTACTCCAATAATACAACATTGTTAATGGTTACTTTTCGCTTTTGGTGTAACCACAAGCAGAAAGAATCCAATAAATCATTAAACATTTTTATACATACCCACTACTGAACTAAATATTAAGAATATTTTTCTTGATTTCTATAAAAATATAATGAAATAAGTAAACAGAAAGATAAAACCTATTCTGGTGTTCTGGTAAATATCTTTTCTGTAATATACATTTTCAGTGAAAAAAGTGCTGGTTCTCTAGTATTTACTTATCTATTTTCTATTTTTCTCTAGTCAACAAGTATATGTTTTGGGCCTCTTTTTGTTTTATTCATGCTCATAGTTATACAACTTACTGGAGAACACTTTTTGTCTTATTCTGGCTTTATCAAACCATTATTTTTCATTATCTAATGTGGATTTTAAGGGATACTAATTCCATATACAGAAAATACAGCTTTTTCAATGTAATCTAATTTTCTGATGGTAAAAATAACACTGTTTCTTTATCATCTTTTTCATATAATTGTCTTTACTATATTTGTCTTTCAAGGAGTATTAATCCTTTCATGTTTTAGTGTGCAGGCCAAATGTCATCCCTATACTGACTGACAATGCAGGTTAAGTCATACTAATCTTCACCCACTTGAAGGCCAATTATGTAGGATGCATCATATAAAGTTGGTTTCATGTTTTGTATTCCAAGCATGGTCTATGTGCCCTAGTCTCAGAGAGGGGTAGCACTTTCCACCTCAGTTTGTCAGATTATAATGCTTTTACAGACAATGTTCTGCATTTTACTCTCAACATTAGGCAGGAGAGTTCATAATATCTATCTATCTATCTGTATCTCTGATGCCTGTTCCAAGTGGAACTTCCTTAAAGGGGTGGCCACAGTGACAGAGTCACAATAACAAGTGAACTCCAGGGCTGCTTCTTAGCCTTTAGTGCCTCACTCTTAACAGGCCACTGGCAGTGGGCAACTCTAGCACAGTGTTTGCTGAGGCTCCTACCCTATGTTCCTACTAACTACTATCTAATGCTCCTACAGAGTACAGTATAATCTATGAATAACAATACCCCAAAATAATGATTTTCTACAAGTAACAAGAGCATCATCTGTTGTCAGTATACTGAACATTGTCATTAATCAGAGGGTGAATGCTCATTAACACTGTACAGATGCAAGGAAAATATCAATTGCCAATCATAAAAGGCAATGTTTGATGCACTGAACATGCATCAGTGGCACTGACTAGTCACTACCAGTGGCCTAATTTGTGGTTGGCTTGAGCTGCTACCTTCCCAGATGGTCCTACAGCCTTTCTTTAGTTCAGCTACAGATCTCATTAAGTTTGGAAGCCTTTCACTCGTGCTGTTACATTTTGTTGATTTATGAAGATATCTTGTGTCCAAACTAACCTGTACTGTGACAAACATCTCGCCATTGCAGTTATGTAAATCGAGCTAGCCGTGTTTGCTAAGAACTAAATGTACATTACTGTACTGTACTGTGAACTGTGATTCAGCTCTCCAGTCACACGTGCATGTTCGTAAACCTAATGCAATATTGCACTGTATATTTATCTCGTGCTGATTCTGATATTAGTGTTCCATTATGTCAAGAAAATCCTGAGGCAATGACAAAGAAGTGCTTTGGGAAAGAGCCACTCAAACAATGGATAACTGTCCACTATCCTGCTAAGGGTGTAGAAAAACCTGAAGCAGGAGCTTCATTCATCCTCCGTCATTATCAATTTCATTAATTAATGACATTATCAACAGAGATAGATAAAGATCTATCTTATTCATATCTTTAAACATCTTTAATTTACATCTTCAAATATAACATAGAACTGTATATACTCTGTGCCATCTTTAGTTCCATTTCTATTTTTGGATATTTTTTTTCGTACTATTCGCCATTTCCCACATTAGCGAGGTAGCGTTAAGAACAGAGAACTGGGCCTTTGAGGAAATATCCTCACATGGCCCCCTTCTCTGTTCCTACTTTTGGAAAATTTAAAAAAAAATGAGAGGGGAGGATTTCCAGCCCCCCGCTCCCTTCCCTTTTAGTTGCCTTCTACGACATGCAGGGAATACGTGGGAAGTATTCTTTCTCCCCTATCCCCAGGGATAATATATATATATATATATATATATATATATATATACATGTGTATGGGGGTGGGTTGGGCCATTTCTTTCGTTTGTTTCCTTGCGCTACCTCGCAAACGCGGGAGACAGCGGCAAAAAAAAAAAAAAAAAAAAAAAAAATATATATATATATATATATATATATATATATATATATATATATATATATATATATATAATATATATATATATACATATATATATATATATATATATATATATCCAAACTCCGTCACCAGCTTCTGCAGTTTCTCACATGAATCCGCCACCAGCGCTGTATCATCAGCGAACAACAACTGACTCACTTCCCAAGCTCTCTCATCCCCAACAGACTTCATACTTGCCCCTCTTTCCAAGACTCTTGCATTTACCTCCCTAACAACCCCATCCATAAACAAATTAAACAACCATGGAGACATCACACACCCCTGCCGCAAACCTACATTCACTGAGAACCAATCACTTTCCTCTCTTCCTACACGTACACATGCCTTACATCCTCGATAAAAACTTTTCACTGCTTCTAACAACTTGCCTCCCACACCATATATTCTTAATACCTTCCACAGAGCATCTCTATCAACTCTATCATATGCCTTCTCCAGATCCATAAATGCTACATACAAATCCATTTGCTTTTCTAAGTATTTCTCACATACATTCTTCAAAGCAAACACCTGATCCACACATCCTCTACCACTTCTGAAACCACACTGCTCTTCCCCAATCTGATGCTCTGTACATGCCTTCACCCTCTCAATCAATACCCTCCCATATAATTTACCAGGAATACTCAACAAACTTATACCTCTGTAATTTGAGCACTCACTCTTATCCCCTTTGCCTTTGTACAATGGCACTATGCACGCATTCCGCCAATCCTCAGGCACCTCACCATGAGTCATACATACATTAAATAACCTTACCAACCAGTCAACAATACAGTCACCCCCTTTTTTAATAAATTCCACTGCAATACCATCCAAACCTGCTGCCTTGCCGGCTTTCATCTTCCGCAAAGCTTTTACTACCTCTTCTCTGTTTACCAAATCATTTTGGTAAAGTGTGTGGAAGAAGAAAGTTAAGAGTAAATGTGAATAAGAGCAAGGTTATTAGGTACAGTAGGGTTGAGGGTCAAGTCAATTGGGAGGTGAGTTTGAATGGTGAAAAACTGGAGGAAGTGAAGTGTTTTAGATATCTGGGAGTGGATCTGTCAGCGGATGGAACCATGGAAGCGGAAGTGGATCATAGGGTGGGGGAGGGGGCGAAAATTTTGGGAGCCTTGAAAAATGTGTGGAAGTCGAGAACATTATCCCGGAAAGCAAAAATGGGTATGTTTGAAGGAATAGTAGTTCCAACAATGTTGTATGGTTGCGAGGCGTGGGCAATGGATAGAGTTGTGCGCAGGAGGATGGATGTGCTGGAAATGAGATGTTTGAGGACAATGTGTGGTGTGAGGTGGTTTGATCGAGTAAGTAACGTAAGGGTAAGAGAGATGTGTGGAAATAAAAAGAGCGTGGTTGAGAGAGCAGAAGAGGGTGTTTTGAAATGGTTTGGGCACATGGAGAGAATGAGTGAGGAAAGATTGACCAAGAGGATATATGTGTCGGAGGTGGAGGGAACGAGGAGAAGAGGGAGACCAAATTGGAGGTGGAAAGATGGAGTGAAAAGGATTTTGTGTGATCGGGGCCTGAACATGCAGGAGGGTGAAAGGAGGGCAAGGAATAGAGTGAATTGGAGCGATGTGGTATACAGGGGTTGACGTGCTGTCAGTGGATTGAATCAAGGCATGTGAAGCGTCCGGGGTAAACCATGGAAAGCTGTGTAGGTATGTATATTTCCGTGTGTGGACGTGTGTATGTACATATGTATGGGGGGGGTTGGGCCATTTCTTTTGTCTGTTTCCTTGCGCTACCTCGCAAACGCGGGAGACAGCGACAAAGTATAAAAAAAAATATATATATATATATATATATATATATATATATATATATATATATATATATATATATATATATATATATATATATTTCATACATATTTGCCATTTCCCACATTAGCAAGGTAGTGTTAAGACCAGAGGACTGAGCCTTTGGAGGGAATATCCTCACTTAGTGCCATTCGTTTTTTTTTTTTTTTTTTTTTTTTTTTTTTTTTTTTAAATAAGAAAAGGGGAGGGAACAAGGAGAAGTGGGAGACCAAATTGGAGGTGGAGAGCTGGAGTGAAAAAAGATTTTGAGTGATCGGGGCCTGAACATGCAGGAGGGTGAAAGGCGAGCAAAGAATAGAGTGAATTGGAACGATGTGGTATACCGGGGTCGACGTGCTGTCAATGGATTGAACCAGGGCATGGGAAATGTCTGGGGTAATCCGTGGAAAGTTCTGAGGGGCCTGTATGTGGAAAGGGAGCTGTGGTTTCAGTGCATTATTACATGACAGCTAGAGACTGAGTGTGAACGAATGGGGCCTTTGTTGTCTTTTCCTAGCGCTACCTCGCACACATGAGGGGGAAAGGGGGTTGTTATTCCATGTGTGGCGAGGTGGTGATGGGAATAAATAACTGCAGACAGTATGAATTATGTACTTGTGTATATATGTATATGTCTGTGTGTGTATATATATGTGTATATTGAGATGTATAGGTATGTATATACATGTGTATGTGGGTGGGTTGGGCCATTCTTTTGTCTGTTTCCTTGTGCTACCTCGCCAACGCGGGAGACAGCGACAAAGCAAAATAAATAAATAACTATAAAAAATATAAATATATTTATATTTATCTATTTTGCTTTGTTGCTGTCTCCCGCGTTAGCGAGGTAGCGCAAAGAAACAGACAAAAGAATGGCCCAACCCACCCACATACACATGTATATACATACACGTCCACACACGCAAATATACATACCTATACATCTCAATGTACACATATATATACACACACAGACATATACATATATACACATGTACATAATTCATACTGTCTGCCTTTATTTGTTCCCATCGCCATCTCGCCACACATGGAATAACAACCCCCTCCCCCCTCATGTGTGCGAGGTAGCGCTAGGAAAAGACAGCAAAGGCCCCATTCGTTCACACTCAGTCTCTAGCTGTCATGTAATAATGCCCTGAAACCACAGCTCCCTTTCCACATCCAGGCCCCACACAACTTTCCATGGTTTACCCCAGACGCTTCACATGCCCTGATTCAATCCATTGACAGCACGTCGACCCCGGTATACCACATTGATCCAATTCACTCTATTCTTTGCCCGCCTTTCACCCTCCTGCATGTTCAGGCCCCAATCACTCAAAATCTTTTTCACTCCATCTTTCCACCTCCAATTTGGTCTCCCACTTCTCCTCGTTCCCTCCACCTCCGACACACATATCCTCTTGGTCAATCTTTCCTCACTCATTCTCTCCATGTGAACAAACCATTTCAAAACACCCTCTTCTGCTCTCTCAACCATGCTCTTTTTATTTCCACACATCTCTCTTACCCTTACATTACTTACTTGATTAAACCACCTCACACCACATATTGTCCTCAAACATCTCATTTCCAGCACATCCACCCTCGTGCACACAACTCTATCCATAGCCCACGCCTCGCAACCATACAACATTGTTGGAACCACTATTCCTTCAAACATAACCAAGTTTGCTTTTGTGAGGTAGCGTAAGGAAACAGACGAAAGAAATGGCCCAACCCACCCCCATACATATGTATATACATACGTCCACACACGCAAATATACATACCTACACAGCTTTCCATGGTTTACCCCAGACGCTTCACATGCCTTGATTCAATCCACTGACAGCACGTCAACCCCGGTATACCACATCGATCCAATTCACTCTATTCCTTGCCAAACTCCGTCACCAGCTTCTGCAGTTTCTCACATGAATCCGCCACCAGCGCTGTATCATCAGCGAACAACAACTGACTCACTTCCCAAGCTCTCTCATCCCCAACAGACTTCATACTTGCCCCTCTTTCCAAGACTCTTGCATTTACCTCCCTAACAACCCCATCCATAAACAAATTAAACAACCATGGAGACATCACACACCCCTGCCGCAAACCTACATTCACTGAGAACCAATCACTTTCCTCTCTTCCTACACGTACACATGCCTTACATCCTCGATAAAAACTTTTCACTGCTTCTAACAACTTGCCTCCCACACCATATATTCTTAATACCTTCCACAGAGCATCTCTATCAACTCTATCATATGCCTTCTCCAGATCCATAAATGCTACATACAAATCCATTTGCTTTTCTAAGTATTTCTCACATACATTCTTCAAAGCAAACACCTGATCCACACATCCTCTACCACTTCTGAAACCACACTGCTCTTCCCCAATCTGATGCTCTGTACATGCCTTCACCCTCTCAATCAATACCCTCCCATATAATTTACCAGGAATACTCAACAAACTTATACCTCTGTAATTTGAGCACTCACTCTTATCCCCTTTGCCTTTGTACAATGGCACTATGCACGCATTCCGCCAATCCTCAGGCACCTCACCATGAGTCATACATACATTAAATAACCTTACCAACCAGTCAACAATACAGTCACCCCCTTTTTTAATAAATTCCACTGCAATACCATCCAAACCTGCTGCCTTGCCGGCTTTCATCTTCCGCAAAGCTTTTACTACCTCTTCTCTGTTTACCAAATCATTTTGGTAAAGTGTGTGGAAGAAGAAAGTTAAGAGTAAATGTGAATAAGAGCAAGGTTATTAGGTACAGTAGGGTTGAGGGTCAAGTCAATTGGGAGGTGAGTTTGAATGGTGAAAAACTGGAGGAAGTGAAGTGTTTTAGATATCTGGGAGTGGATCTGTCAGCGGATGGAACCATGGAAGCGGAAGTGGATCATAGGGTGGGGGAGGGGGCGAAAATTTTGGGAGCCTTGAAAAATGTGTGGAAGTCGAGAACATTATCCCGGAAAGCAAAAATGGGTATGTTTGAAGGAATAGTAGTTCCAACAATGTTGTATGGTTGCGAGGCGTGGGCAATGGATAGAGTTGTGCGCAGGAGGATGGATGTGCTGGAAATGAGATGTTTGAGGACAATGTGTGGTGTGAGGTGGTTTGATCGAGTAAGTAACGTAAGGGTAAGAGAGATGTGTGGAAATAAAAAGAGCGTGGTTGAGAGAGCAGAAGAGGGTGTTTTGAAATGGTTTGGGCACATGGAGAGAATGAGTGAGGAAAGATTGACCAAGAGGATATATGTGTCGGAGGTGGAGGGAACGAGGAGAAGAGGGAGACCAAATTGGAGGTGGAAAGATGGAGTGAAAAGGATTTTGTGTGATCGGGGCCTGAACATGCAGGAGGGTGAAAGGAGGGCAAGGAATAGAGTGAATTGGAGCGATGTGGTATACAGGGGTTGACGTGCTGTCAGTGGATTGAATCAAGGCATGTGAAGCGTCCGGGGTAAACCATGGAAAGCTGTGTAGGTATGTATATTTCCGTGTGTGGACGTGTGTATGTACATATGTATGGGGGGGGTTGGGCCATTTCTTTTGTCTGTTTCCTTGCGCTACCTCGCAAACGCGGGAGACAGCGACAAAGTATAAAAAAAAATATATATATATATATATATATATATATATATATATATATATATATATATATATATATATATATATATATATATATTTCATACATATTTGCCATTTCCCACATTAGCAAGGTAGTGTTAAGACCAGAGGACTGAGCCTTTGGAGGGAATATCCTCACTTAGTGCCATTCGTTTTTTTTTTTTTTTTTTTTTTTTTTTTTTTTAAATAAGAAAGGGGGAGGGAACAAGGTGAAGTGGGAGACCAAATTGGAGGTGGAGAGCTGGAGTGAAAAAAGATTTTGAGTGATCGGGGCCTGAACATGCAGGAGGGTGAAAGGCGAGCAAAGAATAGAGTGAATTGGAACGATGTGGTATACCGGGGTCGACGTGCTGTCAATGGATTGAACCAGGGCATGGGAAATGTCTGGGGTAATCCGTGGAAAGTTCTGAGGGGCCTGTATGTGGAAAGGGAGCTGTGGTTTCAGTGCATTATTACATGACAGCTAGAGACTGAGTGTGAACGAATGGGGCCTTTGTTGTCTTTTCCTAGCGCTACCTCGCACACATGAGGGGGAAAGGGGGTTGTTATTCCATGTGTGGCGAGGTGGTGATGGGAATAAATAACTGCAGACAGTATGAATTATGTACTTGTGTATATATGTATATGTCTGTGTGTGTATATATATGTGTATATTGAGATGTATAGGTATGTATATACATGTGTATGTGGGTGGGTTGGGCCATTCTTTTGTCTGTTTCCTTGTGCTACCTCGCCAACGCGGGAGACAGCGACAAAGCAAAATAAATAAATAACTATAAAAAATATAAATATATTTATATTTATCTATTTTGCTTTGTTGCTGTCTCCCGCGTTAGCGAGGTAGCGCAAAGAAACAGACAAAAGAATGGCCCAACCCACCCACATACACATGTATATACATACACGTCCACACACGCAAATATACATACCTATACATCTCAATGTACACATATATATACACACACAGACATATACATATATACACATGTACATAATTCATACTGTCTGCCTTTATTTGTTCCCATCGCCATCTCGCCACACATGGAATAACAACCCCCTCCCCCCTCATGTGTGCGAGGTAGCGCTAGGAAAAGACAGCAAAGGCCCCATTCGTTCACACTCAGTCTCTAGCTGTCATGTAATAATGCCCTGAAACCACAGCTCCCTTTCCACATCCAGGCCCCACACAACTTTCCATGGTTTACCCCAGACGCTTCACATGCCCTGATTCAATCCATTGACAGCACGTCGACCCCGGTATACCACATTGATCCAATTCACTCTATTCTTTGCCCGCCTTTCACCCTCCTGCATGTTCAGGCCCCAATCACTCAAAATCTTTTTCACTCCATCTTTCCACCTCCAATTTGGTCTCCCACTTCTCCTCGTTCCCTCCACCTCCGACACACATATCCTCTTGGTCAATCTTTCCTCACTCATTCTCTCCATGTGAACAAACCATTTCAAAACACCCTCTTCTGCTCTCTCAACCATGCTCTTTTTATTTCCACACATCTCTCTTACCCTTACATTACTTACTTGATTAAACCACCTCACACCACATATTGTCCTCAAACATCTCATTTCCAGCACATCCACCCTCGTGCACACAACTCTATCCATAGCCCACGCCTCGCAACCATACAACATTGTTGGAACCACTATTCCTTCAAACATAACCAAGTTTGCTTTTGTGAGGTAGCGTAAGGAAACAGACGAAAGAAATGGCCCAACCCACCCCCATACATATGTATATACATACGTCCACACACGCAAATATACATACCTACACAGCTTTCCATGGTTTACCCCAGACGCTTCACATGCCTTGATTCAATCCACTGACAGCACGTCAACCCCGGTATACCACATCGATCCAATTCACTCTATTCCTTGCCCTCCTTTCACCCTCCTGCATGTTCAGGCCCCGATCACACAAAATCTTTTTCACTACATCTTTCCACCTCCAATTTGGTCTCCCACTTCTCCTCGTTCCCTCCACCTCCGACGCATATATCCTCTTGGTCAATCTTTCCTCACTCATTCTCTCCATGTGCCCAAACAATTTCAAAACACCCTCTTCTGCTCTCTCAACCACGCTCTTTTTATTTCCACACCTCTCTCTTACCCTTACGTTACTTACTCGATCAAACCACCTCACACCACACATTGTCCTCAAATATCTCATTTCCAGCACATCCATCCTCCTGTGCACAACTCTATCCATAGCCCACGCCTCGCAACCATACAACATTGTTGGAACCACTATTCCTTCAAACATACCCATTTCTGCTTTCCGAGATAATGTTCTCGACTTCCACACATTCTTTAAGGCTCCCAGGATTTTCGCCCCCTCCCCCATCCTATGATCCACTTCTGCTTCCATGGTTCCATCCGCTGCCAGATCCACTCCCAGATATCTAAAACACTTTACTTCCTCCAGTTTTTCTCCATTCAAACTTACCTCCCAATTGACTTGACCCTCAACCCTACTGTACCTAATTACCTTGCTCTTATTCACATTTACTCTTAAATTTCTTCTTTCACACACTTTACCAAACTCAGTCACCAGCTTCTGCAGTTTCTCACGTGAATCAGCCATCAGCGCTGTATCATCAGCGAACAACAACTGACTCACTTCCCAAGCTCTCTCATCCCCAACAGACTTCATACTTTCCAAAACTCTTGCATTCACCTCCCTAACAACCCCATCCATAAACAAATTAAACAACCATGGAGACATCACACACCCCTGCCGCAAACCTACATTCACTGAGAACCAATCACTTTCCTCTCTTCCTACACGTACACATGCCTTACATCCTCGATAAAAACTTTTCACTGCTTCTAACAACTTGCCTCCCACACCATATATTCTTAATACCTTCCACAGAGCATCTCTATCAACTCTATCATATGCCTTCTCCAGATCCATAAATGCTACATACAAATCCATTTGCTTTTCTAAGTATTTCTCACATACATTCTTCAAAGCAAACACCTGATCCACACACACACACACATATATATATATATATATATATATATATATATATATATATATATATATATATATATATATATATATATTTCTTTTTCCAAACTATTTGCCATGTCCCGCTTTAGCAAGGTAGCATTAAGAACAGAGGACTGGGCCTTTGAGGGAATATCCTCACCTGGCCCCCTTCTCTGTTCTTTCTTTTGGAAAATTAAAAAAAAACGAGAGGGGAGGATTTCCAGCCCCCCGCTCCCTCCCTTTTAAGTCGCCTTCTATGACACACAGGGAATACGTGGGAAGTATTCTTTCTCCCCTATCCCCAGGTATATATATATATATATATATATATATATATATATATATATATATATATATATATATATATATATATATATATATATCCTTGGGGACAGGGGAGCAAGAATACTTCCCACGTATTCCCTGCGTGTCGTAGAAGGCGACTAAAAGGGGAGGGAGCGGGGGGCTGGAAATCCTCCCCTCTCGTTTTTTTTTTTTAATTTTCCAAAAGAAGGAACAGAGAATTGGGCCAGGTGACGGTAGTCCCTCAAAGGCCCAGTCCTCTGTTCTTAATGCTACCTCGCTAATGCGGGAAATGGCGAATAGTTTGAAAGAAAAAGATATATATATATATATATATATATATATATATATATATATATATATATATATATATATATATATATATATATATATATATATATAAATATATATATAAATATATATATATAAATATATATATATATATATATATATATATATATATATATATATATATATATATATTCTTTTCTTTCATACTATTCGCCACCTCCTGCATTAGCAAGGTAGCATCAAGAACAGAGGACTGGACCTTTAAGGGAATATCCTCACCTGGCCCCCCCCTCTCTGTTCCTTCTTTCGGAAAATCAAAAAGAAACCAAGATATATATGTAGTGAAAAATCAAGATGCACATGCTCTTTCGCTATAAGTAGATTAGGCTCAATTTATGTCCTACATATTAAATTTGATGTAAGGTTTGATGTTGTGGGCTTATATTCAGAGAGTATGGGAGCTCAATATTTCAAGGGAAATAGTGACAATGGTCATCATTCATCGGTCTTTTTTTAATAAGCCACTCCCTCTCATAAACAAACTCCTCATAACTACATCACTTCGGGTGAATTATTTTGCTATTGAAAGGTTATACTGCAATTTCTTTTCCTGATATGCAAGTAAATAATGAATCTATTTTAGATAAAAAAAAAATCTACAGTATTCTTGGTAACACTAACATATGAAATCAAATTCAAACTCACCTTAAATTTTTCATTAATGAGAGAAACATAAAAATTATAGGCTCATTCATTCAGGAAAGCAGAAAAACTGTTTCATAAGATTTATAAGCTCAAAATAATCAAAGAATATAGTTGGAAAGAGATAAAAACAAGTTATGTAAACATTTCTGGTCAACTGCCACACAGGGTCTAGCTGAGGGGGTTAGTTGTCACCACATGGTTATCTGGGAAGTGAGAGGGTTGTTACATTGCAACCTGCATCATAATCCAGTCAAAAGGTTGATAACATATATAAAAAATAGTATTCCATTTAAAGCCATGAGAGCAACACAAAAGTTGTCTAAAATACTTTTATTTTTGGTGGGTAATTGTTACTTTCTAGGAATCTGTCTGAAAATGAAATGTGCAGTGAAAGGGTTAAATGTTTTGTGCATGTTTCTCATTTCTAATGGCATTGCATTAAATCTTCTTTCAAGCTTTTTTGCAAGAAACATGCATATTTTTGTCTGATATCTTTTAAGTATATTCCCAGGAATTACTCCCAATCAGATAATTCTGAATCTTCCTTGCTCGGATGCTTTCAGATCTAAACATTATGCTTTATGCCCTTTACTTGCTGCCATGCATATATCATCGAGTATCTGTCTCTTGTTTCTAAAGATTTCAAATTTTCTGTCTCTCATGGTAATTCATATGCTCCTGACCATCAATTGTGCTTAAGATGTAGCTGTTTGTTCATTTTCATGTGAATAAGTACGGGCATGCATGTGTGAGAGAGAGAGAGAGAGAGAGAGAGAGAGAGAGAGAGAGAGAGAGAGAGAGAGAGAGAGAGAGAGAGAGAGAGAGAGAGAGAGACTAAGATAAAGTTTAGCTACAATAGTAAGGTTAGTGCAATACGCTCACAGCACATCTTGTTTCGTGAATACGACTGTTCTCATGTTCTCAGCTGCCACATGCATTTCATAATCATCAGTTATTGGTTCAACTGGGACGGATTTCAATCACATTAAGTATTCTTTTCAATGTTTCTATAGTCGTTCCATGCATGTTTCTTATTTCTCCTGGCAGTTCAATGAATAATCATTCTTGCCACCTGGTTGGGCTGTCATACATTTTTGTCTGATATATTTTTGGTGTGTTCCATGGTATCCTTGAAGACCTAACAATTCTGTACCTTCCATGTTGAGAGGCTTTCAGGTTTGTTTAACATATTTTCTTTTATCTATATACCTATATTTCTGACACCAATTTTAACAGGAACTCCCTTGAGGGGGTGGCCACCACAACTGAGTCTCCATAACTTTTATACTCTTAATTTGTTGCCCAGTGTAGCTTATCATGTATCTTTCTCTTCTTCTTTCTAGGATATATAGTTGAAGTTCTTTCAGTATTTTGTAGTAGTCTGTAGGTTCCATCTCAATTTTGCTTGTGAACTGCTTCTGCATTCCCTCTAATATGTTTCATTTACTGATTTGTTTTTTTGGTGACCATACAACACAGCAATTTTGCTTCTTGTGTACTCATTAAACATTCTAATCAATACATTTCTATCTCTTGAGGAGTATGTTCTCAGAATCATACCACATATTACTGAACTTGATAGTGTTATCTTCTCACGTGTGCTTTCTGAAATCTATTTTCTCATCAATGATGATAATCAAACCTTTCATATATGTTCCTCTTTCTATCGCCATCTTTATTTGCTCAGTTTTGTCTTCATTGAATTCCAACATGTTCACTTATGCCCATTTGTAAACTGTGTCAAAGAATTCTCTTTAGATCAGTTACCATTTCAATTATTTTGCATACTTTGATGTCAACAGCGAAGTTCCATAATATGCTATCTTTGCTGTTGATGTATGATTATAATGTTAAAAAGAGAAATTAGGTTTACATCATTCCCTATCGTACCCCAGATAAGAGATATTTCTCGTCAGACATGGTTCCATTTGCTACCACCTAAAACTTTCTGTCAGTTAGAATCTCTTTAATGTCCCTTCCTATCTTACCCATACTGTCAAGTTTAGCAACTTTCTCTTCCAAATCCTGTGGTTCGCTTTGTCAGATACTTTTACATTGCAAAATCCTGTGGTTCACTTTGTAAGATACTTTTACATTGCAAAATCCTGTGGTTCACTTTGTCAGATACTTTTACACTGCAAAATCCTGTGGTTCACTTTGTCAGATACTTTTATAAAGCCAAGCAATTCATTATCTATTCTTTTTCCATCAATAAAACTTTCATATATGTCATTGCAATGAGTTGATAACTGGGTTTGTGTACTTCTTCCATGAACAAATCCATGGTTTTCTAGGTTCAATTAGATGTTTGTGTTTAAATGGTTTAATATATGTCTATCATTCTTTCAGAGACTTTTGATATGAGTAAAAGTTAAGCTAACTGGTCTATATTCTTTTCTTTTTTAATGCTAGCTAAGATGGCACAGGCAACTGTGGCAACCCCATCAATACTATATATATATTCATTTATTATCTATTTTACTTTCTTTTTCATTCATACTATTCACCATTTCCCGCATTAGCGAGGTAGCATTAAGAACAGAGGGCTAGGCCTCTGAGGGAACATGCTCAAACGGCCCCCTTCTCTGTTCCTTCTTTTGGAAAAAGAAAAAAAAAGAGGGGAGGATTTCCAGCCCCCCGCTCCCTCCCCTTTTAGTCACATTCTACGACACGCAGGAAATATGTGGGAAGTATTCTTTCTCCCCTATCCCCAAGGATATACATATATGTATATATATATATATATATATATATATATATATATATACATATATATATATATATATATATATATATATATATATATATATATATATATATATATATATTATGATTATTTCATTATTCATATATAAATATATATATATATATACATAAATATTCTACAAAGCAAACACCTGATCCACACATCCTCTACCACTTCTGAAACCACACTGCTCTTCCCCAATCTGATGCTCTGTACATGCCTTCACCCTCTCAATCAATACCCTCCCATATAATTTACCAGGAATACTCAACAAACTTATACCTCTGTAATTTGAGCACTCACTCTTATCCCCTTTGCCTTTGTACAATGGCACTATGCACGCATTCCGCCAATCCTCAGGCACCTCACCATGAGTCATGCATACATTAAATAACCTTACCAACCAGTCAACAATACAGTCACCCCCTTTTTTAATAAATTCCACTGCAATACCATCTAAACCTGCTGCCTTGTCGGCTTTCATCTTCCGCAAAGCTTTTACTACCTCTTCTCTGTTTACCAAATCCTTTTCCCCAACCCTCTCACTTTGCACACCACCTTGACCAAAACACCCTATATCTGCCACTCTATCATCAAACACATTCAACAAACCTTCAAAATATATATATATATTCTATGACATGCAGGGAACTATTCTTTCTCCCCTACCTCGTTAACGTGGGAGACGGCGACAAAGTATAATAAAAATATATATATATATATACATATATATATATATATATATATATATATATATATATATATATATATATATATATATATACATCTGTTGGGGATGAGAGAGCTTGTGAAGTGAGTCAGTTGTTCGCTGATGATACAGCGCTGGTGGCTGATTCATGTGAGAAACTGCAGAAGCTGGTGACTGGGTTTGGTAAAGTGTGTGAAAGAAGAAAGTTAAGAGTAAATGTGAATAAGAGCAAGGTAATTAGGTACAGTAGGGTTGAGGGTCAAGTCAATTGGGAGGTAAGTTTGAATGGAGAAAAACTGGAGGAAGTAAAGTGTTTTAGATATCTGGGAGTGGCTCTGGCAACGGATGGAACCATGGAAGCGGAAGTGGATCATAGGGTGGGGGAGGGGGTGAAAATCCTGGGAGCCTTGAAGAATGTGTGGAAGTCGAGAACATTATCTCGGAAAGCAAAAATGGGTATGTTTGAAGGAATAGTGGTTCCAACAATGTTGTATGGTTGCGAGGCGTGGGCTATGGATAGAGTTGTGCGCAGGAGGATGGATGTGCTGGAAATGAGATGTTTGAGGACAATGTGTGGTGTGAGGTGGTTTGATCGAGTGAGTAACGTAAGGGTAAGAGAGATGTGTGGAAATAAAAAGAGCGTGGTTGAGAGAGCAGAAGAGGGTGTTTTGAAGTGGTTTGGGCACATGGAGAGGATGAGTGAGGAAAGATTGACCAAGAGGATATATGTGTCGGAGGTGGAGGGAACAAGGAGAAGAGGGAGACCAAATTGGAGGTGGAAAGATGGAGTGAAAAAGATTTTGTGTGATCGGGGCCTGAACATGCAGGAGGGTGAAAGGAGGGCAAGGAATAGAGTGAATTGGAGCGATGTGGTATACCGGGGCTGACGTGCTGTCAGTGGATTGGATCAAGGCATGTGAAGCGTCTGGGGTAAACCATGGAAAGCTGTGTAGGTATGTATATTTGCGTGTGTGGACGTAAGTATATACATGTGTATGGGGGGGGTTGGGCTATTTCTTTCGTCTGTTTCCTTGCGCTACCTCGCAAATGCGGGAGACAGCGACAAAGTATAAAAAAAAAAAAATATATATATATATATATATATATATATATATATATATATATATTTTTTTTTTTCTTTGTCGCTGTCTCCTGCGTTTGCGAGGTAGCGCAAGGAAACAGACGAAAGAAATGGCCCAACCCACCCCCATACACATGCCTTGATTCAATCCACTGACAGCACGTCAACCCCGGTATACCACATCGCTCCAATTCACTCTATTCTTTGCCCTCCTTTCACCCTCCTGCATGTTCAGGCCCCGATCACACAAAATCTTTTTCACTCCATCTTTCCACCTCCAATTTGGTCTCCCTCTTCTCCTCATTCCCTCCACCTCCGACACATATATCCTCTTGGTCAATCTTTCCTCACTCATTCTCTCCATGTGACCAAACCATTTCAAAACACCCTCTTCTGCTCTCTCAACCACGCTCTTTTTATTTCCACACATCTCTCTTACCCTTACGTTACTTACTCGATCAAACCACCTCACACCACACATTGTCCTCAAACATCTCATTTCCAGCACATCCATCCTCCTGCGCACAACTCTATCCATAGTCCACGCCAAATATACATACCTATATATATATATATATATATATATATATATATATATATATATATATATATATATATATATATATATATAATCTTATTTATTAATTATACTTAATCCCTGTCTCCCGCGTCAGTGAGGTAGTGCGAGGAAACAGACGAGGAATGGCCAAACCCACCAACATACACATGTATATACATAAACGCCCATACATGCACATATACATACATATACATTTCAATATATACATACATATAAATACACAGACATATATATAAACATGTACTTATTCATACTTGCTGCCTTCATCTATTCCCACTGCCACCCTGCCACACATGAAATAGCATCCCCTCCCTCCAGCGAGGTAGTACCCAAAACAGACAAAAAGGCATCAGTGAGGTAGCATCAAGAACAGAGGACTGAGCCCCAGATGGGAAAATCCTCACTTAGCCCCCTTCTCTGTTCCTTCTTTTCGAAAAGAAAAACTGAAGGGAAGGATTTCTAGCCCCACTCTCATGCCTTTTAGTCACTCTCTACGACACGCAGGGAATACGTTGGAAGTATTCTTTCTCCTGTATCTCCTATCCCCAAGCCTGAGCTAGGTACCCATAGAATTGACCAACCCCTAAGGGTAGATGAACAGCTGGGTTGACTGTGGACCGACTGCTGCAAACAGGATTCAAACCTATGCGTTTGACCCTGGACAGCCTGTGAATTCATCATGTTCAAGGAACTCTAACCACTACACCAAGGATGTCCATGATTAAGTATTTAAGTATTTCATCTAGACTTTGGCTCAACAACAATGTCACAATCACTGGTTTCACTACTGATGTTTTTGTCTTTTTGAGGAATGTGGCTGGGTTTCCACATTGTCCAAGAGCTGAATTTCCTATAAGCTAATCGAATGTTCTGGTTCTATCATCTTTCAATGTCTTACCATCAATTAATATATTTCTATCATGTATGCTAAACAGTTCAACTTCCAATTACTCCTGATATTCTGAAATGAAAACCAATTAACACTGTTCAATCACCATCCTGCATATTTCCTTGGAGTCATTTTTGCATCTATCTCCTTCCTTAAAATGTCCAATCTCTTTTTCTTGTTTTTGGCCTTGTCAATGAGAGAGAGAGAGAGAGAGAGAGAGAGAGAGAGAGAGAGAGAGAGAGAGAGAGAGAGAGAGAGAGAGAGAGAGAGAGAGAGAGAGAGAGAGATATTAATAAAGACATATCCACACACTCAGCATGCACAGACACAAAGAAATGTATATATCTCTTATTAACACTACACACTTGCCATATAACATTGCAATATTTCATCATATGTTCTCATACATAATCTCACATAAATACATAAATATACATATGAAAACATACATATCCATACACAAACACAAAATTATGGTACTCTGTCCCCATTATGCACACATATGGGTAATCACACACACAAAATGAGGGTGGTTAAGGATATGTAAGAAATACTAATTTAGCATAAGGATAATAAATGGCTAGAATACCCTATGCGAAGAGAATGTGAATGCTGGTAATATAAAGAATTAAAAGTCTTCTTGACAGTACAGAAAGGACAAGAAACAAGGCCCCATTGTAAAGCTCTCTCCCATTATATACAAATAGGTAATTATGTACAGATTGGGAAATTATGTTGAAGTACAGTCCAGTCTTAATGATAAGTGTGACCTGTAAAATGCTGGAAAAGATAATCAAAAAGCAACTGGATGACTACTTTTAAAGAAATAACCACCTAAGTGAGAGAAAACCTGGTTTAAGGGAATGGAGGTCACACATGACAAATCTCTCAATTTCTATGAGAGAGTGAGCCCAGTTTTAAGCAACATGGATGCATTTGTGTTCCTTGACATGTCAACTGTTTGACAATGTAGCTCAGAGGAAGTTGGGAAGAAGCTGGATTTTGAGACTGGCATAAGAGGAATACTCCCTAAATGGATGGAAAATCATCTCTGTGGAAGGGAACTAAAAACATCAGAGATGCCTTCTCAAAACAGGTTGGGGCCACCAGTGGCACACTACAGAGTGTGGACCTTGGTTTTAGAACCACTGCTCTTAAGATGTGATCTATGTAAATGATTTGCTAACCTGTCTGATCTCATAACTGAATGTTTATAGATCATTCCAAGGTTATGAAAGGAGTTAACAATGATGAGGATTACATCAACCTACAGATGGATTTAAAAAAAATTCCAAAGTTGATGTGATATTCAAATGATGATATTCACCTAACTATATTCAGAGTAACAATGAAGGAAAATGGTAAAAAAAAAATATAAGCCTACATAGTAATAAAAACTGGAAGGAATTAAGCTAGTGGAGTCTGTGTGTGAGACAGACTTGGGGGTCAACTTGGTACCAAACTTCTCATCAGAATGCCACTTTAGGAGTACAGTAAGATAGACGAACTGTCTACCAGTAAACAATAAAACTTCAGTTTTGAATGCATTTATGCTGAACAAAAAATACATAAATGTATGAGAATGTATGATAATAGAGAGTGTTCAAGAGATGGGACCCCTACAAGTGTAAAACTTACTCCCTGCACAGTACAAATAGGTAATAACTTACCCAGCTTCTCAAAAAGTACATCAGATCTACATTAAAATGAGGTACTATATCATGCTATCTACACTTTACACTTAAAGAAGCACAAACAATCATTAGAAAAGGTCCAGTGGAGGACAAAAAAGATAGCACCGATATAAGAGAGATGAGTCACAAGAAATGTTTTGAAGCTGTAAATTACACTTAACAGAAAAGGGGAGTAAAAGGATATTCTATCACAAGCCTCAAGTTTCGAAAACAGTTTAACAATTAGACAGTGAACAATTATTTGTGAGATATAAAGACAATATAAACAAGGACCGTAACAAGAAGTACCTTTACAGTATTAGAGTAATGGATTAATGAATGCTAAGTTATAAAACTGAATGTTGCAGTAAGTGTCTAAAGTTGTGCAATATTAGAGAAAGTTCAGAAGATGGGGCTTCATGAGTGTAGGACTGTTCCTATTCTGTACATTTAATGAAGTCCACAAAGGTCAAGGGATGGGGCCCCATGGTTGCTGAGCTCCTTCCCCTGACTGTATAAGTGAGTAATAAGAAATAAGTAACTACATCAATTCAACAGACTACCACAGGGTTCTGTTATGAGACTAATCTTCTTGATCTATGTAAGTAACTATTCTGAAGGTATGGTCCTTTCTGAGAATATGTATGCAGATGATGCAAAGGTCACAAGGGAAGTGGTAAAAAGGCAGGATTACATCAAATTATAAGGGGACCTTAAAAGACTCCAAACTTGGTCTGATACATGGGTGATAAAATTCAACCACAGCAAAGGTAAAGTAATGAAGATGTGACATAGTACAAAAAAAAATTAATATGATTATTATCAAACAGGATATAAGCTTCAGGAGACCACATGAGAAGGAACTTGGACAGTGACGCCACCCCTAACCTGTTGCTAGAGTCCCACATTAGAAGAATAAATAAGGAGACAAACTATCTGCTAGCAAATATTAGATTAGCTTTCAAGTACATGGATATGGAAATACCTAGCAATTGGTTTATATCCTAAATATGGCCACAACTAGAAAATGCTTCTCAAGTTTGGTCACCACACCTAAAGAAGCATAAAGAATAAAGAGAGAAGGTCCAGAGAATGGCAACAAAGATGGTACCAGAATTAAGAAAGCTGTGTTACAAGGAAAGGCTAGAGGCTTTATATCTGTGCACCATGAAAAAGAGAAGAGTAAATGGTGACTTAATCACAATCTTTAAATTTCTAATACAGATTGATGACAGAGACAGTGAACTGTTTGAGAGAATCAGGGATAGAGCAAATAGAACATAAGCAAGAAACATTACAAAATATGCAAAGAAGTTCTTTTGTAATATGAGAATACTGGATGAATGGACCAAAAACACAGAAAATCATTCATGCAACCAGCATGTGTGGACTTAATGTGTAGAGTAGCAGAAAATGTTTTAGAAATTGGGACCCACAAAAGTAAAATTCCTTCTCTGTACAGTATAATTAGGTATTTACACACACACACATACATAAACACAAAAACACACACAAAAACACATATGCACGAGTACAGTTCTTCTCTTTTCACCAGAAAATATCATTATCATTATTATTATCATACTTTGTCGCTGCCTCCCGCGTTAGAGAGGTAGCGCAAGGAAACAGACGAAAGAATGGCCCAACCCACCCACATACACATGTATATACATACACGTCCACACAAGCACACATACATACCTATACATCTCAACGTATACATATATATATTTATATATACACACACACAGACATATACATATACACACATGTACATAATTCATACTGTCTGCCCTTATTCATTCCCGTTGTCACCCCACCACACATGAAATGATAATCCCTTTCCCCTGCATGTGCGCAAGGTAGCACTAGGAAAAGACAACAAAGGCCACATTCGTTCACACTCAGTCTCTAGCTCTCATGTATTATGCACCAAAACCACAGCTCCCTTTCCACATCCAGGCCCCACAAACTTTCCATGGTTTACCCCAGACGCTTCACATGCCCTGGTTCAATCCATTGACAGCACATCGACCTCGGTATACCACATCGTTCCAATTCACTCTATTCTTTGCATGCCTTTAACCCTCCTGCATGTTTAGGCCCCGATCACTCAAAATCTTTTTCACTCAATCTTTCCACCTCCAATTTGGTCAACCTTTCCTCACTCATTCTCTCCATGTGACCAATCCATTTCAAAACATCCTCTTCTGCTCTCTCAACCACACTCTTTTTATTACCATACATTTCTCTTACCCTTTCATTACTTACTCGATCAAACCACCTCATACCACATATTGTCCTCAAACATATCATTTCCAGCACATCCACCCTCCTCCGCACAACTCTATCTATAGCTAACACCTCGCAACCATATAACATTGTTGGAACCACTATTCCTTCAAACATATCCATTTTTGCTTTCCAAGATAACGTTCTTGACCCACACATTTTTCAACGCTTCCACAACTTTCACCCCCTCCCCCACCCTATGATTCACTATCGCTTCCATGGTTCCATCCATTGATAAAATCCACTCCCAGATATCTAAAACACTTCACTACCCCCAGTTTTTCTTCATTCAAACTTACCTCCCAATTGACTTGTCCCTCAACCCTACTGTACCTAATAACCTTCCTATTACTTACATTCACTCTCAGCTTTCTTCTTTCACACACTCTACCAAACTCAGTCACCAGCTTCTGCAGTTTCTTACACAAATCAGCCACCAACGCTGAATCATCAGCGAACAACAACTGACTCACTTCCCAAGCTCTCTCATCCACAACAGACTGCATACTTGTCCCTCTTTCCAAAACTATTGCATTCACCTCCCTAACAACCCCATCCATAAACAAATTAAACAACCATGGAGACATCACACACCCCTGCCACAAACCAACATTCACTGAGAACCAATCACTTTCCTCTCTTCCTACTCGTACACATGCCTTACATCCTCGATAAAAACTTTTCACTTCTAACAACCTACCTCCCACACCATATATTCTTAATACCTTCCACAGAGCATCTCTATTACAAAAAGATAAGGGAAAGATTGACAGGGAAAGGAAAGAAACCTTTAAATTACCTACAAAAGAAGAATGAAAGATAGGCTGGGATGTAACAGACCTTAGAGAGGCCTTACTGATATCAACACTGACCAGTTGTTTTACATAATGAGGTGCTATTGAACTAAAGAGCAAAAACAAATATTAGGCAACAACTGCAAAAGTACTTTTTTAGCAAGGAAGTTGTAAATATGTGGAACACATGGAAAGAAATGGAGAAAATTGTTATCACAGCTGAGAAATTAAAATACCTGCATGACAGAAATGTAGTTGATGAATGGGGCTCCAAAAGTGAACAGCTCCCTTTCCAAAGCTCCAATCAAGTACTGGCAATTCAATCATACACACATAAATAAATGCATACATAAAAAGGAAGCCAGAAATATACACACATATGTAGTCAGTAAATTAAAAGAAAATGACTCATGAAGCAAAGTGTGAGTACTTTCTTAAGGAGAAAGTAATGAAGCAAAAAGAAGCACTGGTTCAAGGGAAAAAGATCATGCAATATAAATCTGAATTTCTATGATATAGTGAATACAAATTGAAAAAAGTGGGTTTACAATGCATTCTTGGATTGTCAGAATGCATATCATAATGACCACCCACAGGAGACTGAAAAAATGGCAAACAGTGCAGGAGTTATCTGTTGGATTAAGGGTAATCACCTCCAAGTACGGGAACAGATAAGTTTAAGACATTTCTTTTCACACTAGGTGAACATATGTAATCAGTGGCATTCTGCACATCTGTGCTGAGCCCAACCTCTGATTCAAACATTCCCCACCACTCTTGAAGCCAAGGTTGAAACATTAAATTAGCTCAGTGGATCTAATAATGGTGACATGCGGCAATTCTTTGAGACAGACATGGAAACATGATGAAACATGGAAAAATGAGCAACAAGAAGGACACAACATGACAATGAGCAAGAAACAAGTGTATAATAGCAGAGCAATAAATGAATGAATGGAAGAATGAATAGGATGAAGTAGTGAATTCAGACAACATAAATGTTGTTGAAGACATTATATGATAAAAAAGTAACTACAGGAGAATGATTTTTTCCCTGCATGCAAAAACAGGTAATCAAAGGTAATCATATAATCACACACACACTAGAAATGTATGGAAGTACTTGTAATGCCACTCAAAATGTTGTCCAACAGTTCACTGAAGGAGGGGGAAGTTCAGAAGATATGTGCCTGCCTATTCAAGAAAGGTAATTGGGAAATCATGCTGAACAACAAGCCAGTCTCACTAACAATTGTGGTGTGTAAAACACTGGAAAAAATAATCATAAAACAAATGAATGGCTATTTGCAAAACAGAAACTACATAACTGGAAGACAAAATGGATTCAGGGATATGAGGTCATGTATGTTAATCTCCAAAACTTCTATGACAGGGTAAGCTCAACGTTAGATCAAAGAGAGGGCTGGGTAGACTGTTTTCCTGTACTACCATAAAGATTTAACTTTGTAACCCAAATGAGGTTGAATGAGAAGGTAGAGATTCAAGCAGGAATAAGATATAGATCTTCAATAAAGAGAAGATTGCCTTGGTGGCAAGGAGCAAAGAATGCAACCAAAAGGAGGTTTTAAATGGGCTGGAGCCACAGGTAGCATATTGTGAGGCTTGGTTTTATACTTACTGCAATTTCAATTGTTTGCAATAGTTCATCAAATGAAATGGATTTTTACCCAAAATTTGTTTGTATATGATGCCAAAGTCATGAGAGAAATAAGGAATGGCAACAGCTGCATCAGATTACAGAAGACCCTGGACAAGCTCCAAAGTTGGTCCAATAAATGGATGATGAAATCCAAAGTAATGAGGCTTGGTCACAGTGAAAAAAGGTCTCAGTGTAATTGTTACCTAGCACAAATTTACTACAGAAATCTATGTGTAAAAGAGACCTTAGAGTCCAAAGTCTGCCCAATCTGTCACAAGAGCTGCACTTCAGATCTGTGATACAGTAAAACTGTTTGTGGGCACATGTTAGAATCATATTCAAGTTTATGGATACAGAATAGTTTGGTAAGCTATTCAAAATGTATATTGGACCAAAACTGCATTTTGTCTAAAGTCTGGTAACTATACCTCAAGAAACACAAAGATCTGACTGAGAGGATCAAGAGAGAAGCAACTATGATGTAACCAAGTTAAGAAAACTGAACTACAATGAGAGGCAGAGGGCTGTAAATTTGCCTAATATGGAGAAAAGAAGAGACAAGCAACTAGATTACAATCTTTAAGTTTCTTAAACAGCAGGATGACAATGACAGATAACTGTTCTTCATGAGCTGTAGCACCAGTGTAACCAATGGACCTGACAAAAAGCTGGACACGAGACTGGCTGGTAAGGATGTGAAGAAGCACTGTTTTAGTGTACTGGTGGTGGGTGGCTGAGATATATGAAACAAACTGGGAATGTTGGTAGTTTATAAAGGTTTAGAGCACTACTAGACAGTATAAAAAATTCAAAAGACAGAGCTCCATGAGTACAGAACTCTCTCCCCATACAAAGTAAATAGGTAAATACACATGAAAAAATATACATACACATGTATGAACACAGAGAAAACACACATACACACACACACACATACATATGAATTCAAACAAGCTCATATATGAATACAAACACATAACTGAAACAGAATGTGGTCAATACAGACAACATATACAAGTGCAAAAGCTTGTATGATAGTAAACAATGTCCAACAGATATGGCCTCATAGGTGTAAAATTCCCTCCTTGTTCAGTATAAATGAGTAATTACACATACATACATCACTGGCTGGCCAATAAATGGGTACTTGGTTTTAGCCAGGAGGTGTATGAGGGTGTACAAACATATAGGAGTAAAGACATGGTACAGACATGGTAAAACTCTCTCCCCAAACACACAAATACTAAGCGCACACACACACACACACACACACACACACACACACACATACATGCACACACACATACACACACACACACACACACACATACACACACACACATACAGAAAAAGATATCAATAATGAGAAAGGATAAGAAATTTAATTAGAAATTAATGAAAATGTTACAAATGGGAATTAGAGTAATAACAGAAGTGTGAGAAACTAAATGAAATGGAAGGAAGTTTAATATGAGTAGAGAAAGATGAAAGAAAAAGGGTAAGCATATCATTCATCAAAAATATTAAATATCCATGTGTGTATGGAATATCCAATTGATATGTGCAAATAAGCACTGCCATATGATAGTGTATATTCATCACCTTTGTGCGTATAAAAATGTCATCAAATTTCTAATTTCTGTCCATAGTCCTTATGTCTTTTCTTCTGTAAGTGTTTCTAGTGCTTTTATGTAATTACAGTCCATTGAGCACTAAAAATTCCATAAACATGAAAATTAACTATGAAAGGAAGATATAAAAATCTAAGTAAACTAAAAGAGATGTATTGAGGTAGCACACTTTGGAAGGATAAGATACAAGTATGGCAGAGAGGCAATGATCCTGAAAATCACAGTGAAAAAATACCTAACAATCTATAAAAGAAAGCACTGGCAGAGAGTAATAATAATTCCAATGAAAGAAACTGGAATAGAGGTACACTACTGATGCTGATAAAAAGGGTAAGATGAGGGAAAAATATGCTAAAGATATGATACAGTAAGTTATTAAGAGTAGGCAAAACAAAACAGATGGAAAGAAACAAAATTAAAAGTCTTGCAAGACTGAGAAGAGTTATGACAGGGGAAAGATATCCATGCAGTGAAGAGCCAATCATGGATGCTGGTAGGCTGTGAGGATGCTGCAGTCCACACCGTGAGGCCGAGTCAGGCAAACCCTTTGATTTTGTTCAGTCACCTCTCAAACATCAACACTGCCTGGGGTTCAAATTTCACATGCAACTTTATACCTGTATTTGGAGGGACACTTCAGTGCCTTATAGGATATTTTCTAATTTGTTCTATTTGGATGGGGTTGGGTTTTATAAGCATACCTATGCTTTAAAACAATTTTGAGAACTGTATGAAAGTTCATCTGAAAGTAAAAGATAAAGATTTATTTTCTGATGGAGGGAGATATCTTTAGTATTATGACAGCTTACCTAAGCAAGCTCTTTTTTTTTGTTTTCTCTACAATAACATGCACTAATTCAAATTTGCAGGAGTGTCTGACATTAATTTTTTGGGTAAATAAAAATGATACTAACAACAAATTAATTCAAACATAATAAAGTATAGCTGTCATCCAAGATATTTGGAAATAAAATGATGTACAATCAGGATGAACTCTGTATTACATGTGCCATACTTAAAAGACTGATTAAAACTATGAAGCCCATCTCCATCTAAAAAGTCAGAAACTGTAAATATCTACAACCATTTTTCTCTCTAAAAGCAAAGAAAAATGCCCATATTATCTGCTAAAAAAATAAACAGATGCCACATTCAGTCATGCATTAGTGAAAATTTCTAACTTTTGCCAAAAGTGAATATTCAAAAATGAATATTCACATTAGACTACAAGAATTTTCCCAGGTAGTGTTGAGTTGAAGCCAGTTACCAATACCTTGATTACCCAGGATCTGGAGAACACTGTTCTGACTATTCAGAACAATATATTTCTATGAAGCGTCTATTCCATGTGTCACACAAACAATCATGAAATAAACATACAGCAGACCTAGGAATACCAGACCCAAGAAAATCAATGCACTGATATAACATGATCAGCATAGCTCTTACATCTGTCTTTCTAACAAGGATGTCATCATATAAAAATACTTTTAATGAATATACATTTGAAAATTTGCATATGCTGAACATCAACAGGAAAACAGTGTGCAAATGAACCTCAAGACCCTGCCACATAGGGAAGGTCCCAAGCAAAAAGGCAAACAGTGTTCACCATAAAGAGGCTGAGTTTCATTTTCATTGTGCACTTATTCAACCTTCGCACTTTATATCATTTAACACTATAATCACGTTCTGATTCCTTCAGTAATAAAAATTTAGTAAGTCAAGATGGGACAAATTTTTAAAACACCAGATAAACATATATTATGAAAAAATACTTTAAGCCATTTGTTTACATAAACAAATTACCTAACAAGAAATCAATTAAATAATCCAGTGTTAATGCTTCAGTGACCAACCCTTTGGTGACTAAGCTTAATCTAAGGCACACGTAGTCCTGAAAAAAGAAATGTTAGCAATATATATATATATATATATATATATATATATATATATATATATATATATATATATATATATATATATATATATATATATCCTGATGAAATGTAAGGTTAAATCTATGATGCATATTATTCATGAGTTATATACTTTAACAATATATATATATATATATATATATATATATATATATATATATATATATATATATATATATATATATATATATATATATATTGCACAGTAAATCAACATACACTTCTGTCCTTTCCTAAAAAATCAAATGAAAATATCTATTGCACCTCCAATGTAACATTCATTTGTGTAAGAAAAAAGATCAGGTTCTGGTTTGCAAGGAAATGTTCAGTAAAATTACAATTCAGGCAAAAGGTGTCGTATGACAAATAAATATCTATTCATACATTGATACTGTTGCCAGTTTCCAAAATTATTCTAGTAAGCCCAAGAGCCAGGCTAGAATGAAGTCCAGCAAATGAGCATTCCTTCATATCTTCAGACAGACATTAAGACTGTAGAAGTACCTTGGGAGTAATAAATAGAAAAGACTTACCTTCATCATAAGAAGAAGTGTATTGAGCACGATGAGTAACATGATAAAATATTCAAAAGGTGTAGATACGACAATACGCCAAATCTTGTACTTAAAGCTGACACGGTCCTTAGGCATATACCGCTCCAGAGGTTTGGCCTGAATAGCAAAATCTATACAGGATTTCTGTGAAAAAGGAAGATTTGAGTATCTTAGGACTGTTTGTTTCATGACAAATATGTTCTTTAAAGAAAGCAATCATTTGATATGTCATCATGTTTATGGACACACATTTAACAACTGAAGTGCTTATTTGCTCAACATAGTCATAATCCTTTTCCTCTTATTACTTTGCTAAACCTTCCGTGTACAGATTTGTATTAATTTTGACATTTATTCATATTTTTTTCAGACAATCTAAAACATTTTCCCTCTTCATCATCTTTTTTTCTATCTTATTCATCATACTTCATCACTGTTTCCCTTTTCAATACTTTCCTTTTTGTATTATCTTACTTATCATACTTGATTATTGTTTCCTGTGTTAGCGAGGTAGCGCCAGGAATCAGATGAAGAAAGACACATCCTTCCAAATACACATATACATATGAATACATACAGTAAACCCTCAATTCAACAGACGAAGAGGGGGAAAGAGGCTTCTATTAATGCTAAAAGTCCATTAAATCAAGTGCAACATATTTCTGTGCCACATTTAAGTGCACACGCTTTCTTCTAACTCGTCTATCACTTGATGTCATTTTGAATTGTAAAGACTGCAAAATCATTCAATAAATAAAGTCAAAATTCTGAAATAAGAGAAACACTCTGTTTACAACCTGACAGCATGAGGCAGACTGAGACCGAAACAGAGTCTCAAAAGTAAGTCTACCCCATGGTACCAAAAACAAGTGCAATCTAAGATATGTATTGAGATTTTTCCCTTAATTTTTTAAATAATCATTAATCATTTGTTCGGTATGTTAAATCCAAAATCAGTTATATCAGGGTTTGTTAAACTGAGGTTTTACTGTACATACATACATACACGTACATATACAAATACATACACATACATATATAAACATGTAAATATTCATACTTGTTTGCCTTCATCCATTCCCAGCAGCATGCCACCACACAGGACACAGCAATGCCATCCCATGTGAGTAAGGCAGCACCAGGAAACAAAGACAGGCCACATCCGCTCACATCCATACACAAGCTGTCATGTGTAATGCACTGAAACCACAGCTCCCTATCCACATCTAGGCCCCACACACATGCCCTGGGCTAGTCCTTAGACAGCACATTAACCCCAGTATACCACATCATTCCAATTCACTCTATTCCATGCAAGCCTTTCACCCTCCTGCATGTTCAGGCCTCAATCGCTCAAAAATTTTTTCACTCCATCCTTCCACCTCCAATCTGGTCTTCTGCTTCTTGTTCCCTCCACTTCTGACACATATATGCTCTTTGTCAACCTTTCCTTACTCATTCTCTCCATATGTCCAAACCATTTCAACACACCCTCTTCTACTCTCTCAATTACACTCTTCTTATTACCACACATCTCTCTTCCCTTTTCATTAATTACTTGATCATACCACCTCACACTACATATTGTCCTCACACATTTTGTTTCCGACACATCCTCCCTCCTCCGCAAAACCCTAACTATAGCCCATGCTTTGTATCTTGATGTCTTATTCTTAGCTAATTCAAGTTAATCTCCTACCACTTACCTTTTATAAACCTCTATTAGGTTCTTATGTCTCCTTTTACCATTTGCTTTTATTCTTGTGCTGCCTTTTGTTTTTTATACTATCCTATCCCTAATTCTAAGTGCTCTTTTTTACATTCTTGCCTCTCCATAGTTCTGAGATGTCCTTCCCACTTATGCCCCACAATTCCACTGCATACCCTTCAGTGCTCATGTCCCCATCATTTCATTTATAGTGCAGGACCTGGACAGCCAAACATGCCCAAATCATGGCCATCTTTAATGAAAGGTAAGACAATAGGTATAAGAAGAAAGAAAGTAGGACAGATTAATCTGAGCTCTTCAGGTGTTTATACAATCTCTTAAGGTGGAGAGTTTAATCAAAGTAGGAAAGACATGAGAAAATAAATTCCACAGTTTCACTGAACAAGCAAAGAAGGAGGCATCATAATAGTCAATCCATGTGTGGCTCTACTCCAGAATTTTACCATGGGAACCACTAGCCCTATGTTTAATCACACCTTCCATCTCCAAGTAACCTTTGTGGTCAGTGTGTTTCACTTGTTCTCTTCTTTGGTGCTGATCTTTGGGTTTTATGTGCCTCTTCTTAGTTTACATATCTCCCTCACTGGAACATAAATGTCCTTTCTTGGTTTAATGTGACCCATCTTGGTTCTTTCTTATCATTCTCAGTCCTTATGAACATCCTCCTTAGTCTTTCTGTGCACTCTCCTTATTCCTAATAACATATGTTCCTGCTTAAACCAATTTGCTAGTCATTACTTCTAAAGTGTCCCTTCTTGAATTCTTTGTGCCATATCCTTAGTTTTCATGTGTACCCTTGCCATGACACCCACTTCATGATTCTTGGAGTCTGCTTTATCATTCTTATGCTATGCTCAGATCGTGTTCCTATATGCTCCTCCTTACTTATATGCTGACTGGTAGTAGCATACCCTCACTAATTCTAAAGGATCCTATCACTGATTCTTATTGAGTTAAACATGCTTCCTATAGGCTACTCCTAGGTTTCCATGGGCCTTTCTAGGTTCTATGGTAATCCCTCCTTATTTCTTTACATTATTTTTGTCCATTCATAACCACTCTAAAGTCTTGAGCCTTCTCCCCTTTTTTCCAATTCCACTTCTCAATGCACACTACTGCTTTGTTATGTGCCTATTCTTTTTACTTATGTAGTCCCTCTTTAGTCTTCATAAACTTCCTCTTCAATTTTTGTGCTCTCTCTTTGGTCTTATTGTGTAGTCTCCCTACAATTCTAAAGCTTCCCTTACATGACCCCTCCTGTCTTATGAATGCCATTCTTCATTCATGTGTACCCTACCCTGATTCATTTCTCTGTCTCCCTGAATTTTTCATAATCCTCACTGGCTATTATATGCCCTTTCTTAGCTCTAACATGATAGTTCTTTTGCTGCTGAATACTCTTTGACTTCCATGTACCTCCTCACCTGGTTCTTGTCTAGCTCTCCATCCTGCAGCTCAGCCTCTCCCTGCTCCTGGAAAGTGATGATGATCAAAGCGACGAAGATGTTGACGAAGAAGAATGGAAAAACAATGAAGTAAACAATGTAGAAGATGGACATTTCTACAGCAACCTGTGGTTTGGGCCCCTCATCCTCATATGTGGCTGCCATGGAATTCTGAAGCACTCTGTTGAGAAACAAAAGAATGATGCTAGATTTTTACAATAACTGAAGCAGAAATAATTGAATGAAAGCCCTTGGTTTCTAAATACTGCTAGCTAAAAGGAAGTGTGTTCGAACTATACAAGTATGAACAAGGAAACATGAGTCACATGAGGAACCAATGCTCTACTGGCCTAAGTAATGATCGTTGCCCAATAACACAATTCTTTAAATTCTCCTTGCTTTCCCTAAATGCAAAAAGACGTTTGTGAATCGGGAACCACTGCAACACAAACCTCGCCAGGTGGTAGAGTTTCCAGCAGTGTATAGAGACAGACTTCCCCAGAACTTTTTAAAGGGGAAGTAAATGTTTATAGTGTGTTACTGGAGTGACAGTTTTCATACATGGTGTTTTGACAAGAAAATAGTGAAATTGGAGAAAAATGTAGCTCAGACATTGAAGCTTATTGATACAGTGGTTAAATTGATGAGAACTGCTATTGACGTTTGTGTAAATAAATTATACATTTCCTTTTGCCATAGCCAGAGGTTGAACCATTATGTGACGTTCTTTTTTTCATTCATTTCAAGCTAGAAGTTGCAGTTTTCTAAACTGTTTCTTACATTTTTCATATGTATATATATGTATGTGTGTGTGTGTGTATATGTGCGTATGTATGTGTATGTGTGTGTATGTGTATATGTATATATATATGTATATTATCCCTGGGGATAGGGGTGAAAGAATACTTCCCACGTATTCCTCGCGTGTCGTAGAAAGCGACTAGAGGGGACGGGAGCGGGAGGCCAGAAATCCTCCCCTCCTTGTATTAACTTTCTAAAATGGGAAACAGAAGAAGGAGTCACGCGGGGAGTGCTCATCCTCCTCGAAGGCTCAGAGTGGGGTGCCTAAATGTGTGTGGATGTAACCAAGATGTGAAAAAAGGAGAGATAGGTAGTATGTTTGAGGAAAGGAACCTGGATGTTTTGGCTCTGAGTGAAATGAAGCTCAAGGGTAAAGAGGAAGAGTGGTTTGGGAATGTCTGGGGAGTAAAGTCAGGGGTTAGTGAGAGGACAAGAGCAAGGGAAGGAGTAGCAATACTCCTGAAACAGGAGTTGTGGGAGTATGTGATAGAATGTAAGAAAGTAAATTCTCGATTAATATGGGTAAAACTGAAAGTTGATGGAGAGAGGTGGGTGATTATTGGTGCATATGCACCTGGGCATGAGAAGAAAGATCATGAGAGGCAAGTGTTTTGGGAGCAGCTGAATGAGTGTGTTAGTGGTTTTGATGCACGAGACCGGGTTATAGTGATGGGTGATTTAAATGCAAAGGTGAGTAATGTGGCAGTTGAGGGAATAATTGGTATACATGGGGTGTTCAGTGTTGTAAATGGAAATGGTGAAGAGCTTGTAGATTTATGTGCTGAAAAAGGACTGATGATTGGGAATACCTGGTTTAAAAAGCGAGATATACATAAGTATACTTATGTAAGTAGGAGAGATGGCCAGAGAGCGTTATTGGATTACGTGTTAATTGACAGGCGTGCGAAAGAGAGACTTTTGGATGTTAATGTGCTGAGAGGTGCAACTGGAGGGATGTCTGATCATTATCTTGTGGAGGCTAAGGTGAAGATTTGTATGGGTTTTCAGAAAAGAAGAGTGAATGTTGGGGTGAAGAGGGTGGTGAGAGTAAGTGAGCTTGGGAAGGAGACCTGTGAGGAAGTACCAGGAGAGACTGAGTACAGAATGGAAAAAGGTGAGAACAATGGAAGTAAGGGGAGTGGGGGAGGAATGGGATGTATTTAGGGAATCAGTGATGGATTGCGCAAAAGATGCTTGTGGCATGAGAAGAGTGGGAGGTGGGTTGGTTAGAAAGGGTAGTGAGTGGTGGGATAAAGAAGTAAGAGTATTAGTGAAAGAGAAGAGAGAGGCATTTGGATGATTTTTGCAGGGAAAAAATGCAACTGAGTGGGAGATGTATAAAAGAAAGAGACAGGAGGTCAAGAGAAAGGTGCAAGAGGTGAAAAAAAAGGGCAAATGAGAGTTGGGGTGAGAGAGTATCATTAAATTTTAGGGAGAATAAAAAGATGTTCTGGAAGGAGGTAAATAAAGTGCGTAAGACAAGGGAGCAAATGGGAACTTCAGTGAAGGGCGCAAATGGGGAGGTGATAACAAGTAGTGGTGATGTGAGAAGGAGATGGAGTGAGTATTTTGAAGGTTTGTTGAATGTGTTTGATGATAGAGTGGCAGATATAGGGTGTTTTGGTCGAGGTGGTGTGCAAAGTGAGAGGGTTAGGGAAAATGATTTGGTAAAATGAGAAGAGGTAGTGAAAGCTTTGCGGAAGATGAAAGCCGGCAAGGCAGCAGGTTTGGATGGTATTGCAGTGGAATTTATTAAAAAAGGGGGTGACTGTATTGTTGACTGGTTGGTAAGGTTATTTAATGTATGTATGACTCATGGTGAGGTGCCTGAGGATTGGCGGAATGCGTGCATAATGCCATTGTACAAAGGCAAAGGGGATAAGGGTGAGTGCTCAAATTACAGAGGTATAAGTTTGTTGAGTATTCCTGGTAAATTATATGGGAGGGTATTGATTGAGAGGGTGAAGGCATGTACAGAGCATCAGATTGGGGAAGAGCAGTGTGGTTTCAGAAGTGGTAGAGGATGTGTAGATCAGGTGTTTGCTTTGAAGAATGTATGTGAGAAATACTTAGAAAAGCAAATGGATTTGTATGTAGCATTTATGGATCTGGAGAAGGCATATGATAGAGTTGATAGAGATGCTCTGTGGAAGGTATTAAGAATATATGGTGTGGGAGGAAAGTTGTTAGAAGCAGTGAAAAGTTTTTATCGAGGATGTAAGGCATGTGTACGTGTAGGAAGAGAGGAAAGTGATTGGTTCTCAGTGAATGTAGGTTTGCGGCAGGGGTGTGTGATGTCTCCATGGTTGTTTAATTTGTTTATGGATGGGGTTGTTAGGGAGGTAAATGCAAGAGTTTTGGAAAGAGGGGCAAGTATGAAGTCTGTTGGGGATGAGAGAGCTTGGGAAGTGAGTCAGTTGTTGTTCGCTGATGATACAGCGCTGGTGGCTGATTCATGTGAGAAACTGCAGAAGCTGGTGACTGAGTTTGGTAAAGTGTGTGGAAGAAGAAAGTTAAGAGTAAATGTGAATAAGAGCAAGGTTATTAGGTACAGTAGGGTTGAGGGTCAAGTCAATTGGGAGGTGAGTTTGAATGGAGAAAAACTGGAGGAAGTGAAGTGTTTTAGATATCTGGGAGTGGATCTGGCAGCGGATGGAACCATGGAAGCGGAAGTGGATCATAGGGTAGGGGAGGGGGCGAAAATTCTGGGGGCCTTGAAGAATGTGTGGAAGTCGAGAACATTATCTCGGAAAGCAAAAATGGGTATGTTTGAAGGAATAGTGGTTCCAACAATGTTGTATGGTTGCGAGGCGTGGGCTATGGATAGAGTTGTGCGCAGGAGGATGGATGTGCTGGAAATGAGATGTTTGAGGACAATGTGTGGTGTGAGGTGGTTTGATCGAGTGAGTAACGTAAGGGTAAGAGAGATGTGTGGAAATAAAAAGAGCGTGGTTGAGAGAGCAGAAGAGGGTGTTTTGAAGTGGTTTGGGCACATGGAGAGAATGAGTGAGGAAAGATTGACCAAGAGGATATATGTGTCGGAGGTGGAGGGAACGAGGAGAAATTGGAGGTGGAAAGATGGAGTGAAAAAGATTTTGTGTGATCGGGGCCTGAACATGCAGGAGGGTGAAAGGAGGGCAAGGAATAGAGTGAATTGGAGCGATGTGGTATACCGGGGTTGACGTGCTGTCAGTGGATTGAATCAAGGCATGTGAAGCGTCTGGGGTAAACCATGGAAAGCTGTGTAGGTATGTATATTTGCGTGTGTGGATGTATGTATATACATGTGTATGGGGGGGGGTTGGGCCATTTCTTTCGTCTGTTTCCTTGCGCTACCTCGCAAACGCGGGAGACAGCGACAAAGTATAATGAAAATACATTTATCTTATTCATTCAATACCAAGAAAAGAATATGAGATCATCTATCCAGAGTATCATGTTAAATACTAAAACAAGAGAAAATACATACTGGAAAAATAATACTATACAATCTGTGATCATGCCGAACCATATTCAAAAAAATTTCCAAAACTTAGTTCTAATACATGCATATGCTAAACACATATAAATCTTTTGGTATTTATTGTTTCTGAGTTAACAATATCATACAGAGAAAAATACACTATGTGATATTTTGACACTGTAATTGTCAAACCTGTTCAAGGTATGTATAAAATGTTTACACAGCAACTACCAATTTTGTTGAAATCAAAGCAAAAAAAAAGGGGGCATATCTTATGCAATAATATAATCAGGGGTATATTCATTCATACAAGTTAAGCATCTACTTCTACATGAGCACCATCAGAATCTCCAAAGATCTGAAATATGCTAGCTGAACTGCAGAACAGATTTTGCAGCAACTGTAGAGTGATTTTTGCAACTGTCCCCTCTATATGTTCTCATAAATCCTGCATAGCTATCAGTCTTGTGAGATATACTTCTGGTTTGGTAAACCCCTACGAAATATAAATCCAAAGGTGTTATATCAGGTTATCGAGCTGCCTAGGGCCTGTTGCTGCTACATCCAACCCGGCAATCTGGAAAACATTCATGAAAGCACTCCCGAATGATTGTGCAATGACAAGGAGCCCCATATTGTTGAAAGCCAACAGTGTTGAGAATCACATCCATAAAAAGCTGTGGTTCTAAAAATTGTGGGAGCGTGTCTAGATAAATAGGCCAAGTAAGTGTAATTTTAGCAACGAAAAAGGGATCACAAATCTTGGATCTTGTCATGCCCAGGAACACTATAATTTCTGGAGAATCTCTCTCCCATTCTAAAAAAAATTACATGGCCTTTCATTACCCTAAATGTGGAAATTATGTCCATTTACTTTTACACAAATGGAAAGGATCATCTCATCAATGAAGAAAATAAGCATTAAATTTGCATCCTCAATAATTTTCAATGAGCTTGACAAACAATGAGGCTCACCTATAATTATTCACTTCAAGTAAATCATCAGTTCTTAAATGTGGTACTTTTTTCTTTTCACGACAATTTCAAAATTTTGTGGACATTTGATCTGGATATGCTAAGCCTAAATGATGCAATGCGAACAGACATTCCGGGATTTTCTTCACTGAAGTCTTGCATGGAGTCAATAGAATGCCCAGAAATACCTGGGTGCCCAGAGCTTTGCTTGTCATTAACACATCCTCCTCTTTTAAATTCATTAACCAAAGAGTAAACTTATTTCTCTAAATAAGTAAAATTGTGATATCTTTCAAACCTTTCCCTAATTTCCTTGTACTTCTTCCCTAGGAGTTGCAATGTTACTACCATCACACAATCTTGTATATGCATTCTCATGGGTTTTAAGAAAAAATATCAAAATTTTGATAAATTAAAATCAGTAGTTACTTTATAAACACCCTGGATAATCAAGACATAACTGGATGCTGGAGTTCATAACTGCCATTTGTTTTTAAGAGAAAATGGCATATAAAGGAAATCCTTGATTAAAGAAATTTGAATTAACATTGTTATGCAGTTATGTCATTGACAAATCATACCCAGTCCTTCATTAATGTTCCCAAAGTTTTGAAGTTATGTTGCTTCTATCTGAAATAAGGCAAAATTATGATATTTTTCTTTTTACAGTGACTGACATGCCACAGGCAAAAAAGCTGCAATCAAAGGCCATCTCAGGTGAGAGAAATAAAGTAAGGAGAAAAGAAAGTAGAATTTAATCAGAGCTCTACAGTTGTTTGCTAACCTGATTCTTAAAGGTAAAAAGGCTGTAAGAAGAAGGAAAGACTAAAGGAGGAATAGAATTTTGAAGGTAAGTTATTTGAGGGAAGGAGATATCATTATGGTCAATGACCAAGTGGCTGTTATCCGCACAAAAATTGTGGGAAGCAGCTGTCTCATGCATGCCTCATATCCAAGCCTCAGGGTGGGGACACATGTAGATATCTCATGAGAACAGTAGCCAAAATAATGCCTACAGAAATGAGAAAAAGAGCATCAACATCAGTGTACAGAAAGGGATAAATAAAGGTGATAGCAGGAGAACTGATGAGACAAGAAACTCTCAATTCTACTATGGCTAATCACGAAGTGGAGGAAGAGCCATCCTTGATATGAGATCAGTAGTCCATGCTAGGGCATATAAAAACCCTATAGATGTGAAATAGCTGCTCAAAGAAAAAAAATATAGCACCTATACAACACTATCTTCTTTTGGGAAGCAGACATTGCAATATCTATTGTGTGGGATTTCCAGGATAAAGTGAATTATATGGTTATGCAAAACAAATTCTGTTATAACATGGTTGAATTGTAGTGTTTTGCCACTGAAGAGAGACACAAATGACTCTAAAGAAAAATAGGGAGAAATTACATTTCAGCATTATCAAGTCGAACTAGGTTGCTTTTCCCCAATGTAATATGTTGCACTGGTCTGAAAAGATCATATATTCAGTAGAAGACAGAGAACAAGCATTAAGAGGAGTGGGGGAAGGAAAGTATGTAGAGTGGAATCATCTGCATAAGAGTGAATAGGGATAGAAGTAGAAGTGAGATCTTTTACCAAGAGAAGAAAGAGAGCTGATGATGGAACAGATGATAGAGCAGATGTAATTTGTTCCACTGATGACTACAGCAATGGAATGGTCAGAGAGGATGCAATGCATTAGGAAACACTGAAAAGCAGCAAAACCAAAGGAAGGGAGTTTAAGAGGCAAAGACTTATGCCACAAATTGTCGTATGCTTTGGTGGGGTGGTGTTTAAGTCTGAGTTGGGTAGATGGTTGTTTAGTGCTTGTCAAGTCAGTGGTTTGTCAGCATTATGTTTGATGGGGGAGGGGGTATCTGTGTAGTAAAGTTTGCTGATGTGTGAGGCAGGGTAGACTTTTTATTTCCAGTTATAAAATGGTTTGAGTGTGAGAGGTCTAATGATGTTGCAAAGAACTGAAACTGTGAGCAACGACAAGAAATTGTACCAGGAGGATATTTGTTTCATTGTGTAAACATTGTATAAAAAATGTGTAGTTCCTAAGCAGCCAGTGATTGTTCTGACTGTTTTATTTTGTGATTTATAAATTGAATCTTTGCTACATATATTGTAATAAACTCCTTTCTCCCAGAGAAAACACAAACATACTTCTGTGACACTACTCAAAAATCAGTCAAAATAAAACTCACACTTAAATAGAAAAGTTACAAAAGATCTACATAATACTCATCTATAACCAACTGGCCATCCATCCTTCACATACAGTGATACAGATATCACAATCCTGCAACAGGCCCTGACAACACATCAAGCTTGTACATAATACACTTAAGCCCCTTTGTGATCCAAGCCCTATCCACAACCAGACCCTACAGACCTTTCCACGGTTTATCTCAGCTGCTTCACATGTCCTGGTTCCATCCTTAGACAGCAAGTCAACCAAATCGACCCCTGTATATCAAATCATTCCAATTCATTCCATACTGTGAACACCTCTCATCCTCCTGCATGATCAGGCCCTGCTCACATAAAATGTTGAGAAAGAGGACACATGTGTCAAAAGTGGAGAGAGCAAGAAAGGGGTAGACCAAATTGGAGATGGATGGATGGAGTGAGAAAGAGTTTGAGTAATCGGGGGCCTGAACATACAGGAGGATGATGTGTGTGCAGAGGATAAACTAAATTGGTGAAATGTGGTATACTGGGGTTGACATGCCATCAATTGACTGAACCAGGGCATGTGAAATGTCTGGGGTAACCATGGAAAGTTCTGTGAGGCCTGGATGTGGATAGGAAACTGTGGTTTTGGTGCATTACACAAAACAGCTCAAGAATGGATGGGAGCAGATGTGGCCTTTCTTTGTCTGTTTCTGGTGCTACTTCATTAACGTGGGAAGTGGCAATAAAATATGAAAAAATATATTTATATTATACTTTGTCACTGTCTCCTGCGTTAGCGAGGTAGTGCAAGGAAACAGACATGTATATACATACATGTCCACACGGCAACATATACATACCTGTACATCTCAACATATACATATATATATACACACACAGACATATACATGTATACACATATACATAATTCATACTGTCTGCCCTTATTCATTCTCGTCGCCACCACCCCACACATGAAATAAACACCCCCTACCCCCCGCATGTGCGCGAGGTAGCGCTACGAAAAGACAACAAAGGTCACATTCGTTCACACTCAGTCTCTAGCTGTCATGTATAATGCATCAAAACCACAGCTCCCTTTCCATATCCAGGCCACACAAAACTTTCCATGGTTTACCCCAGACACTTCATATGCCCTGGTTCAATCCATTGACAGCACGTCGACCCCAGTATACCACATTGTTCCAATTCACTCTATTCCTTGCAAGCCTTTCACCCTCCTCCATGTTCAGGCCCTGATAACTCAAAATCTTTTTCACTCCATCTTTCCACCTCCAATTTGGTCTCCCACTTCTCCTCGTTCCCTCCACCTCTGACACATATATCCTCTTGGTCAATCTTTCCTCATGCATTCTCTCCATGTGACCAAACTATTTCAAAACATCCTCTTCTGCTCTCTCAACCACACTCTTTTTATTACCACACATCTCTCTTACCCTTTCATTGCTTACTCGATCAAACCACCTCACACCACATATTGTCCTCAAACATCTCATTTCCAGCACATCCACCCTCCTCCAAACAACTCTTTCTATAGCCCACGCCTCGCAACCATATAACATTGCTGGAACCACTATTCCTTCAAACATACCCATTTTTGCTTTCCAAGATAACGTTCTCAGCTTCCACACATTTCCAAGAACTTTCGCCCCCTCCCCCACCCAATGATTCATTTCCGCTTCCATGGTTCCATCCACTGCCAGATCCACTCCCAGATATCTAAAACACTTCACTTCCTCCAGTTTTTCTCCATTCAAACTTACCTCCCAACTGACTTGACCCTCAACCCTAAAATACCTAATAACCTTGCTCTTATTCACATTTACTCTCACCTTTCTTCTTTCACACGCTTTACCAAACCCAGTCACCAGCTTCTGCAGTTTTTCATCCGAATCGGCCACCAGCGCTGTATCATCAGCGAACAACAACTGACTCACTTTCCAAGCTCTCTCATCCACAACAGACTGCATACTTGCCCTTCTCTCCAAAACTCTTGCATTCACCTCCCTAACAACCCCATCCATAAACAAATTAAACAACCATGGAGACATGACAAACTCCTGCCGCAAACCTACATTTAATAAGAACCCATCACTTTCCTCTCTTCCTACTCGTGTACATGCCTTACATCCTTGATAAAAACTTTTCACTGCTTCTAACAACTTGCCTCCCATGCCATATATTTTTAATACCTTCCACAAAGCATCTCTACCAACACTATCATATGCCTTCTCCAGATCCATAAATGCTACATATAAATCCATTTGCTTTTCTAAGAATTTCTCACATACATCCTTTAAAGCAAACAACTGATCCACACATCCTCTACCACTTCTGAAACCACAGTGCTCTTCCCCAATCTGATGCTCTGTACATGCCTTCACCCTCTCAATCAATACCCTCCCATATAATTTACCAGGAATACTCAACAAACTTATACCTCTGTAATTTGAGCACACACTTTTATCCCCTTAGCCTTAGTACAAGGGCACTATGCAAGCATTCTGCCAATCCTCAGGCACCTTATCATGAGTCATACATACATCAAATAACCTTACCAACCAGTCAATAATACAGTCACCCCCTTTTCTAATAAATTCCACTGCAATACCATCCAAACCCACTGCCTTGCCGGCTTTCATCTTATGCAAAGCTTTTACTACCTCTTCTCTGTTTACCAAATCATTCTCCCTAACCCTCTAACTCTGCCCACCACCTCAACCAAAACATCCTATATCTGCCACTCTATCATCAAACACATTCAACAAACCTTCAAAATACTAACTCCATCTCCTTCTCACATCACCACTATTTGCAATCACTTCCCCATTAGCCCCCTTCACTGATGTTCCCATTTGTTCCCTTATTTCATGCACTTTATTTACCTCCTTCCAAAACAACTTTTTTTCTCCCAAAATTTAATGATACTCTCTCACCCCAACTATCATTTGCCCTCTTACACCTTTCTCTTGACCTCTTGCCTCTTTCTTTTATACATCTCCAACTCATTTGCATTATTTCACTGCTAAAATTGTCCAAATGCCTCTCTCTTCTCTTTCACTAATAATCTTACCTCTTCATCCCACCACTCTACCCTTTCTAATCTGCTCACCTCACATGCTACTCATGCCACAAGCATCTTTTTGCACAAGTCATCACTGCTTCCCTAAATACATCCCATTCCTCCCCCACTCCCCTTACCTCCTTTGTTCTCACCTTTTTCCATTTAGTACTCAGTCTCTCCTGGTACTTCCTCACACACGTCTCCTTCCCAAGCTCACTTACTATCACCACTCTCTTCACCCCAACACTCTCTCTTCTTTTTTGAAAACCTCTGCATATCTTCACCTTCGCCAACCCACAAGATAATGATAAGACAACCCTCCAGTTGCACCTCTCAGCACATTAAGATCTTTCGCACGCCTATCAATTAACACATAATCCAATAACACTCTCTGGCCATCTCTCCTACTTACATACATATACTTATGTATATCTCTCTTTTAAACCAGGTATTTGCAATCACCAACCCTTTTTCAGCACATAAATCTACTAGCTCTTCACCATTTCCATTTACAACACTGAACACCCCATGTATACCAATTATTCCCTCAACTGCCACATTACTCACCTTTGCATTCAAATCACCCATCACTATAACCCGGTCTCTTGCATCAAAACTACTAACACACTCACTCAGCTGCTTCCAAAACACTTGCCTCTCATGATCTTTCTTCTCATGCCTAGGTGCATCTGCACCAATAATCACCCATCTCTCTCAATCAACTTTCAGTTTTACCCATATCAATCTAGTGTTTACTTTCTTACACTCTATCACATAATCACACCACTCCTGTTTCAGGAGTAGTGCTACTCCTGCCCTTGCTCTTGTCCTCTCACTAATCCCTGACTTTACTCCCAAGACATTTCCAAACCACTCTTTCCCTTTACCCTTGAGCTTCGTTTTACTCAGAGCCAAAACATCCAGGTTCCTTTCCTCAAACATACTACCTATCTCTCCTTTTTTCTCATCTTGGTTACATCCACACACATTTAGACACCCAATCTGAGCCTTCAAGGAGGATGAGCACTCCCCGCGTGACTCCTTCTTCTGTTTCCCTTTTTAGAAAGTTAAAATGCAAGGAGGGGAGAGTTTCTAGCCCCCTGCTCCCATCCCCTTTAGTTGCCCTCTACGACACGTGAGGAATGCGTGGGAAGGATTTGTTCTCCCCTATATATACAGTGTATATATATATATATATATATATATATATTGAGGATGTAAGGCATGTGTACGTGTAGGAAGAGAGGAAAGTGATTGGTTCTCAGTGAATGTAGGTTTGCGGCAGGGGTGTGTGATGTCTCCATGGTTGTTTAATTTGTTTATGGATGGGGTTGTTAGGGAGGTGAATGCAAGAGTTTTGGAAAGAGGGGCAAGTATGAAGTCTGTTGTGGATGAGAGAGCTTGGGAAGTGAGTCAGTTGTTGTTCGCTGATGATACAGCGCTGGTGGCTGACTCATGTGAGAAACTGCAGAAGCTGGTGACTGAGTTTGGTAAAGTGTGTGAAAGAAGAAAGTTAAGAGTAAATGTGAATAAGAGCAAGGTTATTAGGTACAGTAGGGTTGAGGGTCAAGTCAGTTGGGAGGTAAGTTTGAATGGAGAAAAGCTGGAGGAAGTGAAGTGTTTTACATATCTGGGAGTGGATCTGGCAGTGGATGGAACCATGGAAGCGGAAGTGAATCATAGGGTGGGGGATTGGGCGAAAATTCTGGAAGCATTGAAGAATGTTTGGAAGTCGAGAACATTATCTCGGAAAGCAAAAATGGGTATGTTTGAAGGAATAGTGGTTCCAACAATGTTGTATGGCTGCAAGGTGTGGGCTATGGATAGAGTTGTGCGCAGGAGAGTGGATGTGCTGGAAATGAGATGTTTGAGGACAATATGTGGTGTGAGGTGGTTTGATCGAGTAAGTAATGTAAGGGTGAGAGAGATGTGTGGAAATAAAAAGAGTGTGGTTGAGAGAGCAGAAGAGGGTGTTTTGAAATGGTTTGGTCACATGGAGAGAATGAGTGGGGAAAGATTGACCAAGAGGATATATGTGTCAGAAGTGGAGGGAACGAGGAGATGTGGGAGACCAAATTGGAGGTGGAAAGATGGAGTGAAAAAGATTTCGAGTGATCGGGGCCTGAACATGCAGGAGGGTGAAAAGCGTGCAAGGAATAGAGTGAATTGGAACGATTTGGTATACTGGGGTCGACGTGCTGTCATTGGATTGAACCAGGGCATGTGAAGCGTCTGGGGTATACCATGCAAAGTGTGTGGGGCCTGGATGTGGAAAGGGAGCTGTGGTTTTGGTGCATTATTACATGTCAGCTGGAGACTGAGTGTGAACGACTGGGGCCTTTGGTGTTTTTCCTAGCGCTACCTCGCACACGAGGGGGGAGGGGGTTGTTATTCCATGTGTGGCGAGGGGGCGATGGGAACAAATAAAGGCAGAAAGTATAAATTATGCACATGTGTATATATGTATATGTCTGTGTGTATATATATATATGTGTACAATGAGATGTATAGGTATGTATATTGTGTGTGTGTGGACATGTATGTATATACATGTGTATGTGGGCGGGTTGGGCCATTCTTTCGTCTGTTTCCTTGCGCTGCCTCGCTAACGCGGGAGACAGCAATAAAGCAAAATAAATAAATATATATATATATATATATATATATATATATATATATATATATATATATATATATATATATATATATATATCCCTGGGGATAGGGGAGAAAGAATACTTCCCACGGATTCCCTGCGTGTCGTAGAAGGCGACTAAAAGGGGAGGGAGCGGGGGGCTGGAAATCCTCCCCTCTCACTTTTTTTTTTAATTTTCCAAAAGAGGGAACAGAGAAGGGGCCCAGGTGAGGATATTCCCTCAAGGGCCCAGTCCTCTGTTCTCAACGCTACCTCGCTAATGCGGGAAATGGCAAATAGTATGAAAGAAAGAAAATATATATATATATATATATATATATATATATATATATATATATATATATATATATATATATATATATTATCCCTGGGGATACGGGATTAAGAATACTTCCCACGTATTCCCTGCGTGTCGTAGAAGGCGACTAAAAGGGGAGAGAGCGGGGGGCTGGAAATCCTCCCCTCTCAATTTTTTTTAATTTTCCAAAAGAAGGAACAGAGAAGGGGGCCAGGTGAGGATATTCCCTCAGTGGCCCAGTTCTCTGTTCTTAACGCTACCTCGCTAACGCGGGAAATGGCGAATAGTTTGAAAAAAAATATATATATATATATATATATATATATATATATATATATATATATATATATATATATATATATATATATTATTATTATTATTATACTTTGTCGCTGTCTCCCGTGTTTGCGAGGTAGCGCAAGGAAACAGACGAAAGAAATGGCCCAACCCCCCCCATACACATGTATATACATACGTCCACACACGCAAATATACATACCTACACAGCTTTCCATGGTTTACCCCAGACGCTTCACATGCCTTGATTCAATCCACTGACAGCACGTCAACCCCGGTATACCACATCGCTCCAATTCACTCTATTCCTTGCCCTCCTTTCACCCTCCTGCATGTCCAGGCCCCGATCACACAAAATCTTTTTCACTCCATCTTTCCACCTCCAATTTGGTCTCCCTCTTCTCCTCGTTCCCTCCACCTCCGACACATATATCCTCTTGGTCAATCTTTCCTCACTCATTCTCTCCATGTGTCCAAACCACTTCAAAACACCCTCTTCTGCTCTCTCAACCACGCTCTTTTTATTTCCACACATCTCTCTTACCCTTACGTTACTCACTCGATCAAACCACCTCACACCACACATTGTCCTCAAACATCTCATTTCCAGCACATCCATCCTCCTGCGCACAACTCTATCCATAGCCCACGCCTCGCAACCATACAACATTGTTGGAACCACTATTCCTTCAAACATACCCATTTTTGCTTTCCGAGATAATGTTCTTGACTTCCACACATTCTTCAAGGCCCCCAGAATTTTCGCCCCCTCCCCCACCCTATGATCCACTTCCGCTTTCATGGTTCCATCCGCTGCCAGATCCACTCCCAGATATCTAAAACACTTCACTTCCTCCAGTTTTTCTCCATTCAAACTCACCTCCCAATTGACTTGACCCTCAACCCTACTGTACCTAATAACCTTGCTCTTATTCACATTTACTCTTAACTTTCTTCTTCCACACACTTTACCAAACTCAGTCACCAGCTTCTGCAGTTTCTCACATGAATCAGCCACCAGCGCTGTATCATCAGCGAACAACAACTGACTCACTTCCCAAGCTCTCTCATCCCCAACAGACTTCATACTTGCCCCTCTTTCCAAAACTCTTGCATTTACCTCCCTAACAACCCCATCCATAAACAAATTAAACAACCATGGAGACATCACACACCCCTGCCGCAAACCTACATTCACTGAGAACCAATCACTTTCCTCTCTTCCTACACGTACACATGCCTTACATCCTCGATAAAAACTTTTCACTGCTTCTAACAACTTTCCTCCCACACCATATATTCTTAATACCTTCCACAGAGCATCTCTATCAACTCTATCATATGCCTTCTCCAGATCCATAAATGCTACATACAAATCCATTTGCTTTTCTAAGTATTTCTCACATACATTCTTCAAAGCAAACACCTGATCCACACATCCTCTACCACTTCTGAAACCACACTGCTCTTCCCCAATCTGATGCTCTGTACATGCCTTCACCCTCTCAATCAATACCCTCCCATATAATTTACCAGGAATACTCAACAAACTTATACCTCTGTAATTTGAGCACTCACTCTTATCCCCTTTGCCTTTGTACAATGGCACTATGCACGCATTCCGCCAATCCTCAGGCACCTCACCATGAGTCATACATACATTAAATAACCTTACCAACCAGTCAACAATACAGTCACCCCCTTTTTTAATAAATTCCACTGCAATACCATCCAAACCTGCTGCCTTGCTGGCTTTCATCTTCCGCAAAGCTTTCACTACCTCTTCTCTGTTTACCAAATCATTTTCCCTAACCCTCTCACTTTGCACACCACCTCGACCAAAACACCCTATATCTGCCACTCTATCATCAAACACATTCAACAAACCTTCAAAATACTCACTCCATCTCCTTCTCACATCACCACTACTTGTTATCACCTCCCCATTTGTGCCCTTCACTGAAGTTCCCATTTGCTCCCTTGTCTTACGCACTTTATTTACCTTCTTCCAGAACATCTTTTTATTCTCCCTAAAATTTAATGATACTCTCTCACCCCAACTCTCATTTGCCCTTTTTTTCACCTCTTGCACCTTTCTCTTGACCTCCTGTCTCTTTCTTTTATACATCTCCCACTCAATTGCATTTTTTCCCTGCAAAAATCGTCCAAATGCCTCTCTCTTCTCTTTCACTAATACTCTTACTTCTTCATCCCACCACTCACTACCCTTTCTAATCAACCCACCTCCCACTCTTCTCATGCCACAAGTATCTTTTGCGCAATCCATCACTGATTCCCTAAATACATCCCATTCCTCCCCCACTCCCCTTACTTCCATTGTTCTCACCTTTTTCCATTCTGTACTCAGTCTCTCCTGGTACTTCCTCACACAGGTCTCCTTCTCAAGCTCACTTACTCTCACCACCCTCTTCACCCCAACATTCACTCTTCTTTTCTGAAAACCCATACAAATCTTCACCTTAGCCTCCACAAGATAATGATCAGACATCCCTCCAGTTGCACCTCTCAGCACATTAACATCCAAAAGTCTATTTCGCACGCCTGTCAATTAACACGTAGTCCAATAACACTCTCTGGCCATCTCTCCTACTTACATAAGTATACTTATGTATATCTCGCTTTTTAAACCAGGTATTCCCAATCATCAGTCCTTTTTCAGCACATAAATCTACAAGCTCTTCACCATTTCCATTTACAACACTGAACACCCCATGTATACCAATTATTCCCTCAACTGCCACATTACTCACCTTTGCATTCAAATCACCCATCACTATAACCCGGTCTCATGCATCAAAACCACTAACACACTCATTCAGCTGCTCCCAAAACACTTGCCTCTCATGATCTTTCTTCTCATGCCCAGGTGCATATGCACCAATAATCACCCACCTCTCTCCTTCAACTTTCAGTTTTACCCATATTAATCGAGAATTTACTTTCTTACATTCTATCACATACTCCCACAACTTCTGTTTCAGGAGTATTGCTACTCCTTCCCTTGCTCCTGTCCTCTCACTAACCCCTGACTTTACTCCCCAGACATTCCCAAACCACTCTTCCCCTTTACCCTTGAGCTTCATTTCACTCAGAGCCAAAACATCCAGGTTCCTTTCCTCAAACATATTACCTATCTCTCCTTTTTTCACATCTTGGTTACATCCACACACATTTAGGCACCCCACTCTGAGCCTTCGAGGAGAATGAGCACTCCCCGCGTGACTCCTTCTTCTGTTTCCCATTTTAGAAAGTTAATACAAGGAGGGGAGGATTTCTGGCCCCCCGCTCCCGTCCCCTCTAGTCGCTTTCTACGACACGCGAGGAATACGTGGGAAGTATTCTTTCACCCCTATCCCCAGGGATAATATACATATATATATACATATACACATACACACACATACACATACATACGCACATATACACACACACACACATACATATATATACATATGAAAAATGTAAGAAACAATTTAGAAAACTGCAACTTCTAGCTTGAAATGAATGTCACATAGTGGTTCAACCTCTGGCTATGGAAAAAAGGAAATGTATAATTTATTTACACAAACGTCAATAGCAGTTCTCATCAATTTAACCTCTGTATCAATAAGCTTCAATGTCTAAGCTACATTTTTCTCCAGTTTCACTATTTTCTTGTCAAAACACCATGTATGAAAACTATCACTCCAGTAACACAACTATAAACATTTACTTCCCCTTTAAAAAAAAGTTCTGGGGAAGTCTGTCTCGATACACTGCTGGAAACTCTACCACCTGGCGAGGTTTGTGTTGCAATGGTTCCCGATTCACAAACGTAGTAGCATCACTCTTCTTCCGTAGTTCATGGGCCCAGACGACGGGATGGTCAGGAGAGATATCGAGAGACACTCTTGCAAGGCTTTATCCCTTGGGGAAGGAGTCTACATCTACGTTCCTCACACAGCACTAGTTAGCACTCCAGAGATTGTTCCTGTTATGGGACTGCCAAGGGTGGTGAAGACATCCACTTCCATGTAGTTTGCACGCCAACTTTCCTGTACATTCTGATCTACACCATCTAGTAGGAACTCCCGGGTTATGCTGTCTAGCGAATGGCCATTCCCCTTATGTAAAGTCAGTTCATCAAAATGGGCATTATCAACAGTGAGGGATGCAGCACTTATAAATCCAGTGATAGCTTGCTGGCCGGAGTGGTACAACACTGTAGGAAGGGAATCCTTCAGAAGCTGTACCTCTGTCTGAAGCTCGCTTACAGCTGCAACATATTCCTCCAAGGATTGAATGGCTGAGCTCCCTTTTAAAGGTTGCTTTGTCGCTGTCTCCCGCGTTTGCAAGGTAGTGCAAGGAAACAGACGAAAGAAATGTCCCAACCCACCCCCATACACATGTATATACATACGTCCACACATGCAAATATACATACCTACACAGCTTTCCAAAATAAATAAATAAATAAATATATATATTATCCCTGGGGATAGGGGAGAAAGAATACTTCCCACGTATTCCCTGCGTGTCGTAGAAGGCGACTAAAAGGGAAGGGAGCGGGGGCTGGAAATCCTCCCCTCTCGTTTTTTTTTTCAATTTTCCAAAAGAAGGAACAGAGGGGGGCCAGGTGAGGATATTCCACAAAGGCCCAGTCTTCTGTTCTTAACGCTACCTCGCTAATGCGGGAAATGGCAGATAGTTTAAAAGAAAAGAAAAAAGATATATATATATATATATATATATATATATATATATATATATATATATATATATATATATATATATATCTTTCTTTTTTTCTTTTAAACTATTCGCCATTTCCTGCATTAGCAAGGGTAGCATTAAGAACAGAGGACTGGGCCTTTGTGGAATATCCTCACCTGGCCCCCCTCTGTTCCTCCTTTTGGAAAATAAAAAAAAACGAGAGGGGATGATTTCCAGCCCCCCGCTCCCTCCCCTTTTAGTGGCCTTCTACGACACGCAGGGAGTACGTGGGAAGTATTCTTTCTCCCCTATCCCCAGGGATAAATATATATTTATTTATTTATTTATTTTGCTTTGTCGCTGTCTCCCGCGTTTGCGAGGTAGCGCAAGGAAACAGACGAAAGAAATGGAACAACGCACCCCCATACACAATGCATATACATACACGTCCACACACACAAATATACATACCTATACATCTCAATGTACACATATATATACACACACAGACACATACATATATACCCATGCACACAATTCACACTGTATGCCTTTATTCATTCCCATCGCCACCTCGCCACACATGGAATACCATCCCCCTCCCCCCTCAGGTGTGCGAGGTAGCACTAGGAAAAGACAAAAAGGCCCCATTCGTTCACACTCAGTCTCTAGCTGTCATGCAATAATGCCCGAAACCACAGCTCCCTTTCCATATTCAGGCCCCACACAACTTTCCATTGTTTACCCCAGATGCTTCACATGCCCTGATTCAATCCACTGACAGTACGTCAACCCTGGTATACCACATCGATCCAATTCACTCTATTCCTTGCACGCCTTTCACCCTCCTGCATGTTCAGGCCCCGATCACACAAAATCTTTTTCACTCCATCTTTCCACCTCCAATTTGGTCTCCCACCTCTCCTCGTTCCCTCCACCTCCAACACATATATCCTCTTGGTCAATCTTTCCTCACTCATTCTCTCCATGTGCCCAAACCATTTCAAAACACCCTCTTCTGCTCTCTCAACCACGCTCTTTTTATTTCCACACATCTCTCTTACCTTTACATTACTTACTCGATCAAACCACCTCACACCACACATTGTCCTCAAACATCTCATTTCCAGCACATCCACCCTCCTGTGCACAACTCTATCCATAGCCCACGCCTCGCAACCATACAACATTGTTGGAACCACTATTCCTTCAAACATACCCATTTTTGCTTTCCGAGATAATGTTCTCGATTTCCACACATTCTTCAAGGCTCCCAGGATTTTCGCCCCCTCCCCCACCCTATGATTCACTTCCGCTTCCATGGTTCCATCCGCTGCCAGATCCACTCCCAGATATCTAAAACACTTTACTTCCTCCAGTTTTTCTCCATTCATACTTACCTCCCAATTGATTTGACCCTCAACCCTACTGTACCTAATAACCTTGCTCTTATTCACATTTACTCTTAACTTTCTTCTTTCACACACTTTACCAAACTCAGTCACCAGCTTCTGCAGTTTCTCACATGAATCAGCCACCATTGCTGTATCTTCAGCAAACAACAACTGATTCACTTCTCAAGCTCTCTCATCCACAACAGACTTCATACTTGCCCCTCTTTCCAAAACTCTTGCATTCACCTCCCTAACAACCCCATCCATAAACAAATTAAACAACCATGGAGACATCACACACCCCTGCCGCAAACCTACATTCACTGAGAACCGATCACTTTCCTCTCTTCCTACACGTACACATGCCTTACATCCTCGATAAAAACTTTTCACTGCTTCTAACAACTTGCCTCCCACACCATATATTCTTAATATCTTCCACAGAGCATCTCTATCAACTCTATCATATGCCTTCTCCAGATCCATAAATGCTACATACAAATCCATTTGCTTTTCTAAGTATCGAGGATGTAAGGCTTGTGTACGTGTAGGAAGAGAGGAAAGTGATCGGTTCTCAGTGAATGTAGGTTTGCGGCAGGGGTGTGTGATGTCTCCATGGTTGTTTAATTTGTTTATGGATGGGGTTGTTAGGGAGGTAAATGCAAGAGTTTTGGAAAGAGGGGCAAGTATGAAGTCTGTTGGGGATGAGAGAGCTTGGGAAGTGAGTCAGTTGTTGTTCGCTGATGATACAGCGCTGGTGGCTGATTCATGTGAGAAACTGCAGAAGCTGGTGACTGAGTTTGGTAAAGTGTGTGGAAGAAGAAAGTTAAGAGTAAATGTGAATAAGAGCAAGGTTATTAGGTACAGTAGGGTTGAGGGTCAAGTCAATTGGGAGGTGAGTTTGAATGGAGAAAAACTGGAGGAAGTGAAGTGTTTTAGATATCTGGGAGTGGATCTGGCAGCGGATGGAACCATGGAAGCGGAAGTGGATCATAGGGTGGGGGAGGGGGCGAAAATTCTGGGGGCCTTGAAGAATGTGTGGAAGTCGAGAACATTATCTCGGAAAGCAAAAATGGGTATGTTTGAAGGAATAGTGGTTCCAACAATGTTGTATGGTTGCGAGGCGTGGGCTATGGATAGAGTTGTGCGCAGGAGGATGGATGTGCTGGAAATGAGATGTTTGAGGACAATGTGTGGTGTGAGGTGGTTTGATCGAGTGAGTAACGTAAGGGTAAGAGAGATGTGTGGAAATAAAAAGAGCGTGGTTGAGAGAGCAGAAGAGGGTGTTTTGAAGTGGTTTGGGCACATGGAGAGAATGAGTGAGGAAAGATTGACCAAGAGGATATATGTGTCGGAGGTGGAGGGAACGAGGAGAAGAGGGAGACCAAATTGGAGGTGGAAAGATGGAGTGAAAAAGATTTTGTGTGATCGGGGCCTGAACATGCAGGAGGGTGAAAGGAGGGCAAGGAATAGAGTGAATTGGAGTGATGTGGTATACCGGGGTTGACGTGCTGTCAGTGGATTGAATCAAGGCATATGAAGCGTCTGGGGTAAACCATGGAAAGCTGTGTAGGTATGTATATTTGCGTGTGTGGACGTATGTATATACATGTGTATGGGGGGGGTTGGGCCATTTCTTTCGTCTGTTTCCTTGCGCTACCTCGCAAACGCGGGAGACAGCGACAAAGTATAATAATATAATAATAATATATATATATATATATATATATATATATATATATATATACAGATATATGGCAGATATAGGGTGTTTTGGTCGAGGTGGTGTGCAAAGTGAGAGGGTTAGGGAAAATGATTTGGTAAACAGAGAAGAGGTAGTAAAAGCTTTGCGGAAGATGAAAGCCGGCAAGGCAGCAGGTTTGGATGGTATTGCAGTGGAATTTATTAAAAAAGGGGGTGACTGTATTATTGACTGGTTGGTAAGGTTATTTGATGTATGTATGACTCATGGTGAGGTGCCTAAGGATTGGCAGAATGCATGCATAGTGCCATTGTACAAAGGCAAATGGATTTGTATGTAGCATTTATGGATCTGGAGAAGGCATATGATAGAGTTGATCGAGATGCTCTGTGGAAGGTATAAAGAACATATGGTGTGGGAGGCATGTTGTTAGAAGCAGTGAAAAGTTTTTATCGAGGATGTAAGGCATGTGTACGTGTAGGAAGAGAGGAAAGTGATTGGTTCTCAGTGAATGTAGGTTTGCGGCAGGGGTGTGTGATGTCTCCATGGTTGTTTAATTTGTTTATGGATGGGGTTGTTAGGGAGGTGAATGCAAGAGTTTTGGAAAGAGGGGCAAGTATGAAGTCTGTTGTGGATGAGAGAGCTTGGGAAGTGAGTCAGTTGTTGTTCGCTGATGATACAGTGCTGGTGGCTGATTCATGTGAGAAACTGCAGAAGATATATATATCCCTGGGGATAGAAGAGAAAGAATACTTCCCACGTATTCCCTGCGTGTCATAGAAGGCGGCACAAAGGGGAGGGAGCGGGGGGCTGGAAAACCTCCCCTCTCGTTTTTTTTAATTTTCCAAAAGAAGGAACAGAGAAGGGGGCCAAGTGAGGATATTCCCTCAAAGACCCAGTCCTCTGTTCTTAATGGTACCTCGCTAACAGAGGAATTGGCAAATAGTTTGAAAGAAGAAAGATATATATATATATATATATATATATATATATATATATATATATATATATATATATATATATATATATATCTAAAACACTTCACTTCCTTCAGTTTTTCTCCATTCAAACTCACCTCCCAATTGACTTGACCCTCAACCCTACTGTACCTAATAACCTTGCTCTTATTCACATTTACTCTTAACTTTCTTCTTCCACACACTTTACCAAACTCAGTCACCAGCTTCTGCAGTTTCTCACATGAATCAGCCACCAGCGCTGTATCATCAGCGAACAACAACTGACTCACTTCCCAAGCTCTCTCATCCCCAACAGACTTCATACTTGCCCCTCTTTCCAAAACTCTTGCATTTACCTCCCTAACAACCCCATCCATAAACAAATTAAACAACCATGGAGACGTCACACACCCCTGCTGCAAACCTACATTCACCAAGAACCAATCACTTTCCTCTCTTCCTACACGTACACATGCCTTACATCCTCGATAAAAACTTTTCACTGCTTCTAACAACTTGCCTCCCACACCATATATTCTTAATACCTTCCACAGAGCATCTCTATCAACTCTATCATATGCCTTCTCCAGATCCATAAATGCTACATACAAATCCATTTGCTTTTCTAAGTATTTCTCACATACATTCTTCAAAGCAAACACCTGATCCACACATCCTCTACCACTTCTGAAACCACAATGCTCTTCCCCAATCTGATGCTCTGTACATGCCTTCACCCTCTCAATCAATACCCTCCCATATAATTTACCAGGAATACTCAACAAACTTATACCTCTGTAATTTGAGCACTCACTCTTATCCCCTTTGCCTTTGTACAATGGCACTATGCACGCATTCCGCCAATCCTCAGGCACCTCACCATGAGTCATACATACATTAAATAACCTTACCAACCAGTCAACAATACAGTCACCCCCTTTTTTAATAAATTCCACTGCAATACCATCCAAATCTGCTGCCTTGCCGGCTTTCATCTTCCGCAAAGCTTTCACTACCTCTTCTCTGTTTACCAAATCATTTTCCCTAACCCTCTCACTTTGCACACCACCTCGACCAAAACACCCTATATCTGCCACTCTATCATCAAACACATTCAACAAACCTTCAAAATACTCACTCCATCTCCATCTCACATCACCACTACTTGTTATCACCTCCCCATTTGCGCCCTTCACTGAAGTTCCCATTTGCTCCCTTGTCTTACGCACTTTATTTACCTCCTTCCAGAACATCTTTTTATTCTCCCTAAAATTTAATGATACTCTCTCACCCCAACTCTCATTTGCCCTTTTTTTCACCTCTTGCACCTTTCTCTTGACCTCCTGTCTCTTTCTTTTATACATCTCCCACTCAATTGCATTTTTTCCCTGCAAAAATTGTCCAAATGCCTCTCTCTTCTCTTTCACTAATACTCTTACTTCTTCATCCCACCACTCACTACCCTTTCTAATCAACCCACCTCCCACTCTTCTCATGCCACAAGCATCTTTTGCGCAATCCATCACTGATTCCCTAAATCATCCCATTCCTCCCCCACTCCCCTTGCCTCCATTGTTCTCACCTTTTTCCACTTTGTACTCAGTCTCTCCTGGTACTTCCTCACACAGGTCTCCTTCTCAAGCTCACTTACTCTCACCACCCTCTTCACCCCAACATTCACTCTTCTTTTCTGAAAACCCATACAAATCTTCACCTTAGCCTCCACAAGATAATGATCAGACATCCCTCCAGTTGCACCTCTCAGCACATTAACATCCAAAAGTCTATTTCGCACGCCTGTCAATTAACACTTAATCCAATAACGCTCTCTGGCCATCTCTCCTACTTACATAAGTATACTTATGTATATCTCGCTTTTTAAACCAGGTATTCCCAATCATCAGTCCTTTTTCAGCACATAAATCTACAAGCTCTTCACCATTTCCATTTACAACACTGAACACCCCATGTATACCAATTATTCCCTCAACTGCCACATTACTCACCTTTGCATTCAAATCACCCATCACTATAACCCGGTCTCGTGCATCAAAACCACTAACACACTCATTCAGCTGCTCCCAAAACACTTGAAGTGTTTTAGATATCTGGGAGTGGATCTGGCAGCGGATGGAACCATGGAAGCAGAAGTGGATCATAGGGTGGGGGAGGGGGCGAAAATTCTGGGGGCCTTGAAGAATGTGTGGAAGTCGAGAACATTATCTCGGAATGCAAAAATGGGTATGTTTGAAGGAATAGTGGTTCCAACAATGTTGTATGGTTGCGAGGCGTGGGCTATGGATAGAGTTGTACCACATCGATCCAATTCACTCTATTCCTTGCCCGCCTTTCACCCTCCTGCATGTTCAGGCCCCGATCACTCAAAATCTTTTTCACTCCATCTTTCCACCTCCAATTTGGTCTCCCTCTTCTCATTTCCTCCACCTCTTGGTCAGTCTTTCCTCACTCATTCTCTCCATGTGCCCAAACCATTTCAAAACACCCTCTTCTGCTCTCTCAACCACGCTCTTTTTATTTCCACACATCTCTCTTACCCTTACATTACTTACTCGATCAAACCACCTCACACCACACATTGTCCTCAAACATCTCATTTCCAGCACATCCATCCTCCTGCGCACAACTCTATCCATAGCCCACGCCTCGCAACCATACAACATTGTTGGAACCACTATTCCTTCAAACATACCCATTTTTGCTTTCCGAGATGACGTTCTCGACTTCCACACATTCTTTAAGGCTCCAAGGATTTTCGCCCCCTCCCCCACCCTATGATCCACTTCCGCTTCCATGGATCCATCCGCTGCCAGATCCACTCCCAGATATCTAAAACACTTTACTTCCTCCAGTTTTTCTCCATTCAAACTTACCTCCCAATTGACTTGACCCTCAACCCTACTGTACCTAATTACCTTGCTCTTATTCACATTTACTCTTAACTTCCTTCTTTCACACACTTTTCCAAACTCAGTCACCAGCTTCTGCAGTTTCTCACATGAATCAGCCACCAGTGCTGTATCATCAGCGAACAACAACTGACTCACTTCCCAAGCTCTCTCATCCACAACAGACTTCATACTTGCCCCTCTTTCCAAAACCCTTGCATTTACCTCCCTAACAACCCCATCCATAAACAAATTAAACAACCATGGAGACATCACACACCCCTGCCGCAAACCTACATTCACTGAGAACCAATCACTTTCCTCTCTTCCTACACGTACACATGCCTTACATCCTCGATAAAAACTTTTCACTGCTTCTAACAACTTGCCTCCCACACCATATATTCTTAATACCTTCCACAAAGCATCTCTATCAACTCTATCATATGCCTTCTCCAGATCCATAAATGCTACATACAAATCCATTTGCTTTTCTAAGTATTTCTCACATACATTCTTCAAAGCAAACACCTGATCCACACATCCTCTACCACTTCTGAAACCACACTGCTCTTCCCCAATCTGATGCTCTGTACATGCCTTCACCCTCTCAATCAATACCCTCACATATAATTTACCAGGAATACTCAACAAACTTATACCTCTGAAATTTGAGCACTCACTCTTATCCCCTTTGCCTTTGTACAATGGCACTATGCACGCATTCCGCCAATCCTCAGGCACCTCACCATGAGTCATACATACATCAAATAACCTTACCAACCAGTCAATAATACAGTCACCCCCTTTTTTAATAAATTCCACTGCAATACCATCCAAACCTGCTGCCTTGCCGGCTTTCATCTTCCACAAAGCTTTTACTACCTCTTCTCTGTTTACCAAATCATTTTCCCTAACCCTCTCACTTTGCACACCACCTCGACCAAAACACCCTATATCTGCCACTCTATCATCAAACACATTCAACAAACCTTCAAAATACTCACTCCATCTCCATCTCACATCACCACTACTTGTTATCACCTCCCCACTTGCGCCCTTCACTGAAGTTCCCATTTGCTCCCTTGTCTTACGCACTTTATATACCTCCTTCCAGAACATCTTTTTATTCTCCCTAAAATTTAATGATACTCTCTCACCCCAACTCTCATTTGCCCTCTTTTATACCTCTTGCACCTTTCTCTTGACCTCCTGTCTCTTTCTTTTATACATCTCCCACTCAATTGCATTTTTTCCCTGCAAAAATCATCCAAATGCCTCTCTCTTCTCTTTCACTAATAATCTTACTTCTTCATCTCACCACTCACTACCCTTTCTAATCAGCCCACCTCCCACTCTTCTCATGCCACAAGCATCTTTTGCGCAATCCATCACTGATTCCCTAAATACATCCCATTCCTCCCCCAATCCCCTTACTTCCATTGTTCTCACCTTTTTCCATTCTGTACTCAGTCTCTCTTGGTACTTCCTCACACAAGTCTCCTTCCCAAGCTCACTTAATCTCACCACCCTCTTCACCCCAACATTCACTCTTCTTTTCTGAAAACCCATACAAATCTTCACCTTAGCCTCCACAAGATAATGATCAGACATCCCTCCAGTTGCACCTCTCAGCACATTAACATCCAAAAGTCTCTCTTTCGCGTGCCTGTCAATTAACACTTAATCCAATAACGCTCTCTGGCCATCTCTCCTACTTACATACGTATACTTATGTATATCTCGTTTCTTAAACCAGGTATTCCCAATCACCAGTCCTTTTTCAGCACATAAATCTACAAGCTCTTCACCATTTCCATTTACAACACTGAACACCCCATGTATACCAATTATTCCCTCAACTGCCACATTACTCACCTTTGCATTCAAATCACCCATCACTATAACCCGGTCTCGTGCATCAAAACCACTAACACACTCATTCAGCTGCTCCCAAAACACTTGCCTCTCATGATCTTTCTTCTCATGCCCAGGTGCATATGCACCAATAATCACCCATCACTCTCCATCAACTTTCAGTTTTACCCATATTAATCGAGAATTTACTTTCTTACATTCTATCACATACTCCCACAATTCCTGTTTCAGGAGTACTAACAATATATATATATATATATATATATATATATATATATATATATATATATATATATATATATATATATATTACCCCTGGGGATGGAGGAGAAAGAATACTTTCTTTCCACGTATTCCCTGCGTGTCGTAGAAGCCACTAAAAGGGATGGGAGTGGGGGGGATGGAAATCCTCCCCTCTTGTTTTTTTTTTTTTTTTTAATTTTACAAAAGAAGGAACAGAGAATGGGGCCAGGTGAGGATATTCCCTCAAAGGCCATGTACTCTGTTCTTAACGCTACCTCGCTATCGCGGGAAATGGCGAGTAGTATGAAAGAAAGAAAAAATAAAGTAAACCCTCAATTCAACAGACTAATTGGAGGAAGGGGTGTCTGTTAATGCCGAAAGTCTATTAAATCAAATGTAACTTATTTCTGCTTCACATTTAAGTTCACATGCTTTCTTTTAACTTCTCTATCACTGTAGGGTTTAGTGTGTGGTACAAAAGTTGGGCGGGAGGCACCAAGCAGCATGGGAACACTTGCCATGCAGTTGGAGTCAGACTGAGATAGAAGTGATGCCACCCCTCTCCTGTGAAAGGATCCTTCCTTATAATAAAGCGAGGATGGATTACCTGCTTTCATTGCAACTCTTACAATCACTTAATGCCATTCTGAATTGTAAGGATTATAAAATTATTCAAAAAATAAAGTCACAATTCTTAAATAACAGAAACACTCTGTATACAACCTGACTGCATGACAGCTTGAGGCAGACAGACTGAAACAAAATGAGTCTACCCCACGCTACGAAAATCAAGTGCAATATGAAATGTGCATGGTGATGCATTTAAGATTTTTCAATTCTCTTTTAACTTTTTAAATTATAATTGATTTCTGTACCATATCATCATTTGTCTGTTAAATCTGAAACCCATTACATCGGGTCCATCAAATCAAGGGTTTACTGTATTTCTTATTTCTTTCATTCTTGTCTGCTGCTTCTCACGTCAGCAAAGTAGCACCAAAAATGGACAAAGAAAAGGCCTCATTCACTCACATCCATTCCTTAGCTGTCATGAGTAATGTACCAAAACCACACTCACCCTATTCACAACCATGCAACACAGACCTTTTCATGGTTTACCCAGGCTACTCCACATGCTGCTTTAGTCTATCTACAGTGTGTTGACACCTGTGTATAGCATCACTCTAATTCATTCTATCTATTGCACACTTATCCTCCTGCATATTGAGGTCTGACCATTCAAAATCTGTTCCCCTTCACCCTTATCTCACAAATTTAGTCTTTTCCTTCAAAGACTAAGTTGCATATGACTGTTCTAGCCTTTACATTCTTCAACATGCACATACAGAGATCAAATTTAAAGAAAATAATTGACCACATGAAATCTAAATGAAGAACAATGATTAGAATGAAGTATCATCAACAAAGATTTATTTTGAAAGGTGAGTTTTTGTCCTCTGCCATATTTTCTGCATATTTTATATATTGTTGTAAATTTCTTTTCAGTTTTTGAATGCATTCATTGTTTTTTTTTTTTTTTTTTTTTTTTTTTATACTTTGTCGCTGTCTCCCGCGTTTGCGAGGTAGCGCAAGGAAACAGACGAAAGAAATGGCCCAACCCCCCCCCATACACATGTACATACACACGTCCACACACGCAAATATACATACCTACACAGCTTTCCATGGTTTACCCCAGACGCTTCACATGCCTTGATTCAATCCACTGACAGCACGTCAAACCCTGTATACCACATCGCTCCAATTCACTCTATTCCTTGCCCTCCTTTCACCCTCCTGCATGTTCAGGCCCCGATCACACAAAATCTTTTTCACTCCATCTTTCCACCTCCAATTTGGTCTCCCTCTTCTCCTCGTTCCCTCCACCTCCGACACATATATCCTCTTGGTCAATCTTTCCTCACTCATTCTCTCCATGTGCCCAAACCATTTCAAAACACCCTCTTCTGCTCTCTCAACCACGCTCTTTTTATTTCCACACATCTCTCTTACCCTTACGTTACTTACTCGATCAAACCACCTCACACCACACATTGTCCTCAAACATCTCATTTCCAGCACATCCATCCTCCTGCGCACAAATCTATCATTCATTGTTTTATGCATAAATATTATATATGCAGATATAGTTTACTAACAAAACACAAAGTTCTCAATATAAAAGATAGCAAATAACAAGGACATAAAAGTATCTTGAAATACTATTCAAGGAAGTTTCTTCAACCTCCGGTTGTACTCGATAACTCTCCTATCTTGATAGCATCATCACCAAATACGGAGAGCAGGCATAACAATACATGATAATACCCAGGAGAACATAAAAGCTCTTTGTCCAGTGTTTCAAATCTGTAAGCCAAAACAAGTGTACTGATCCTTTCTTGTTGACTGTATGTATTCATCTACTGATACCAATTTCTTTATTTGAAATAATTCATTATCTGGGTATGAATGTAAATATATAAACATTGTTATTTCTAAAATTTCAGACATGTAAAATGATGTCTGCATTGATATCATTTTCATACAAAATGTTTCCACAAAGTAAGGAAGCTGCCCTCCCTAATTCAAGCATTTTCTAGGGAATGTAAAGAAAAATGGTGCTAAAATATATCTATTCTGAAAGCATATCTCTATTTCAGTAATCATGAAATAGGTATTTCATATCCTTCAAAAGGAAAATAAGGCTATGACTTACTGTGGCCATCCCTCGCCTGTCTGGACAGCAAAGAGGGTTAACATGGCAGCCATTACGTTGTCATAGTGGAAGTTCTGCTGCTTCCATTGTCTTGGTTTCACCTCTGGTGGTCGTTCATACCCATTGAAGACAAAGAATTCTCCCCTGATGGATATGAATTATTAGTAACCTCCTTACACTTAAACTCTCAAGAAGTAGGGTCTACTAATATCTATTTAGATTGCTAGTGAATGATCTGTTGTCTTTAACTCCATTCTCATTTACCTGAGGTGTGTGAATGAACCTATAAGAACTAGATAACCAAACCCTACAAACTAAGAAAGGGTAGGAATATCCAATTTCCAAGAAAGGATTCCCTAGTAACCTACCCTTCATAAACTTGCTAAATCTGTTTTCATGCAAAAGATAAAAAGGCTATCTTTGTCAACAAAAAATGATGATGGCAAAAAACACAATGGGAAAAGTGACACTAGGATAATCTATAAAAGTTTTGAAAATAAAGAATCCTTTGAACACATTCAATGAGCCTGAACAAGATATGTAATGAAAAAATTAAGGCACAGCCAAGAGGAAGTACAAGAAAGAAATTTCTTGAGCACAGCTTTAAAGGTTTGCTAATGAGGGATCTCCACAATTAAGAAACTAGGATCAAGAATTTCCATGAGAAGAGAGAATTATCAATAATCAAATTCTTAGATTGTGTTCAGGAAAATACCAAACATCTTGTCAGTAAATTGGTGTCCCAGGAGACATTATGCCAAAATTGCTTGATCTTATCTCTGCACACAAAGGATGGTACTAGGAAACATCATATACCCCTCTGGGTAAAGGATGATCATTATGTGCTCATATTTAATTACAATAAGTGGTTAGTGAAGAAATAAAAGGGTAAGAGAGGAAACCAAGCCTGTGAGGAGGCATATTTAGTAACATCAAGGTAAACAATTTCAACAAACTAGGAAACAAAATTGCACAATCAGAATACAGAAGAGTATATAAATGTATTTGTGACATCTATAATGAAGGAACTAGTACATAAGCACCATTACCATGAACTAAAAAGAGGTGAGAAAACAAACATGGTTTGACAAAACTGCTTTTTAAGAAGCATGCTAAATTTTTTTTTTTTTTGAATAATCAGAAAATGTACTCTAAACATGTCCAGCTTTCATATTGATGATTTTTTTTTTGTAAGAATGCAATAACTATTTCTGTGAATTTTCTAGCTTTAAGAATTTCCTTAAGCACATACTTAAATGCAAAAGTTAGTAATATGTCAGTTGAGAGTATAATCAGGGGGCATGGGGTATTCAGTAAGGTGAATGGAAATGTGTGGATCATGGGTTTGCTTTGAAAAATGCGCATAAGAAATACTTAGAAAACAGATGGATTTTATGTGACATTTATGGATCTGGAGAAGGCATATGATAGAATTAATAGAGATGCTTTGTATAATTCATGGAGAATACATGGTGTGGGAGTACAAGCAGTGAAAGTTTTATCAAGGGTGTAAGGAAATTATATGAATAGGAAGAGAGGAAAGTGAATGGTTCCCAGTAAAGGACGGTCTGCAGCAGGGGTGTGTGATGTCACCATGGTTATTCAATTTGTTTATGGATGGGGTGGTTAGGGAGGTAAATGCAACAGTTTTGGAGAGAGGAGTGAGTATGCAGTCCGTTCAGGATAAGAGGGCCCGGAAAGTGAGTCAGTTGTTGTTTCCCAATGATACAGCCCTGGTGGCTGATTCGAGTGAGAAACTCTAGAAGTCAGTGACTGAGTTTGGAAAAGAGTGTGAAGGTAGGAAGTTGACAGGAAATGTAAATGAGAGAAAGGTTATTAGGCTCAGCAGGGTTAAGTGACAAGTTAGTTGGAAGGTAAGTTTGAATGGAGAAAAACTGGAGGAAGAGAAGTGTTTTAGATATCTGGAAGTGGACCTGGAAATAAATGGAACCATGGAAGTGGAAGCGAGTCACAGGGTCAGGGACGGGTGGAAGGTTCTGGGAGAGGTGAAGAAATTGTGGAAAGAGAGAACGTTATCTCGATGAGCAAATATGGGTATGTCTGAAGAAATAGTAGTTCCAACAACATCATATGGTTGTGAGGCATGGGCTATAGATAGGGTTGTGCGGAGGAGGGTGGATGTGTTGGAAATGAAATGTTTGAGGACAATATGTGGTGATAGGTGGTTTGATCAAGTAGGTAATGAAAGTGTAAGAGAGATATAGAGTGTGGCTGAGAGAGTAGGAGAGAGTGTGTTGAAATGGTTTGGACATATAGAGAGAAGGAATGAGGAATGGTTGACAAAAAGGATATATGTGTCAGAGGTGAAGGGAACAAGGAGAAGCTGGAAACCATATTGGAAATGGAAGGATGGAGCAAAAAAAATTTTGAGCGATCAGGGCCTGAACATGCAGGAAGGTAAAAGGCATGAATAGAATAGAGTGAACTGGAAAGATGTGGTATACTGGGGTTGAAGTGCTGTCAATGGACTGAACCAGGACATGTGAAATGTCCAAGGGGAACCATGGTAAGGTCTGTGGAACATGGATATGGATAGGGAGCTGTGGTTTTGGTGCATTACAAATGAAAGCAATTGAGAATGAGTGTCAGCAGATGTGGCCTTTCTCCATCTGTTTCCTGGTGCTACCTCGCTGATGCGGGGGGGGTGATGATGCCGTTTCCTGTTGGGTGGGGTGGCACTGGGAATGGGCGAAGGAGAGCAAGTGCAGGAAGGCAAAAGGCATGCATAGAAAGAGTGAATTCGAAAGATGTGGTATACCGGGGTTGAAGTGCTGTCAATGGACTGAACCAAGGCATGTGAAATGTCTGGGGTAAACCATGGAAAGGTCTGCGAGGCCTAGATGTGTAAAGGAGCTGTGGTTTTGGTGCATTAAACATGACTAGAGACTGAGTGTGATCAAATGTGGCTATTTTTCTCTGTTTTCCTGGAGCTAACTTGCTGAAGCAAGGGCTAGCAATGCTATTTCTTGTGGGGCGGGGTAGTACCAGAAATGGATGAAGGCAAACAAGTATGAATGTGTACATAAGTATGTGTATGTATATGCATGTATATGTTGATATATATATATATATACATATGTGTGTATATGTGAATGTATGGGAATTTATGCATACATATGTCTACATGAGTGGATGGGCCATTCTTCATGTTTCCTGGTGCTACCTCGCTGATGCAGGAGATGGCGATGAAGTATAATAATAATAATAATAATAGTAATAGTAATAACATTAATGATAATAATAATAATAATAATAATAATAATAATAATAATAATAATAATAATAATAATAATAATTTTTTTTTTTTTTTTTTTTGTCGCTGTCTCCCGCGTTTGCGAGGTAGCGCAAGGAAAGAAATGGCCCAACCCACCCCCATACACATGCCTTGATTCAATCCACTGACAGCACGTCAACCCCGGTATACCACATCGCTCCAATTCACTCTATTCTTTGCCCTCCTTTCACCCTCCTGCATGTTCAGGCCCCGATCACACAAAATCTTTTTCACTCCATCTTTCCACCTCCAATTTGGTCTCCCACCTCTCCTCGTTCCCTCCACCTCCGACACATATATCCTCTTGGTCAATCTTTCCTCACTCATTCTCTCCATGTGACCAAACCATTTCAAAACACCCTCTTCTGCTCTCTCAACCACGCTCTTTTTATTTCCACACATCTCTCTTACCCTTACGTTACTTACTCGATCAAACCACCTCACACCACACATTGTCCTCAAATATCTCATTTCCAGCACATCCATCCTCCTGCGCACAACTCTATCCATAGTCCACGCCTCGCAACCATACAACATTGTTGGAACCACTATTCCTTCAAACATACCCATTTTTGCTTTCCGAGATAATGTTCTCGACTTCCACACATTCTTCAAGGCTCCCAGAATTTTCGCCCCCTCCCCCACCCTATGATCCACTTCCGCTTCCATGGTTCCATCCGCTGCCAGATCCACTCCCAGATATCTAAAACACTTCACTTCCTCCAGTTTTTCTCCATTCAAACTCACCTCCCAATAATAATAATAATAATAATAATAATAATAATAATAATAAATAATATTCGTTCATACACAGTCTCTGGCAGTCATGTGTAATGCAACGAAATCACAGCTTCCTATCCATATCCAGGCCCCACAGACCTTTCCAGGGTTTAACCTACACGTTTCACAAGCTGTGGTTCAGTTCACTGAAAGCACATTAACCCCGGTATACCACATCATTCCAATTCACTCTATTCCTTGCACACCTCTCACCCTCCTGCATGTTTAGACCTCAATTGCTCAAAATCTTTTTCACTCCATCGTTCCACCTCCAATTTGGTCTCACACTTCTCCTTGTTCCCTCAATCTCTGACACATATATCCTCTTTGTCAATCTTTCCTCACTCATTCTCTCCATATGTCCAAACCACTTCAATACAACCCATTCTGCTCTACCAACCACACTCTTTTTATTTCCACACATCTCTCTTATCTTTTCATTACTTAATCAAACCACCTCACACCACATATTTTCCTCAAACATTTCATTTCCAACAAATCTACCCTCCTCTGTACAACCTTATCTATAGCCCATGCCTCACAGCCACATACAATTCCTTCAAACAGACCCATTTTTGCTTTCCAAGAAAGTGTTCTCCTTCCATACAGTCTTTATCGCTCCTAGAACCTTCGCCCCCTACCCTACCCTGTGACTCACTTACTCACTTTCATGGCTCCATTTGCTGCTAAGTCCACTCCCAGATATCTAAAACATTTCACTTCCTCCAGCTTTTCTACATTCAAACTTACCTCCCAGTTGACTTGTCCCTCAACCCTACTGTACCTAATAACCTTACTCTTATTCACATTTACTCTCAGCTTTCTTCTTTCACACACTTTACCAAACTCAGTCACCAGCTTTTGCAGTTTCTCACACAAATCAGCCAACAACACTGTATCATCAGCAAACAACAACTGACTCACTTCCCAAGCTCTCTCATCCACAACAGACTGCATACTTGCCCCTCTTTCTAAAATTCTTGCATTCACCTCCCTAACAACCCCATCCATAAACAAATTAAACAACCATGGGGACATCACACACCCTTGCCACAAACCTACATTCACTGAGAACCAATAACTTTCCTCTCTTCCTACACGTACACATGCCTTACATCCTAAATAAAAACTTTTCACTGCTTCTAACAACTTGCCTCCCACACCATATATTCTTAACACCTTCCAAAGAGAATCTCTATCAACTCTTTCATATGCCTTCTACAGATCCATAAGTGCTACATACGAATCCATTTGCTTTTCTAAGTATTTCTCACATACATTCCTCAAAGCAAACACCCTCCCTTCCTTGTATGTTAACTTTCTAAAAGGGGAAACAGAAGAAGGAGTCACGCGGGGAGTGCTCATCCTCCTGGAAGGCTCGGATTGGGGTGTCTAAATGTGTGTGGATGTAACCAAGATGAGAAAAAAGGAGAGATAGGTAGTATGTTTGAGGAAAGGAACCTGAATGTTTTGGCTCAGAGTGAAACGAAGTTCAAAGGTAAAGGGAAAGAGTGGTTTGGGAATGTCTTGGGATTAAAGTCAGGGGTTACTGAGAGGACAAGAGCAAGGGAAGGAGTAGCACTACTCCTGAAACAGGAGTTGTGGGAGTATGTGATAGAGTGTAAGAAAGTAAAATCTAGATTGATATGGGTAAAACTGAAAGTGGATGGAGAGAGATGGGTGATTATTGGTGCATATGCACCTGGGCATGAGAAGAAAGATCATGAGAGGCAAGTGTTTTGGGAGCAGCTGAGTGAGTGTGTTAGTAGTTTTGATGCACGAGACTGGGTTATAGTGATGGGTGATTTGAATACAAAGGTGAGTAATGTGGCAGTTGAGGGAATAATTGGTGTGCATGGGGTGTTCAGTGTTGTAAATGGAAATGGTGAAGAGCTTGTAGATTTATGGGCTGAAAAAGGACTGGTGATTGGGAATACCTGGTTTAAAAAGAGAGATATACATAAGTATACGTATATAAGTAGGAGAGATGGCCAAAGAGCGTTATTGGATTATATGTTAATTGATAGGCGTGCGAAAGAGAGACTTTTGGATGTTAATGTGCTGAAAGGTGCAACTGGAGGGATGTCTGATCATTATCTTGTGGAGGCGAAGGTGAAGATTTGTATGGGTTTTCAGAAAAAAAGAGAGAATGTTGGGGTAAAAAGCGTGGTGAGAGTAAGTGAGCTTGGGAAGGAGACTTGTGTGAGGAAGTACCAAGAGAGACTGAGTAGAGAAATGGAAAAGGTGAGAACAAAGGGCGTAAGGGGAGTGGGGGAGGAATGGGATGTATTTAGGGAAGCAGTGATGGCTTGCGCAAAAGATGCTTGTGGCATGAGAAGTGGGGGAGGTGGGCAGATTAGAAAGGGTAGTGAGTGGTGAGATGAAGAAGTAAGATTATTAGTGAAAAAGACAGAGGCATTTGGATAATTTTTGCAGGGAAATAATGCAAATGAGTGGGAGATGTATAAAAGAAAGAGACAGGAGGTCAAGAGAAAGGTGCAAGAGGTGAAAAAGAGGGCAAATAAGAGTTGGGGTTAGAGAGTATCACTAAATTTTAGGAAGAATAAAAAGATGCTTTGGAAAGCGGTAATTAAAGTGCGTAAGACATGGAATCAATGGGAATTTCAGTCAAGGGGGCTAATGGGGAAGTGATAACAAGTAGTGGTAATGTGAGGAGATGGAGTGAGTATTTTGAAGGTTTGTTCAATGTGTTTGATGATAGAGTGGCAGATATAGGGTGTTTTGGTCGAGGTGGTGTGCAAAGTGAGAGGGTTAGGGAAAATGATTTGGTAAACAGGGAAGAGGTGGGAAAAGCTTTGCAGAAGATGAAAGCCAGCAAGGTAGTGGGTCTGGATGGTATTGCAGTGGAATTTATCAAAAAACAGGGTGACTGTATTGCTGACTGGTTGGTAAGGTTACCTAATGTATGTATGACTCATGGTGAGGTGCCTGAGGATTGGCATAATGCTTGCATAGTGCCACTGTACAAAGGCAAAGGTGATATAAGTGAGTGCTCAAATTACAGAGGTATAAGTTTGTTGAGTATTCCTGGTAAATTATATGGGAGGGTATTGATTGAGAGGGTGAAGGCATGTACAGAGCATCAGATTGGGGAATAGCAGTGTGGTTTCAGAAGTGGTAGAGGATGTGTGGATCAGGTGTTTGCTTTGAAGAATGTATGTGAGAAATACTTGGAAAAGCAAATGGATTTGTATGTAGCATTTATGGATCTGGAGAAGGCATATGATAGAGTTGATAGAGATGCTCTGTGGAAGGTATTACGAATATATGGTGTGGGAGGCAAGTTGTTAGAAGCAGTGAAAAATTTTAATGGAGGATGTAAGGCATGTGTACGTGTAGGAAGAGAGGGAAGTGATTGGTTCTCAGTGAATGTAGGTTTGCGGCAGGGGTGTGTGATGTCTCCATGGTTGTTTAATTTGTTTATGGATGGGGTTGTTAGGGAGGTAAATGCAAGAGTTTTGGAAAGAGGGGCAAGTATGCAGTCTGTTGTGGATGAGAGAGCTTGGGAAGTGAGTCAGTTGTTGGTTGCTGATGATACATCGCTGGTGGCTGATTCATGTGAGAAACTGCAGAAGCTGGTGACTGAGTTTGGTAAAGTGTGTGAAAGAAGAAAGTTAAGAGTAAATGTGAATAAGAGCAAGGTTATTAGGTACAGTAGGGTTGAGGGTCAAGTCAACTGGGAGTTAAGTTTGAATGGAGAAAAACTGGAGGAAGGAAAGTGTTTTAGATATCTGGGAGTGGATCTGGCAGCAGATGGAACCATGGAAGGAGAAGTGAATCATAGGGTGGGGGAGAGGGCGAAAATTCTGGGAGCCTTGAAGAATGTTTGGAAGTCAAGAACATTATCTCGGAAAGCAAAAGTGGGTATGTTTGAAGGAATAGTGGTTCCAACAATGTTGTATGGTTGCGAGGCGTGGGCTATGGATAGAGTTGTGCGCAGGAGGATGGATGTGCTGGAAATGAGATGTCTGAGGACAATGTGTGGTGTGAGGTGGTTTGATCGAGTAAGTAATGTAAGGGTAAGAGAGATGTGTGGAAATAAAAAGAGCGTGGTTGAGAGAGCAGAAGAGGGTGTTTTGAAATGGTTTGGGCACATGGAGAGAATGAGTGAGGAAAGGTTGACTAAGAGGATATATGTGTCGGAGGTGGAGGGAACGAGGAGAAGAGGGAGACCAAATTGGAGGTGGAAAGATGGAGTGAAAAAGATTTTGTGTGATCGGGGCCTGAACATGCAGGAGGGTGAAAGGAGGGCAAGGAATAGAGTGAATTGGAGCGATGTGGTATACCGGGGTCGACGTGCTGTCAATGGATTGAACCAGGGTATGTGAAGCGTCTGGGGTAAACCATGGAAAGTTTTGTGGGGCCTGGATGTGGAAAGGGAGCTGTGGTTTCAGTGCATTATTACATGGCAGGTAGAGACTGAGTGTGAACAAATGGGGCCTTTGTTGTCTTTTCCTAACACTACCTCGCGTACGAGGGGGGAGGGGGTTATTATTTCATGTGTGGTGAGGTGGCGATGGGAATAAATAAAGGCAGAAAGTATGAATTATGTACATGTGTATATATGTATATGTCTGTGTGTGTATATATATGTGTACATTGAGATGTATAGGTATGTATATTTGTGTGTGTGGACGTGTATGTACATACATGTGTATGTGGGTGGGTTGGGCCATTCTTTCGCCTGTTTCCTTGCGCTACCTCGTTAACGCAGGAGACAGCGACAAAGCAAAATAAATAAATAAATATATATATTTCTTTTCTTTCATAATATTCGCCATTTCCCGCCTCAGCGAGGCAGCGTTAAGAACAGAGGACTGGGCCTCTGAGGAAACATCCTCACCTGGCCCCCTTCTCTGTTCCTTCCTTTGGAAAATTAAAAAAAAAAATGCGAGGGGAAGATTTCCAGCACCCCGCTCCCTTCCCTTTTAGTCGCATTCTACAACACGCAGGGACGACGTGGGAAGTATTCTTTCTCCCCTATCCCCAGGGATAATATATATATATATATATATATATATATATATATATATATATATATATATATATATATTAAGAATATATGGTGTGGGAGGCAAGTTGTTGGAAGCAGTGAAAAGTTTTTATCGAGGATGTAAGGCATGTGTACGTGTAGGAAGAGAGGGAAGTGATTGGTTCTCAGTGAATGTAGGTTTGCGGCAGGGGTGTGTGATGTCTCCATGGTTGTTTAATTTGTTTATGGATGGGGTTGTTAGGGAGGTAAATGCAAGAGTTTTGGAAAGAGGGGCAAGTATGAAGTCTGTTGGGGATGAGAGAGCTTGGGAAGTGAGTCAGTTGTTGTTCGCTGATGATACAGCGCTGGTGGCTGATTCATGTGAGAAACTGCAGAAGCTGGTGACTGAGTTTGGTAAAGTGTGTGGAAGAAGAAAGTTAAGAGTAAATGTGAATAAGAGCAAGGTTATTAGGTACAGTAGGGTTGAGGGTCAAGTCAATTGGGGGGTGAGTTTGAATGGAGAAAAACTGGAGGAAGTGAAGTGTTTTAGATATCTGGGAGTGGATCTGGCAGCGGATGGAACCATGGAAGCGGAAGTGGACCATAGGGTGGGGGAGGGGGCGAAAATTCTGGGAGCCTTGAAGAATGTGTGGAAGTCGAGAACATTATCTCGGAAAGCAAAAGTGGGTATGTTTGAAGGAATAGTGGTTCCAACAATGTTGTATGGTTGCGAGGCGTGGGCTATGGATAGAGTTGTGCGCAGGAGGATGGATGTGCTGGAAATGAGATGTCTGAGGACAATGTGTGGTGTGAGGTGGTTTGATCGAGTAAGTAATGTAAGGGTAAGAGAGATGTGTGGAAATAAAAAGAGCGTGGTTGAGAGAGCAGAAGAGGGTGTTTTGAAATGGTTTGGGCACATGGAGAGAATGAGTGAGGAAAGGTTGACTAAGAGGATATATGTGTCGGAGGTGGAGGGAACGAGGAGAAGAGGGAGACCAAATTGGAGGTGGAAAGATGGAGTGAAAAAGATTTTGTGTGATCGGGGCCTGAACATGCAGGAGGGTGAAAGGAGGGCAAGGAATAGAGTGAATTGGAGCGATGTGGTATACCGGGGTTGACGTGCTGTCAATGGATTGAATCAAGACATGTGAAGCGTCTGGGGTAAACCATGGAAAGCTGTGTAGGTATGTATATTTGCGTGTGTGAACGTATGTATATACATGTGTATGGGGGGGTTGGGCCATTTCTTTTCGTCTGTTTCCTTGCGCTACCTCGCAAACGCGGGAGACAGCGACAAAGTATATAAAAAAAAAAAAAAAAAAAAATATATTTATATATATATGGTAAATTATATGGGAGGGTATTGATTGAGAGGGTGAAGGCATGTACAGAGCATCAGATTGGGGAAGAGCAGTGTGGTTTCAGGAGTGGTAGAGGATGTGTGGATCAGGTGTTTGCTTTGAAGAATGTATGTGAGATATACTTAGAAAAGCAAATGGATTTGTATGTAGTATTTATGGATCTGGAGAAGGCATATGATAGAGTTGATAGAGATGCTCTGTGGAAGGTATTAAGAATATATGGTGTGGGAGGAAAGTTGTTAGAAGCAGTGAAAAGTTTTCATCGAGGATGTAAGGCATGTGTACGTGTAGGAAGAGAGGAAAGTGATTGGTTCTCAGTGAATGTAGGTTTGCGGCAGGGGTGTGTGATGTCTCCATGGTTGTTTAATTTGTTTATGGATGGGGTTGTTAGGGAGGTAAATGCAAGAGTTTTGGAAAGAGGGGCAAGTATGAAGTCTGTTGGGGATGAGAGAGCTTGGGAAGTGAGTCAGTTGTTGTTCGCTGATGATACAGCGCTGGTGGCTGATTCATGTGAGAAACTGCAGAAGCTGGTGACTGAGTTTGGTAAAGTGTGTGAAAGAAGAAAGTTAAGAGTAAATGTGAACAAGAGCAAGATTATTAGGTACAGTAGGGTTGAGGGTCAAGTCAATTGGGAGGTAAGTTTGAATGGAGAAAACTGGAGGAAGTAAAGTGTCTTAGATATCTGGGAGTGGATCTGGCAGCGGATGGAACCATGGAAGCGGAAGTGGATCATAGGGTGGGGGAGGGGGCGAAAATTCTGGGAGCCTTGAAGAATGTGTGGAAGTCGAGAACATTATCTCGGAAAGCAAAAATGGGTATGTTTGAAGGAACAGTGGTTCCAACAATGTTGTATGGTTGCGAGGCGTGGACTATGGATAGAGTTGTGCGAAGGAGGATGGATGTGCTGGAAATGAGATGTTTGAGGACAATGTGTGGTGTGAGGTGGTTTGATCGAGTAAGTAACGTAAGGGTAAGAGAGATGTGTGGAAATAAAAAGAGCGTGGTTGAGAGAGCAGAAGAGGGTGTTTTGAAATGGTTTGGTCACATGGAGAGAATGAGTGAGGAAAGATTGACCAAGAGGATATATGTGTCGGAGGTGGAGGGAACGAGGAGAAGAGGGAGACCAAATTGGAGGTGGAAGGATGGAGTGAAAAAGATTTTGTGTGATCAGGGCCTGAACATGCAGGAGGGTGAAAGGAGGGCAAAGAATAGAGTGAATTGGAGCGATGTGGTATACCGGGGTTGATGTGCTGTCAGTGGATTGAATCAAGGCATGTGTATGGGGGTGGGTTGGGCCATTTCTTTAGTCTGTTTCCTTGCACTACCTCGCAAACGCGGGAGACAGCGTCAAAGCAAAAAAAAAAAAAAAAAAAAAAAAATATATATATATATATATATATATATATATACATATATATATATATATATATATATATATACATATATATATATATATATATATATATATATCTTTCATACTATTCGCCATTTCCCGCGTTAGCAAGGTAGCGTTAAGAACAGAGGACTGGGCCTCCGAGGGAATATCCTCACCTGGCCTCGTTCTCTGTTCCTTCTTTTGGAAAATCAAAAAAAAACGAGAGGGGAGGATTTCCAGCCCCCGCTCCCTCCCCTTTTAGTCGCCTTCTACGACACGCAGGGAATACGTGGGAAGTATTCTTTCTCCCCTATCCCCAGGGATATATATATATATATATATATATATATATATATATATATATTATTATTATTATTTTCATTTTGCTTTGTCGCTTTCTCCCGCATTTGCGAGGTAGCGCAAGGAAACAGACGAAAGAAATGGCCCAACCCACCCCCATACACATGTGTATACATACACGTCCACACACGCAAATATACATACCTATACATCTCAATGTACACATATATATACACACACAGACACATACATATATACCCATGCACACAATTTCCACTGTCTGCCTTTATTCATTCCCATCCCCACCTCACCACACATGGAATACCATCCCTCTCCCCCCTCATGTGTGCGAGGCAGCGATAGGAAAAGACAACAAAGGCCCCATTCGTTCACACTCAGTCTCTAGCTGTCATGCAATAATGCCCGAAACCACAGCTCCCTTTCCACATCCAGGCCCCACACAACTTTCCATGGTTTACCCCAGATGCTTCACATGCCCTGATTCAATCCACTGACAGCACGTCAACCCCGGTATACCACATCGATCCAATTCACTCTATTCCTTGCCCGCCTTTCACTCTCCTGCATGTTCAGATCCCGATCACTGAAAATCTTTTTCACTCCATCTTTCCACCTCCAATTTGGTCTCCCACTTCTCCTCGTTCCCTCCACCTCCGACACATATATCCTCTTGGTCAATCTTTCCTCACTCATTCTCTCCATGTGCCCAAACCATTTCAAAACACCCTCTTCTGCTCTCTCAACCACGCTCTTTTTATTTCCAAACATCTCTCTTACCCTTACATTACTTACTCGATCAAATCACCTCACACCACATATCATCCTCAAACATCTCATTTCCAGCACATCCACCCTCCACTGCACAACTCTATCTATAGCCAACGCCTCGCAACCATATAACATTGTTGGAACCATTATTCCTTCAAACATACCCATTTTTGCTTTCAGAGATAATGTTCTCAACGTCCACATATTCTTCAACGCTCCCAGAACTTTCACCCCCTCCCCCACCCCATGATTCATTTCCGCTTCCATGGTTCCATCTGCTGCCAGATCCACTCCCAGATATCTAAAACACTTCACTTCCTCCAGCTTTTCTCCATTCAACCTTACCTCCCAATTGACTTGTCCCTCAACCCTACTGTACCTAATAACCTTGCTCTTATTCACATTTACTCTCAGCTTTCTTCTTTCACACACTTTACCAAACTCAGTCACCAGCTTCTGCAGTTTCTCACATGAATCACCACCAGCGCTGTATCATCAGCGAACAACAACTGACTCACTTCCCAGGCTCTCTCATCCACAACAGACTGCATACTTGCTCCTCTTTCCAAAATTCTTGCATTCACCTACCTAACAACCCCATCCATAAAAAAATTAAACAACCATGGAGACATCACACACCCCTGCCGCAAACCTACATTCACTGAGAACCAATCACTATCCTCTCTTCCTACACATTCACATGCCTTGCATCCTCGATGAAAACTTTTCACTGCTTCTAACAACTTGCCTCCCACACCATATATTCTTAATACCTTCCACAGAGCATCTCTATCAACTCTATCGTATGCCTTCTCCAGATCCATAAATGCTCATGCAAATCCATTTGCTTTTCTAAGCATTTCTCACATACATTCTTCAAAGAAAAAACCTGATCCACACATCCTCTACCACTTCTGAAACCACACTGCTCTTCCCCAATCTGATGCTCTGTACATGCCTTCACCCTCTCAATCAATACCCTCCCATATAATTTACCAGGAATACTCAACAAACTTATACCTCTGCAATTTGAGCACTCACTTTTATCCCCTTTCCCTTCGTACAATGGCACTATGCAAGAATTCTGCCAATTCTCAGGCACCTCACCATGAGTCATACATACATTAAATAACTTTACCAACCTGTCAACAATAAAGTCACCCCGTCTTTAATAAATTCCACTGCAATACCATCCAAACCCGCTGCCTTGCCGGCTTTCATCTTCTGCAAAGCTTTTACTACCTCTTCACTGTTTACCAAATCATTCTCACAACCCTCTCACTTTGCACACCACCTCGACCAAAACACCCTATATCTGCCACTCTATCATCAAAAACATTCAACAAACCTTCAAAATACTCACTCCATCTCCTCCTCATATCACCACTAATTATTATCACTTCCCCATTAGCCCCCTTCACTGAAGTTCCCATTGATTCCCTTGTCTTACGCACATTATTTACCTCCTTCCAAAACATCTTTTCATTCCCCCTAAAGTTTAATGATACTCTCTCAACCCTCATTTGCCCTCTTTTTAACCTCTTGCACCTTTCTCTTGACCTCCCTCTTTCTTTTGTACATCTCCACCTCCTCTTTTTTTGTACATCTCCCAGTCATTTGCATTATTTCACTGCAAAAATCGTCCAAATGCCTCTCTCATCTCTTTCACTAATAATTCTACTTCTTCATCCCACCACTCACTACCCTTTCTAATCTGCCCACCTCCCACGCTTATCATGCCACAAGCATCTTTTGCGCAAGCCATCACTGCTTCTCTAAATACACCCCATTCTTCCCCCACTCCCCATATGTCCTTTGTACTCACCATTTTCCATTTTGTACTCAGTCTCTCCTGGTACTTCCTCACACAAATCTCCTTCCCAAGCTCACTTACTCTCACCACTCTCTTCACCCCAACATTCTTTTCTGAAAACCTCTATATATCTTCACCTTTGCCTCCACAAGATAATGATCAGACATCCCTCCAGTTCCACCTCTCAGCACATTAACATCCAAAAGTCTCTCTTTCATGCGCCTATCAATTAACATGTAATCCAATAATGCTCTCTGGCCATCGCTCCTACTTACATACGTATACTTATATATATATCTCTCTTTTTAAACCAGGTATTCCCAATCACCAGTCATTTTACAGCACATAAATCTACAAGGTCTTCACCATTTCTATTTACAACACTGAACACCCCATGTATACCAATTATTCCCTCAACTGCCACATTACTCACCTTTGCATTCAAATCACCCATCACTATAACCCAGTCTCGTGCATCTAAACTACTAACACACTCACTCAGCTGCTCCCAAAACACTTGCCTCTCATGATCTTTCTTCTCATGACCAGGTGCATATGCACCGATAATCACCCATCTCTCTCCATCCACTTTCAGTTTTACCCATATCAATCTAGAGTTTACCTTCTTACACTATATCACATACTCCCACCACTTCTGTTTCAGGAGTAGTGGTACTCCTTCCCTTGCTCTTGTCCTCTCAGTAACCCCTGACTTTAATCCCAAGACATTCCCAAACCACTCTTCCCCTTTACCCTTGAGCTTCGTTCCACTCAGAGCCAAAACATTCAGGCTCCTTTCCTCAAACATACTACCTATCTCTCCTTTTTTCTCAACTTGGTTACATCCACACACATTTAGACACCCCAATCTGAGCCTTCCAGAAGGATGAGCACTCCCCGCGTGACTCCTTCTTATGTTTCCCCTTTTAGAAATCTAAAATACAAGGAGAGGAGGGTTTTCAGCCCCCCCGCTCCCAACCCCTTTCGTCGTCTTCTACGACATGTGAGGAATATGTGGGAAGTATTCTTTCTCCCCTATCCCCAGGGATAATATATATATGTACATTTTCTTTCTTTTTTTTCTTTCAAACTATTTGCCATTTCCCGTGTTAGCGAGGTAGTGCTAAGAACAGAGGACTGGGCCTCTGAGGGAATATCCTCACCTGGCCCCCTTCTCTGATCCTTCCCTTGGAAAATTAAAAAAAAAAAAAAAGAGAGGTGAGGATTTCTAGCTCCCCACTCCCTCCCCTTTTAGTCGCCTTCTACGACACGCAGAGAATACGTGGGAAGTATTCTTTCCCCCCTATCCCCAGGGGAAGAAAGTGAGAGACCAAACTGGAGGTGGAAAGATGGAGTGAAAAAGATTTTGAGTGATCGGGGCCTGAACATGCAGGAGGGTGAAAGGCGTGCAAGGAACAGAGTGAATTGGAATGATGTGGTATACCAGGGTCGACATGCTGTCAATGGATTGAACAAGGGCATGTGAAGCGTCTGGGGTAAACCATGGAAAGTTCTGTGGGGCCTGGATGTGGAAAGGGAGCTGTGGTTTCAGTACATTATTACATGACAGCTAGAGACTGAGTGTGAACGAATGGGGCCTTTGTTGTCTTTTTCTAGTGCTACCCTGCACATATGAGGGGGGAGGGTGTTGTTATTCCATGTGTGGCGGGGTGGCGATGGGAGTGAATAAAGGCAGACAGTATGAATTATGTACATGGGTATATATGTATATGTCTGTGTGGGTATATATATGTATATACATTGAGATGTATAGGTATGTATATTTGCGGGTGTGGACGTGTATGCATATACATGTATATGTGGGTGGGTTAGGCCATTCTTTTGTCTGTTTCCTTGTGCTACCTCACTAATGCGGGAGACAGCGACAAAGCAGATTAAATAAATGAATATAAATAACTATATATATATATATATATATATATATATATATATATATATATATATATATATTTTTTTTTTTTTTTTTTTTATACTTTGTCGCTGTCTCCCGCGTTTGCAAGGTAGTGCAAGGAAACAGACGAAAGAAATGGCCCAACCCCCCCCCATACACATGTATGTACATACGTCCACACACGCAAATATACATACCTACACAGCTTTCCATGGTTTACCCCAGACGCTTCACATGCCTTGATTCAATCCACTGACAGCACGTCAACCCCGGTATACCACATCGCTCCAATTCACTCTATTCCTTGCCCTCCTTTCACCCTCCTGCATGTTCAGGCCCCGATCACACAAAATCTTTTTCACTCCATCTTTCCACCTCCAATTTGGTCTCCCTCTTCTCCTCGCTCCCTCCACCTCCGACACATATATCCTCTTGGTCAATCTTTCCTCACTCATCCTCTCCATGTGCCCAAACCACTTCAAAACACCCTCTTCTGCTCTCTCAACCACGCTCTTTTTATTTCCACACATCTCTCTTACCCTTACGTTACTCACTCGATCAAACCACCTCACACCACACATTGTCCTCAAACATCTCATATCCAGCACATCCATCCTCCTGCGCACAACTCTATCCATAGCCCACGCCTCGCAACCATACAACATTGTTGGAACCACTATTCCTTCAAACATACCCATTTTTGCTTTCCGAGATAATGTTCTCGACTTCCACACATTCTTCAAGGCCCCCAGAATTTTCGCCCCCTCCCCCACCCTATGATCCACTTCCGCTTCCATGGTTCCATCCGCTGCCAGATCCACTCCCAGATATCTAAAACACTTCACTTCCTCCAGTTTTTCTCCATTCAAACTCACCTCCCAATTGACTTGACCCTCAACCCTACTGTACCTAATAACCTTGCTCTTATTCACATTTACTCTTAACTTTCTTCTTCCACACACTTTACCAAACTCAGTCACCAGCTTCTGCAGTTTCTCACATGAATCAGCCACCAGCGCTGTATCATCAGCGAACAACAACTGACTCACTTCCCAAGCTCTCTCATCCCCAACAGACTTCATACTTGCCCCTCTTTCCAAAACTCTTGCATTTACCTCCCTAACAACCCCATCCATAAACAAATTAAACAACCATGGAGACATCACACCCCTGTTGAATGTGTTTGATGATAGAGTGGCAGATATAGGGTGTTTTGGTCGAGGTGGTGTGCAAAGTGAGAGGGTTAGGGAAAATGATTTGGTAAACAGAGAAGAGGTAGTGAAAGCTTTGCGGAAGATGAAAGCCGGCAAGGCAGCAGGTTTGGATGGTATTGCAGTGGAATTTATTAAAAAAGGGGGTGACTGTATTGTTGACTGGTTGGTAAGGTTAAATTATTTAATGTATGTATGACTCATGGTGATGTGCCTGAGGATTGGCGGAATGCGTGCATAGTGCCATTGTACAAAGGCAAAGGGGATAAGAGTGAGTGCTCAAATTACAGAGGTATAAGTTTGTTGAGTATTCCTGGTAAACTATATGGGAGGGTATTGATTGAGAGGGTGAAGGCATGTACAGAGCATCAGATTGGGGAAGAGCAGTGTGGTTTCAGAAGTGGTAGAGGATGTGTGGATCAGGTGTTTGCTTTGAAGAATGTATGTGAGAAATACTTAGAAAAGCAAATGGATTTGTATGTAGCATTTATGGATCTGGAGAAGGCATATGATAGAGTTGATAGAGATGCTCTGTGGAAGGTATTAAGAATATATGGTGTGGGAGGAAAGTTGTTAGAAGCAGTGAAAAGTTTTTATCGAGGATGTAAGGCATGTGTACGTGTAGGAAGAGAGGAAAGTGATTGGTTCTCAGTGAATATATATATATATATATATATATGTTCTGGAAGGAGGTAAATAAAGTGCGTAAGACAAGGGAGCAAATGGGAACTTCAGTGAAGGGCGCAAATGGGGAGGTGATAACAAGTAGTGGTGATGTGAGAAGGAGATGGAGTGAGTATTTTGAAGGTTTGTTGAATGTGTTTGATGATAGAGTGGCAGATATAGGGTGTTTTGGTCGAGGTGGTGTGCAAAGTGAGAGGGTTAGGGAAAATGATTTGGTAAACAAAGAAGAGGTAGTAAAAGCTTTGCGGAAGATGAAAGCCAGCAAGGCAGCAGGTTTGGATGGTATTGCAGTGGAATTTATTAAAAAAGGGAGTGACTGTATTGTTGACTAGTTGGTGAGGTTATTTAATGTATGTATGACTCATGGTGAGGTGCCTGAGGATTGGCGGAATGCATGCATAGTGCCATTGTACAAAGGCAAAGGGGATAAGAGTGAGTGCTCAAATTTCAGAGGTATAAGTTTGTTGAGTATTCCTGGTAAATTATATGGGAGGGTATTGATTGAGAGGAAGAAGGCATGTACAGAGCATCAGATTGGAGAAGAGCAGTGTGGTTTCAGAAGTGGTAGAGGATGTGTGGATCAGGTGTATGCTTTGAAGAATGTATGTGAGAAATACTTAGAAAAGCAAATGGATTTGTATGTAGCCTTCATGGATCTGGAGAAGGCATATGATAGAGTTGATAGAGATGCTCTGTGGAAGGTATTAAGAATATATGGTGTGGGAGGCAAGTTGTTAGAAGCAGTGAAAAGTTTTTATCGAGGATGTAAGGCATGTGTACGTGTAGGAAGAGAGGAAAGTGATTGGTTCTCAGTGAATGTAGGTTTGCGGCAGGGGTGTGTGATATCTCCATGGTTGTTTAATTTGTTTATGGATGGGGTTGTTAGGGAGGTGAATGCAAGAGTTTTGGAAAGAGGGGCAAGTATGAAGTCTGGTGTGGATGAGAGAGCTTGGGAAGTGAGTAAGTTGTTGTTCGCTGATGATACAGCGCTGGTGGCTGATTCATGTGAGAAACTGCAGAAGCTGGTGACTGAGTTTGGTAAAGTGTGTGAAAGAAGAAAGTTAAGAGTAAATGTGAATAAGAGCAAGATTATTAGGTACAGTAGGGTTGAGGGTCAAGTCAATTGGGAGGTAAGTTTGAATGGAGAAAACTGGAGGAAGTAAAGTGTTTTAGATATCTGGGAGTGGATCTGGCAGCAGAAGTGAATCATAGGGTGGGGGAGGGGGCGAAAATCCTGGGAACCTTGAAGAATGTGTGGAAGTCGAGAACATTATCTCGGAAAGCAAAAATGGGTATGTTTGAAGGAATAGTGGTTCCAACAATGTTGTATGGTTGCGAGGCGTGGGCTATGGATAGAGTTGTGCGCAGGAGGGTGGATGTGCTGGAAATGAGATGTTTGAGGACAATGTGCGGTGTGAGGTGGTTTGATCGAGTTTACTTAAGTAACGTAAGGGTAAGAGAGATGTGTGGAAATAAAAAGAGCGTGGTTGAGAGAGCAGAAGAGGGTGTTTTGAAATGGTTTGGGCACATGGAGAGAATGAGTGAGGAAAGATTGACCAAGAGGATATATGTGTCGGAGGTGGAGGGAACGAGAAGTGGGAGACCAAATTGGAGGTGGAAAGATGGAGTGAAAAAGATTTTGAGTGATCGGGGCCTGAACATGCAGGAGGGTTGAAGGAGTGAATTGGATCGATGTGGTATACCGGGGTTGACGTGCTGTCAGTGGATTGAATCAGGGCATGTGAAGCATCTGGGGTAAACCATGGAAAGTTGTGTGAGGCCTGGATATGGAAAGGGAGCTGTGGTTTTGGGCATTATTGCATGACAGCTAGAGATTGAGTGTGAATGAATGTGGCCTTTGTTGTCTTTTCCTAGTGCTACCTCGCACGCATGAGGGGGGAGGGGGATGGTATTCCATGTGTGGCGAGGTGGGGATGGGAATGAATAAAGGCAGACAGTGGGAATTGTGTGCATGGGTATATATGTATGTGTCTGTGTGTGTATATATATGTGTACATTGAGATGTATAGGTATGTATATTTGCGTGTGTGGACGTGTATGTATATACATTGTGTATGGGGGTGGGCTGGGCCATTTCTTTCGTCTGTTTCCTTGCGCTACCTCGCAAACGCGGGAGGCAGCGACAAAGCAAAATAAATTAAAATTTTAATATATATATATATATATATATATATATATATATATATATATATATATATATATATATATATATATATATTATTTTTTTTTTTATTTTGCTTTGTCGCTGTCTCCCGCGTTTGCCAGGTAGCGCAAGGAAACAGACAAAAGAAATGGCCCAACCCACCCCCATACACAATGTATACACACACACGTCCACACACGCAAATATACATACCTATACATCTCAATGTACACATATATATACATACACAGATACATACGTACATACCCAAGCACACAATTCACACTGTCTGCCCCCATTCACTCCCATCGCCACCTCGCCACACATGGAATACCTTCCCCCTACCCCCTCATGTGTGCGAGGTAGCGCTAGGAAAAGACAAAAAAGGCCCCATTCGTTCACACTCAGTCTCTAGCTGCCACGCAATAATGCCCGAAACCACAGCTCCCTTTCCACATCCAGGCCTCACACAACTTTCCATGGTTTACCCCAGATGCCCACTGTACTTAATAACCTTGCTCTTATTCACATTTACTTTTAACTTTCTTCTTTCACACACTTTACCAAACTCAGTCACCAGCTTCTGCAGTTTCTCACATGAATCAGCCACCAGTGCTGTATCATCAGCGAACAACAACTGACTCACTTCCCAAGCTCTCTCATCCACACCAGACTTCATACTTGCCCCTCTTTCCAAAACTCTTGCATTCACCTCCCGAACAACCCCATCCATAAACAAATTAAACCATGGAGACATCACAAACCCCTGCCGCAAACCTACATTCACTGAGAACCAATCACTTTCCTCTCTTCCTACACGTACACATGCCTTACATCCTCGATAAAAACTTTTCACTGCTTCTAACAACTTTCCTCCCACACCATATATTCTTAATACCTTCCACAGAGCATCTCTATCAACTCTATCATATGCCTTCTCCAGATCCATAAATGCTACATACAAATCCATTTGCTTTACTAAGCATTTCTCACATACATTCTTCAAAGCAAACACCTGATCCACACATCCTCTACCACTTCTGAAACCACACTGCTCTTCCCCAATCTGATGCTCTGTACATGCCTTCACCCTCTCAATCAATACCCTCCCATATAATTTACCAGGAATACTCAACAAACTTATACCTCTGTAATTTGAGCACTCACTCTTATCCCCCTTGCCTTTGTACAATGGCACTATGCACGCATTCCGCCAATCCTCAGGCACCTCACCATGAGTCATACATACATTAAATAACCTTACCAACCAGTCAATAATACAGTCACCCCCTTTTTTAATAAATTCCACTGCAATACCAACCAAACCTGTTGCCTTGCCGGCTTTCATCTTCCGCAAAGCTTTTACTACCTCTTCTCTGTTTACCAAATCATTTTCCCTAACCCTCTCACTTTGCACACCACCTCGACCAAAACACCCTATATCTGCCACTCTATCATCAAACACATTCAACAAACCTTCAAAATACTCACTCCATCTCCTTCTCACATCACCACTACTTGTTATCACCTCCCCATTTGCGCCCTTCAATGAAGTTCCCATTTGCTCCCTTGTCTTACGCACTTCATTTACCACCTTCCAGAACATCTTTTTATTCTCCCTAAAATTTAATGATACTCTCTCACCCCAACTCTCATTTGCCCTCTTTTTCACCTCTTGCACCTTTCTCTTGACCTCCTGTCTCTTTCTTTTATACATCTCCCACTCAATTGCATTTTTCCCTGCAAAAATCGTCCAAATGCCTCTCTCTTCTCTTTCACTAATAATCTTACTTCTTCATCCCACCACTCACTACCCTTTCTAATCAACCCACCTCCCACTCTTCTCATGCCACAAGCATCTTTTGCGCAATCCAACACTGATTCCCTAAATACATTCCATTCCTCCCCCACTCCCCTTACTTCCATTGTTCTCACCTTTTTCCATTCTGTACTCAGTCTCTCCTGGTACTTCCTCACACAAGTCTCCTTCCCAAGCTCACTTACTCTCACCACCCTCTTCATCCCAACATTCACTCTTCTTTTCTGAAAACCCATACAAATCTTCACCTTAGCCTCCACAAGATAATGATCAGACATCCCTCCAGTTGCACCTCTCAGCACATTAACATCCAAAAGTCTCTCTTTCGCGCGCCTGTCAATTAACACGTAATCCAATAATGCTCTCTGGCCATCTCTCCTACTTACATACGTATATTTATGTATATCTCGCTTTTTAAACCAGGTATTCCCAATCACCAGTCCTTTTTCAGCACATAAATCTACAAGCTCTTCACCATTTCCATTTACAACACTGAATACCCCATGTATACCAATTATTCCCTCAACTGCCACATTACTCACCTTTGCATTTAAATCACCCATCACTGTAACCCGGTCGCGTGCATCAAAACCACTAACACACTCATTCAGCTGCTCCCAAAACACTTGCCTCTCATGATCTTTCTTCTCATGCCCAGGTGCATATGCACCAATAATCACCCATCTCTATCCATCAACTTTCAGTTTTACCCATATTAATCGAGAATTTACTTTCTTACATTCTATCACATACTCCCACAACTCCTGTTTCAGGAGTACTGCTACTCCTTCCCTTGCTCTTGTCCTCTCACTAACCCCTGACTTTACTCCCAAGACATTCCCAAACCACTCTTCCCCTTTACCCTTGAGCTTCGTTTCACTCAGAGCCAAAACATCCAGGTTTCTTTCCTTAAACATACTACCTATCTCTCCTTTTTTCACATCTTGGTTACATCCACACACATTTAGACACCCAGTCTGAGCCTTCGAGGAGGATGAGCACTCCCTGCGTGATTCCTTCTTCTGTTTCCCATTTTAGAAAGTTAAAAATACAAGGAGGGGAGGATTTCTGGCCCCCCGCTCCTGTCCCCTCTAGTCGCCTTCTACGACACGCGAGGAATGCATGGGAAGTATTCTTTCACCCCTATCCCCAGGGATAATATATATATATATATATATATATATATATTTTTTTTTTTTTTTTTTTTATACTTTGTCGCTGTCTCCCGCGTTTGCGAGGTAGCGCAAGGAAACAGACGAAAGAAATGGCCCAACCCCCCCCATACACATGTACATACACACGTCCACACACACAAATATACATACCTACACAGCTTTCCATGGTTTACCCCGGACGCTTCACATGCCTTGATTCAATCCACTGACAGCACGTCAACCCCTGTATACCACATCGCTCCAATTCACTCTATTCCTTGCCCTCCTTTCACCCTCCTGCATGTTCAGGCCCCGATCACACAAAATCTTTTTCACTCCATCTTTCCACCTCCAATTTGGTCTCCCTCTTCTCCTCGTTCCCTCCACCTCCGACACATATATCCTCTTGGTCAATCTTTCCTCACTCATTCTCTCCATGTGCCCAAACCATTTTAAAACACCCTCTTCTGCTCTCTCAACCACGCTCTTTTTATTTCCACACATCTCTCTTACCCTTACGTTACTTACTCGATCAAACCACCTCACACCACACATTGTCCTCAAACATCTCATTTCCAGCACATCCATCCTCCTGCGCACAACTCTATCCATAGCCCACGCCTCGCAACCATACAACATTGTTGGAACTACTATTCCTTCAAACATACCCATTTTTGCTTTCCGGGATAATGTTCTCGACTTCCACACATTTTTCAAGGCTCCCAAAATTTTCGCCCCCTCCCCCACCCTATGATCCACTTCCGCTTCCATGGTTCCATCCGCTGACAGATCCACTCCCAGATATCTAAAACACTTCACTTCCTCCAGTTTTTCACCATTCAAACTCACCTCCCAATTGACTTGACCCTCAACCCTACTGTACCTAATAACCTTGCTCTTATTCACATTTACTCTTAACTTTCTTCTTCCACACACTTTACCAAACTCCGTCACCAGCTTCTGCAGTTTCTCACATGAATCCGCCACCAGCGCTGTATCATCAGCGAACAACAGCTGACTCACTTCCCAAGCTCTCTCATCCCCAACAGACTTCATACTTGCCCCTCTTTCCAAGACTCTTGCATTTACCTCCCTAACAACCCCATCCATAAACAAATTAAACAACCATGGAGACATCACACACCCCTGCCGCAAACCTACATTCACTGAGAACCAATCACTTTCCTCTCTTCCTACACGTACACATGCCTTACATCCTCGATAAAAACTTTTCACTGCTTCTAACAACTTGCCTCCCACACCATATATTCTTAATACCTTCCACAGAGCATCTCTATCAACTCTATCATATGCCTTCTCCAGATCCATAAATGCTACATACAAATCCATTTGCTTTTCTAAGTATTTCTCACATACATTCTTCAAAGCAAACACCTGATCCACACATCCTCTACCACTTCTGAAACCACACTGCTCTTCCCCAATCTGATGCTCTGTACATGCCTTCACCCTCTCAATCAATACCCTCCCATATAATTTACCAGGAATACTCAACAAACTTATACCTCTGTAATTTGAGCACTCACTCTTATCCCCTTTGCCTTTGTACAATGGCACTATGCACGCATTCCGCCAATCCTCAGGCACCTCACCATGAGTCATACATACATTAAATAACCTTACCAACCAGTCAACAATACAGTCACCCCCTTTTTTAATAAATTCCACAGCAATACCATCCAAACCTGCTGCCTTGCCGGCTTTCATCTTCCGCAAAGCTTTTACTACCTCTTCTCTGTTTACCAAATCATTTTCCCTAACCCTCTCACTTTGCACATATATGTATGTGTGTATATGTGCGTATGTATGTATGTATATATATATATATATATATATATATATATATATATATATATATATATATATATATATATATATATACATACATACATACGCACATATACACACATACATATATATATATACATATGAAAAATGTAAGAAATCATTTAGAAAACTGAATCTTCTAGCTTGAAATGAAATGAAAAATGAATGTCACATAATGTATAATTTATTTACACAAATGTCAATAGTAGTTTTCATCAATTTAACCACTGCATCATACTGCCTGGTCCACTTCTCTCATCATGAAACAGGAATATTGTCTTATGATGTTTCTCAATTGTCTTCATTACACAAAGTACAACCATATCTTGGATACATGAGGGTAGGCAGTTGGTCATCCGCCATAATAAAGCCTTGACAGACCAAAAATTTATCTGGACCTAAACCTTTCCAGTACATTTCTGAAAAACACCTTTTTGCTTTCCATCTCTATCACTTTGAAAAAAAAAAACTCCCTTTGTTCACATTTCAATGAAAGAATAAGCTTAAATGTCTAAGCTACAATTTTTTCCAATTTCACTATTTTCTTGTCAGAGCACCATGTATCAAAACTATCACTCCAGTAACACAACTATAAACATTTACTTCCCTTTTAAAAAAGTTCTGGGGAAGTCTGTCTCAATACACTGCGGGTCACTCTACCACCTGGCGAGGTTTGTGTTGCAATGGTTCTTGATTCACAAACGTAGTAGCATCACTGGTGGGCGGAAGAACATTTTTGTAACCAAAGCGAGGATCACAGTCCCTGCAACTCCATTATGATGGTTCTTCTCATGACACGACGCTTAAGCTGTGACCATGGCTGCCCTGCACAGCTTAAGTTTAAAGCTTCCTCAGCTGTCTTGTCTGTCTGTCTGGCTCAACCTCTGTGTGTGGGTGGGTGGGTGAGGGGGAAGAGCGCTTGATGGTGCTTGGTTGAAGAGTCAACCCTCCTTGCAGGACACTGATGTGCGCAGCAGCAACAGAGACTTCCCTAAGCCCCTCATAATCTGCTGGTCTGTGTATAGAGTTCTGTCCCTCCTTTCCCAGTGCCCATCTTCTGTGGGTTGAAGGTTGGGTTGCCATGAACTGGTGTTGAGAATGGGCTGGGAACCTTGGCCTCCCCCATCCCCTTTGCGGAGGATGAGGGAGTGTTTGGAGTGCGAGCCAGCCGGTCTTTGAGTATGTTGCTCATCATTGGTGACGTGGACATGTAAACATGTGTGGGGCCTGGAGTTGGAGTTGGGCCCATCATGGCCACTTGCCGGTATTTATTCATTTTACTTTGTCGCTGTCTCCCGCGTTTGCGAGGTAGCGCAAGGAAACAGATGAAAGAAATGGCCCAACCCACCCCCCTACACATGTATGTACATACACGTCCACACACGCAAATATACATACCCATACATCTCAATGTACACATATATATACACACACAGACATATACATATATACACATGCACACAATTCACACAGTCTGCCTTTATTCATTCCCATCGCCACCCCGCCACACATGGAATGACATCCCCCTCCCCCCTCATGTTTGTGAGGTAGCACTAGGAAAAGACAACAAAGGCCCCATTCGTTCACACTCAGTCTCCAGCTGTCACGCAATAATGCCCGAAACCACAGCTCCCTTTCCACATCCAGGCCCCACACAACTTTCCATGGTTTACCCCAGACGCTTCACACGCCCTGATTCAATCCATTGACAGCACGTCGACCTCGGTATACCACATTGATCCAATTCACTCTATTCCTTGCCCGCCTTTCACTCTCCTGCATGTTCAGGCCCCGATCACTCAAAATCTTTTTCACTCCATCTTTCCACCTCCAATTTGGTCTCCCACTTCTCCTCGTTCCCTCCACCTCCGACACATATATCCTCTTGGTCAATCTTTCCTCACTCATTCTCTCCATGTGACCAAACCATTTCAAAACACCCTCTTCTGCTCTCTCAACCACGCTCTTTTTATTTCCACACATCTCTCTTACCCTTACACTACTTACTCGATCAAACCACCTCACACCACACATTGTCCTCAAACATTTCATTTCCAGCACATCCATCCTCCTGTGCGCAACTCTATCCATAGCCCATGCCTCGCAACCATACAACATTGTTGGAACCACTATTCCTTCAAACATACCCATTTTTGCTTTCCGAGATAATGTTCTCGACTTCCACACATTCTTCAAGGCTCCCAGGATTTTCGCCCCCTCCCCCACCCTATGATCCACTTCCACTTCCATGGTTCCATCCGCTGCCAGATCAACTCCCAGATATCTAAAACACTTTACTTCCTCCAGTTTTTCTCCATTCAAACTTACCTCCCAATTGACTTGACTCTCAACCCTACTGTACCTAATAACCTTGCTCTTATTCACATTTACTCTTAACTTTCTTCTTTCACACACTTTACCAAACTCAGTCACCAGCTTCTGCAGTTTTTCACATGAATCAGCCACCAGCGCTGTATCATCAGCCAACAACAACTGACTCACTTCCCAAGCTCTCTCATCCCCAACAGACATCATGCTTGCCCCTCTTTCCAAAACTCTTGCATTTACCTCCCTAACAACCCCATCCATAAACAAATTAAACAACCATGGAGACATCACACACCCCTGCCGCAACCCTACATTCACTGAGAACCAATCACTTTCCTCTCTTCCTACACGTACACATGCCTTACATCCTCGATAAAAACTTTTCACTGCTTCTAACAACTTGCCTCCCACACCATATATTCTTAATACCTTCCACAGAGCATCTCTATCAACTCTATCATATGCCTTCTCCAGATCCATAAACGCTACATACAAATCCATTTGCTTTTCTAAGTATTTCTCACATACATTCTTCAAAGCAAACACCTGATCCACACATCCGCTACCACTTCTGAAACCACACTGCTCTTCCCCAATCTGATGCTCTGTACATGCCTTCACCCTCTCAATCAATATCCTCCCATATAATTTACCAGGAATACTCAACAAACTTATACCTCTGTAATTGAGCACTCACTCTTATCCCCTTTGCCTTTGTACAATGGCACTATGCATGCATTCCACCAATCCTCAGGCACCTCACCATGAGTCATACATACATTAAATAACCTTACCAACAAGTCAATAATACAGTCACCCCCTTTTTTAATAAATTCCACTGCAATACCATCCAAACCTGCTGCCTTGCCGGCTTTCATCTTCCGCAAATCTTTTAGTACCTCTTCTCTGTTTACCAAATCATTTTCCCTAACCCTCTCACTTTGCACACCACCTCGACCAAAACATCCTATATCTGCCACTTTATCATCAAACACATTCAACAAACCTTCAAAATACTCACTCCATCTCCTTCTCACATCACCACTACTTGTTATCACCTCCCCATTTGCGCCCTTCACTGAAGTTCCCATTTGCTCCCTTGTCTTACGCACTTTATTTACCTCCTTCCAGAACATCTTTTTATTCTCCCTAAAATTTAATGATACTCTCTCACCCCAACTCTCATTTGCCCTCTTTTTCACCTCTTGCACCTTTCTCTTGACCTCCTGTCTCTTTCTTTTATACATCTCCCACTCAATTGCATTTTTTCCCTGCAAAAATCGTCCAAATGCCTCTCTCTTCTCTTTCACTAATAATCTTACTTCTTCATCCCACCACTCACTACCCTTTCTAATCAACCCACCTCCCACTCTTCTCATGCCACAAGCATCTTTTGCGCACTCCATCACTGATTCCCTAAATACATCCCATTCCTCCCCCACTCCCCTTACTTCCATTGTTCTCACCTTTTTCCATTCTGTACTCAGTCTCTCCTGGTACTTCCTCACACAAGTCTCCTTCCCAAGCTCACTTACTCTCACCACCCTCTTCACCCCAACATTCACTCTTCTTTTCTGAAAACCCATACAAATCTTCACCTTAGCCTCCACAAGATAATGATCAGACATCCCTCCAGTTGCACCTCTCAGCACATTAACATCCAAAAGTCTCTCTTTCGCGCGCCTGTCAATTAACACGTAATCCAATAACTCTCTGGCCATCTCTCCTACTTACATATGTATACTTATGTATATCTCGCTTTTTAAACCAGGTATTCCCAATCACCAGTCCTTTTTCAGCACATAAATCTACAAGCTCTTCACCATTTCCATTTACAACACCCCATGTATACCAATTATTCCCTCAACTGCCACATTAATCACCTTTGCATTCAAATCACCCATCACTATAACCCGGTCTCGTGCATCAAAACCACTAACACACTCATTCAGCTGCTCCCAAAACACTTGCCTCTCATGATCTTTCTTCTCATGCCCAGGTGCATATGCACCAATAATCACCCATCTCTCTACATCAACTTTCAGTTTTACCCATATTAATCGAGAATTTACTTTCTTACATTCTATCACATACTCCCAAAACTCATGTTTCAGGAGTATTGCTACTCCTTCCCTTGCTCTTGTCCTCTCACTAACCCCTGACTTTACTCCCAAGACATTTCCAAACCACTCTTCCCCTTTACCCTTGAGCTTCGTTTCACTCAGAGCCAAAACATCCAGGTTCCTTTCCTCAAACATACTACCTATCTCTCCTTTTTTCACATCTTGGTTACATCCACACACATTTAGACACCCCAGTCTGAGCCTTCGAGGAGGATGAGCACTCCCCGCGTGACTCTTTCTTCTGTTTCCCATTTTAGAAAGTTAAAAAATACAAGGAGGGGAGGATTTCTGGCCCCCCGCTCCCGTCCCCTCTAGTCGCCTTCTACGACACGCAAGGAATGCGTGGGAAGTATTCTTTCACCCCTATCCCCAGGGATAATATACATATATATACATATATATACACATACACATACATACGCACATATACACACACACACACATATACATATATATACATATGAAAAATGTAAGAAACAATTTAGAAAACTGCAACTTCTAGCTTGAAATGAAATGAAAAAATGAATGTCACATAATGGTTCAACCTCTGGCTATGGAAAAGGGAAATGTATAATTTATTTACACAAACATCTATATATATATATATATATATATATATATATATATATATATTTTTTTTTTTTTTTTTTTTTTTTTTTATACTTTGTCGCTGTCTCCCGCGTTTGCGAGGTAGCGCAAGGAAACAGACGAAAGAAATGGCCCAACCCCCCCCCCATACACATGTATATACATACGTCCACACACGCAAATATACATACCTACACAGCTTTCCATGGTTTACCCCAGACGCTTCACATGTCTTGATTCAATCCACTGACAGCACGTCAACCCCGGTATACCACATTGCTCCAATTCACTCTATTCCTTGCCCTCCTTTCACCCTCCTGCAAGTTCAGGCCCCGATCACACAAAATCTTTTTCACTCCATCTTTCCACCTCCAATTTGGTCTCCCTCTTCTCCTCGTTCCCTCCACCTCCGACACATATATCCTCTTGGTCAACCTTTCCTCACTCATTCTCTCCATGTGCCCAAACCATTTCAAAACACCCTCTACTGCTCTCTCAACCACGCTCTTTTTATTTCCACACATCTCTCTCACCCTTACGTTACTTACTCGATCAAACCACCTCACACCACACATTGTCCTCAGACATCTCATTTCCAGCACATCCATCCTCCTGTGCACAACTCTATCCATAGCCCACGCCTCGCAACCATACAACATTGTTGGAACCACTATTCCTTCAAACATACCCATTTTTGCTTTCCGAGATAATGTTCTCGACTTCCACACATTCTTCAAGGCTCCCAGAATTTTCGCCCCCTCCCCCACCCTATGATCCACTTCCGCTTCCATGGTTCCATCCGCTGACAGATCCACTCCCAGATATCTAAAACACTTCACTTCCTCCAGTTTTTCTCCATTCAAACTCACCTCCCAATTTACTTGACCCTCAACCCTACTGTACCTAATAACCTTGCTCTTATTCACATTTACTCTTAACTTTCTTCTTCCACACACTTTATCAAACTCCGTCACCAGCTTCTGCAGTTTCTCACATGAATCAGCCACCAGCGCTGTATCATCAGCGAACAACAACTGACTCACTTCCCAAGCTCTCTCATCCCCAACAGACTTCATACTTGCCCCTCTTTCCAAAACTCTTGCCTTTACCTCCCTAACAACCCCATCCATAAACAAATTAAACAACCATGGAGACATCACACACCCCTGCCGCAAACCTACATTCACTGAGAACCAATCACTTTCCTCTCTTCCTACACGTACACATGCCTTACATCCTCGATAAAAACTTTTCACTGCTTCTAACAACTTGCCTCCCACACCATATATTCTTAATACCTTCCACAGAGCATCTCTATCAACTCTATCATATGCCTTCTCCAGATCCATAAATGCTACATACAAATCCATTTGCTTTTCTAAGTATTTCTCACATACATTCTTCAAAGCAAACACCTGATCCACACATCCTCTACCACTTCTGAAACCACACTGCTCTTCCCCAATCTGATGCTCTGTACATGCCTTCACCCTCTCAATCAATACCCTCCCATACAATTTACCAGGAATACTCAACAAACTTATACCTCTGTAATTTGAGCACTCACTCTTATCCCCTTTTCCTTTGTACAATGGCACTATGCACGCATTCCTCCAATCCTCAGGCACCTCACCATGAGTCATACATACATTAAATAACCTTACCAACCAGTCAACAATACAGTCACCCCCTTTTTTAATAAATTCCACTGCAATACCATCCAAACCTGCTGCCTTGCCGGCTTTCATCTTCCGCAAAGCTTTCACTACCTCTTCTCTGTTTACCAAATCGTTTTCCCTAACCCTCTCACTTTGCACACCACCTCGACCAAAACACCCTATATCTGCCACTCTATCATCAGACACATTCAACAAACCTTCAAAATACTCACTCCATCTCCTTCTCACATCACCACTACTTGTTATCACCTCCCCATTTGCGCCCTTCACTAAAGTTCCCATTTGCTCCCTTGTCTTACGCACTTTATTTACCTCCTTCCAGAACATCTTTTTATTTTCCCTAAAATTTAATGACACTCTCTCACCCCAACTCTCATTTGCCCTTTTTTTCACCTCTTGCACCTTTCTCTTGACCTCCTGTCTCTTTCTTTTATACATCTCCCACTCAATTGCATTTTTTCCCTGCAAAAATCGTCCAAATGCCTCTCTCTTCTCTTTCACTAATACTCTTACTTCTTCATCCCACCACTCACTACCCTTTCTAATCAACCCACCTCCCACTCTTCTCATGCCACAAGCATCTTTTGCGCAATCCATCACTGACTCCCTAAATACATCCCATTCCTCCCCCACTCCCCTTACTTCCATTGTTCTCACCTTTTTCCATTCTGTACACAGTCTCTCCTGGTACTTCCTCACACAGGTCTCCTTCCCAAGCTCACTTACTCTCACCACCTTCTTCACCCCAACATATATATATTTATATATATATATATATATATATATATATATATATATATATACATATCAACGTACACATACATATACCTACACAGACACACATATATACTTTTTTGTATCTATTATACTAGGTTGCTGTCTCACGCGTTAGCAAGGTAGCATAAGGAAAGAGACGAAAGAATGGCCCAGCCAACACACATACAAAAGTATATACACACACGCTCACACACGCACTTGTACATACCTATATATTTCAATGTATACATACATATACATACACAGACATATACATATATACACAGAGTACACATCCACACTTGCTGCCTTCATCCATTCCTGTGACCACCCTACCATGCACAAAATAGCATCCCCCCGCGTGAGTGCAAGGTAGCACTAGGAAAGACAACAAAGGCCATATTCATTCACACTCATTCTCTACCTGTCATGTGTAACGTACTGAAACCACAGCTCCCTTTCCACATCGAGACCCCACAAAAGTTTCCATGGTTTACCCCAGATGCTTCACATACCCTGGTTCAATCCACTGACAGAACGTCGACCCTGGTATACATCGTTCCAATTCACTCTATTCCTTGCACGCCTTTCACACTCCTATATGTTCAAGCCTCAATTGCTCAAAATCTTTTTCGCTCCATTCTTCCACCTCCAATCTGGTCTCCCACTTCTCCTTGTTCCCTCCACCTCTGACACATATATCCTCTTGTCAATCTTTCCTCACTCATTCTCTCCATGTGACCAAACCATTTCAATACACCCTCTTCTGCTCTCTCAACCACGCTCTTTTTATTTCCACACATCTCTCTTACCCTTACACTACTTACTCGATCAAACCACCTCACACCACACATTGTCCTCAAACATTTCATTTCCAGCACATCCATCCTCCTGTGCGCAACTCTATCCATAGCCCATGCCTCGCAACCATACAACATTGTTGGAACCACTATTCCTTCAAACATACCCATTTTTGCTTTCCGAGATAATGTTCTCGACTTCCACACATTCTTCAAGGCTCCCAGGATTTTCGCCCCCTCCCCCACCCTATGATCCACTTCCACTTCCATGGTTCCATCTGCTGCCAGATCAACTCCCAGATATCTAAAACACTTTACTTCCTCCAGTTTTTCTCCATTCAAACTTACCTCCCAATTGACTTGACTCTCAACCCTACTGTACCTAATAACCTTGCTCTTATTCACATTTACTCTTAACTTTCTTCTTTCACACACTTTACCAAACTCAGTCACCAGCTTCTGCAGTTTTTCACATGAATCAGCCACCAGCGCTGTATCATCAGCCAACAACAACTGACTCACTTCCCAAGCTCTCTCATCCCCAACAGACATCATGCTTGCCCCTCTTTCCAAAACTCTTGCATTTACCTCCCTAACAACCCCATCCATAAACAAATTAAACAACCATGGAGACATCACACACCCCTGCCGCAACCCTACATTCACTGAGAACCAATCACTTTCCTCTCTTCCTACACGTACACATGCCTTACATCCTCGATAAAAACTTTTCACTGCTTCTAACAACTTGCCTCCCACACCATATATTCTTAATACCTTCCACAGAGCATCTCTATCAACTCTATCATATGCCTTCTCCAGATCCATAAACGCTACATACAAATCCATTTGCTTTTCTAAGTATTTCTCACATACATTCTTCAAAGCAAACACCTGATCCACACATCCGCTACCACTTCTGAAACCACACTGCTCTTCCCCAATCTGATGCTCTGTACATGCCTTCACCCTCTCAATCAATATCCTCCCATATAATTTACCAGGAATACTCAACAAACTTATACCTCTGTAATTGAGCACTCACTCTTATCCCCTTTGCCTTTGTACAATGGCACTATGCATGCATTCCACCAATCCTCAGGCACCTCACCATGAGTCATACATACATTAAATAACCTTACCAACAAGTCAATAATACAGTCACCCCCTTTTTTAATAAATTCCACTGCAATACCATCCAAACCTGCTGCCTTGCCGGCTTTCATCTTCCGCAAATCTTTTAGTACCTCTTCTCTGTTTACCAAATCATTTTCCCTAACCCTCTCACTTTGCACACCACCTCGACCAAAACATCCTATATCTGCCACTTTATCATCAAACACATTCAACAAACCTTCAAAATACTCACTCCATCTCCTTCTCACATCACCACTACTTGTTATCACCTCCCCATTTGCGCCCTTCACTGAAGTTCCCATTTGCTCCCTTGTCTTACGCACTTTATTTACCTCCTTCCAGAACATCTTTTTATTCTCCCTAAAATTTAATGATACTCTCTCACCCCAACTCTCATTTGCCCTCTTTTTCACCTCTTGCACCTTTCTCTTGACCTCCTGTCTCTTTCTTTTATACATCTCCCACTCAATTGCATTTTTTCCCTGCAAAAATCGTCCAAATGCCTCTCTCTTCTCTTTCACTAATAATCTTACTTCTTCATCCCACCACTCACTACCCTTTCTAATCAACCCACCTCCCACTCTTCTCATGCCACAAGCATCTTTTGCGCACTCCATCACTGATTCCCTAAATACATCCCATTCCTCCCCCACTCCCCTTACTTCCATTGTTCTCACCTTTTTCCATTCTGTACTCAGTCTCTCCTGGTACTTCCTCACACAAGTCTCCTTCCCAAGCTCACTTACTCTCACCACCCTCTTCACCCCAACATTCACTCTTCTTTTCTGAAAACCCATACAAATCTTCACCTTAGCCTCCACAAGATAATGATCAGACATCCCTCCAGTTGCACCTCTCAGCACATTAACATCCAAAAGTCTCTCTTTCGCGCGCCTGTCAATTAACACGTAATCCAATAACTCTCTGGCCATCTCTCCTACTTACATATGTATACTTATGTATATCTCGCTTTTTAAACCAGGTATTCCCAATCACCAGTCCTTTTTCAGCACATAAATCTACAAGCTCTTCACCATTTCCATTTACAACACCCCATGTATACCAATTATTCCCTCAACTGCCACATTAATCACCTTTGCATTCAAATCACCCATCACTATAACCCGGTCTCGTGCATCAAAACCACTAACACACTCATTCAGCTGCTCCCAAAACACTTGCCTCTCATGATCTTTCTTCTCATGCCCAGGTGCATATGCACCAATAATCACCCATCTCTCTACATCAACTTTCAGTTTTACCCATATTAATCGAGAATTTACTTTCTTACATTCTATCACATACTCCCAAAACTCATGTTTCAGGAGTATTGCTACTCCTTCCCTTGCTCTTGTCCTCTCACTAACCCCTGACTTTACTCCCAAGACATTTCCAAACCACTCTTCCCCTTTACCCTTGAGCTTCGTTTCACTCAGAGCCAAAACATCCAGGTTCCTTTCCTCAAACATACTACCTATCTCTCCTTTTTTCACATCTTGGTTACATCCACACACATTTAGACACCCCAGTCTGAGCCTTCGAGGAGGATGAGCACTCCCCGCGTGACTCTTTCTTCTGTTTCCCATTTTAGAAAGTTAAAAAATACAAGGAGGGGAGGATTTCTGGCCCCCCGCTCCCGTCCCCTCTAGTCGCCTTCTACGACACGCAAGGAATGCGTGGGAAGTATTCTTTCACCCCTATCCCCAGGGATAATATACATATATATACACATATATGTGTATATATGTATATATACACATACACATACATACGCACATATACACACACACACACATATACATATATATACATATGAAAAATGTAAGAAACAATTTAGAAAACTGCAACTTCTAGCTTGAAATGAAATGAAAAAATGAATGTCACATAATGGTTCAACCTCTGGCTATGGAAAAGGGAAATGTATAATTTATTTACACAAACATCTATATATATATATATATATATATATATATATATATATATTTTTTTTTTTTTTTTTTTTTTTTTTTATACTTTGTCGCTGTCTCCCGCGTTTGCGAGGTAGCGCAAGGAAACAGACGAAAGAAATGGCCCAACCCCCCCCCATACACATGTATATACATACGTCCACACACGCAAATATACATACCTACACAGCTTTCCATGGTTTACCCCAGACGCTTCACATGTCTTGATTCAATCCACTGACAGCACGTCAACCCCGGTATACCACATTGCTCCAATTCACTCTATTCCTTGCCCTCCTTTCACCCTCCTGCAAGTTCAGGCCCCGATCACACAAAATCTTTTTCACTCCATCTTTCCACCTCCAATTTGGTCTCCCTCTTCTCCTCGTTCCCTCCACCTCCGACACATATATCCTCTTGGTCAACCTTTCCTCACTCATTCTCTCCATGTGCCCAAACCATTTCAAAACACCCTCTACTGCTCTCTCAACCACGCTCTTTTTATTTCCACACATCTCTCTCACCCTTACGTTACTTACTCGATCAAACCACCTCACACCACACATTGTCCTCAGACATCTCATTTCCAGCACATCCATCCTCCTGTGCACAACTCTATCCATAGCCCACGCCTCGCAACCATACAACATTGTTGGAACCACTATTCCTTCAAACATACCCATTTTTGCTTTCCGAGATAATGTTCTCGACTTCCACACATTCTTCAAGGCTCCCAGAATTTTCGCCCCCTCCCCCACCCTATGATCCACTTCCGCTTCCATGGTTCCATCCGCTGACAGATCCACTCCCAGATATCTAAAACACTTCACTTCCTCCAGTTTTTCTCCATTCAAACTCACCTCCCAATTTACTTGACCCTCAACCCTACTGTACCTAATAACCTTGCTCTTATTCACATTTACTCTTAACTTTCTTCTTCCACACACTTTATCAAACTCCGTCACCAGCTTCTGCAGTTTCTCACATGAATCAGCCACCAGCGCTGTATCATCAGCGAACAACAACTGACTCACTTCCCAAGCTCTCTCATCCCCAACAGACTTCATACTTGCCCCTCTTTCCAAAACTCTTGCCTTTACCTCCCTAACAACCCCATCCATAAACAAATTAAACAACCATGGAGACATCACACACCCCTGCCGCAAACCTACATTCACTGAGAACCAATCACTTTCCTCTCTTCCTACACGTACACATGCCTTACATCCTCGATAAAAACTTTTCACTGCTTCTAACAACTTGCCTCCCACACCATATATTCTTAATACCTTCCACAGAGCATCTCTATCAACTCTATCATATGCCTTCTCCAGATCCATAAATGCTACATACAAATCCATTTGCTTTTCTAAGTATTTCTCACATACATTCTTCAAAGCAAACACCTGATCCACACATCCTCTACCACTTCTGAAACCACACTGCTCTTCCCCAATCTGATGCTCTGTACATGCCTTCACCCTCTCAATCAATACCCTCCCATACAATTTACCAGGAATACTCAACAAACTTATACCTCTGTAATTTGAGCACTCACTCTTATCCCCTTTTCCTTTGTACAATGGCACTATGCACGCATTCCTCCAATCCTCAGGCACCTCACCATGAGTCATACATACATTAAATAACCTTACCAACCAGTCAACAATACAGTCACCCCCTTTTTTAATAAATTCCACTGCAATACCATCCAAACCTGCTGCCTTGCCGGCTTTCATCTTCCGCAAAGCTTTCACTACCTCTTCTCTGTTTACCAAATCGTTTTCCCTAACCCTCTCACTTTGCACACCACCTCGACCAAAACACCCTATATCTGCCACTCTATCATCAGACACATTCAACAAACCTTCAAAATACTCACTCCATCTCCTTCTCACATCACCACTACTTGTTATCACCTCCCCATTTGCGCCCTTCACTAAAGTTCCCATTTGCTCCCTTGTCTTACGCACTTTATTTACCTCCTTCCAGAACATCTTTTTATTTTCCCTAAAATTTAATGACACTCTCTCACCCCAACTCTCATTTGCCCTTTTTTTCACCTCTTGCACCTTTCTCTTGACCTCCTGTCTCTTTCTTTTATACATCTCCCACTCAATTGCATTTTTTCCCTGCAAAAATCGTCCAAATGCCTCTCTCTTCTCTTTCACTAATACTCTTACTTCTTCATCCCACCACTCACTACCCTTTCTAATCAACCCACCTCCCACTCTTCTCATGCCACAAGCATCTTTTGCGCAATCCATCACTGACTCCCTAAATACATCCCATTCCTCCCCCACTCCCCTTACTTCCATTGTTCTCACCTTTTTCCATTCTGTACACAGTCTCTCCTGGTACTTCCTCACACAGGTCTCCTTCCCAAGCTCACTTACTCTCACCACCTTCTTCACCCCAACATATATATATTTATATATATATATATATATATATATATATATATATATATATACATATCAACGTACACATACATATACCTACACAGACACACATATATACTTTTTTGTATCTATTATACTAGGTTGCTGTCTCACGCGTTAGCAAGGTAGCATAAGGAAAGAGACGAAAGAATGGCCCAGCCAACACACATACAAAAGTATATACACACACGCTCACACACGCACTTGTACATACCTATATATTTCAATGTATACATACATATACATACACAGACATATACATATATACACAGAGTACACATCCACACTTGCTGCCTTCATCCATTCCTGTGACCACCCTACCATGCACAAAATAGCATCCCCCCGCGTGAGTGCAAGGTAGCACTAGGAAAGACAACAAAGGCCATATTCATTCACACTCATTCTCTACCTGTCATGTGTAACGTACTGAAACCACAGCTCCCTTTCCACATCGAGACCCCACAAAAGTTTCCATGGTTTACCCCAGATGCTTCACATACCCTGGTTCAATCCACTGACAGAACGTCGACCCTGGTATACATCGTTCCAATTCACTCTATTCCTTGCACGCCTTTCACACTCCTATATGTTCAAGCCTCAATTGCTCAAAATCTTTTTCGCTCCATTCTTCCACCTCCAATCTGGTCTCCCACTTCTCCTTGTTCCCTCCACCTCTGACACATATATCCTCTTGTCAATCTTTCCTCACTCATTCTCTCCATGTGACCAAACCATTTCAATACACCCTCTTCTGCTCTCTCAATCACTCTCTTTTTATTACCACGCACGTCTCTTACCATTTCATTACTTACTCAGTCAAACCACACACACTACATATTGTCCTCAAACATTTAATTTCCAACACATTCACCCTCCTCTGCACAACCCTATCTACAGCCCATGCCTGACAACCATATAACATTGTTGGAACCACTATTCCTTCAAACCCACCCATTTTTGCTCTCTGAGATAACGTTCTTGCCTTCCACACATTCTTAAATGCTCCCAGAACCTTTGCCCCTTCCCCACCCTGTGAATCACTTCCCCTTCCATGGTTCCACATCCACTCCCAGAAATGTAAAACACTTCACTTTCTCCAGTTTTTCTCCATTCAAACTTACCTCCCAATTAACTTGTCCCTCAACCCTACTGAATCTAATAACCTTGCTCTTATTCACATTAACTCTCAACTTTCTTCTTCCACATACTTTACCAAACTCAGTCACCAACTTCTGCAGTTTCTCACCCACATCAGCCACCAACGCTGTATCATCAGGATACATCAACTGACTCACTTCCCAAGCATCCTCATCTACAACAGACTGCATACTTGCCCCTCTCCAAAACTCTTGCATTCACCACCCTAACAACCTCATCCATATATACACATGTATATATTCATGCTTGCTGTTTTCATACATTCCTGTCGCTACCCCACCACACAAGAGATAGCCTCCACCCTCCTACACGGAGGTAGCATCAGGAAAATACAAAAAAGAACAGATGACTGGGCCTTAGAGGAGAAAATCCTCACTTGGCCCATGCCTCTTACCTCTTTCAGGAAAAGTGAAATGGGAGACGTTCCAGCCCCGACTCCCATCTCTCTTATTCACCTCCTACAACATACTGGGAATATGTGGTAAGTACTCTTTCTCCCCTATCCCCAGGGATAACAAAAAAGGCCACATTCGTTCACACTCAGTCTCTAGCTGTCATGTGTAATGCACCAAAAACATGGCTCCCTCTCCACCTCCAGGCCCCACCACCCGTTCCATGGTTTACCCCAGATGTTTCACATGCAAAGGGTCCATTGACAGCATGTCAACCCCGGTATACCACATCGTTTCAATTCACTCTTTTCCTCGCACCCCTCTCACCTTGCTGTATGTTCAAACCCTGATTGCTCAAAATCTTTTTCACTCCATCCTTCCACCTCCAATTTGGTCTCCCGCTTCTCCTCGTTCCCTCCACCTCTGACACATATATTCTCTTTGTCAACCTTCCCTCACTCATTCTCTCCATATGTCCAAACCATTTCAACACACCCTCTTCTGCTCTCTTAACCACACTATTTTTATTTCCAATATCTCACTTACCCTTTCACTACTTACTTGATTCAACCACCTTACACCACATATTGTCCTCAAAAATTTCATTTCCAATACATCCACCCTCCTCCGTACAACCCCATCTGAAGCCCATGCCTTGCAACCATGTAATATTGTTGAAACTACTATTCCTTCAAACATACCCAGTTTTGCTGTCCAAGATAACATTTTCTCTTTCCTCACATTCTTGATCGCTCCCAAAACCTTAACCCCCTCCCTCACCCTGTGATTCTTCCACTTCCATGGTTCCATTCATTGCTAAGTGCACTCTCAGATATCTAAAACATTCCACTTCCTCCAGTTTTTCTCCATTCAAACTTACATCCCAATTAGTGAGTCCCTCAACCTTACTGAACCTAATAACCTTGCTCTTCTTCACATTTACTCTAAACTTTCTCCTTTCACACACTCTTCCAAACTCAGTCATTATCTTCTGCACTTTCTCACTTGAATCAGCCACCAGAGCTGTATCGTCTGTGAACAACAACTGACTCACTTCCCAGGCCCTCCCATCTCCAACAGACTGCATATTCACCCCTCTCTCCAAAACTCTTGCATTTACTTCCTTAACCACCCCATCCATAAACAAATGCAAACAACCATGGGGACATGAGAAACCCCTGCCACAGAGCGACCTCCAATGAGATCCAGTCACTCTCCTCTTTTCCTACTTGTACACATGCCTTACATCCTTGATAAAAACTTTTACTCCTTCAAGCAGCTTACCTCCCATACCATATGCTCTTATGACCTTCAATAAAGCATCTATCAACCCTATCATATGCCTTCTCTCGATCCATAGATGCTACATACAAAAGAACCATCTTCCTCCTATCCTATCAACATTGGTGTTCCTCGGGGTCCTGCTTTACTCCTTAATCTCTTACTTCTCTCAATAAATCATCTCTCTACTACTTCAACATTGTTCACTCCTGTGCCAATGATTCCACACTATATGTCCAACTCACTTTCCTTTCATTCCTCCTTCTCATACTCACTCTATTTCTCATAATGAACAAACTTCTCTTAACTTGCATATAAGTAACATCTCAGAATGGGTAGGCAGTATCATGGTCAAATTTAACAAAATATAATTTTTTCCAGAATCTCTATCTAGTCATTCATTTCCCTCTGATCAATTTCAAAACAAAACAATGCAATGGTGTAATAACATAAACAAGGGAATAACCATACCTTTCACAGTATCTCAGAAACCCCACATAATGAATATCATAAAGTCTACTTCCCAAAGCTGGGGCCTTGCACAAGTGTCACAATTCTTGGAAGTAGCTATTTCATAACTGCAGAAGTTTTATCACCCTAGTATCTAGTACTGCTCACACAGATGGGGTGGCTCTTCCTCCATCTCTTTATCAACAAAAGTGGAATCAACAGCCTTCTGTCTCAATTATTCTCCTGACATTACTTCTCTTCAAGAATCCCTCTCTATAAGTTTCAATATTGCTTTTCTCTCTTTGTTACACAAATATCTTGGTCACTGTTCTTATGAGCTGTCTGTAAGTATCCCAACCCTAAGGCTTGAATGTGAGGCACATATCTGGCTGCTGCTTCCCACAATTTCTGCAGAGAGACCAGCTGCTTGAGGACTGGCTATTATGATGCCTCCTTCTTTCCTCAAACCAGAAAGCTGTGGAATGTGGAATATGCTTCCTCCTTCCATCTTTCCCTCCTTTAATCCTTCTACTTTCTTTCTCTCATTCTATTCCTTTCAATCAAGATGGGCTTTGATCTGGGCATGTTTTGCCTGTACCATGTCAGTCACTAAAGAAAAAAAATCAAGATAAAGGAAGAAACAAATCCTTCAACATCTCACATGCGTCAGCATAACTTCCTTATACTGTTCTTAAATGTGAAAAGTGCAATATTTCTAAACATACTCTTGTTATTAGTCACCAATACTGAGCCTACATATTAAATGAGTACTTTGTGAAAGATAGAACATTATCTCCCTTTCCTTCTTTCTTACTGGGAACTGTCAAACATGTCATCCACACCTTCCTCCACCCCTCATTCAGAAAGGAAACAAGCCTACACACACATGATTAATACTTTCTGTGTATTTTCTGTTTCTTTTGAATACTAGTCAATAATTTCACACATAACTTTTTTCAATTTATGCACACACCTTGATGGAATTTCTAGGCCATGCCTGTCATTCAAGGGTTATGTATATGAATAAGGAAAACTTCAGTAATAACATATATTACGGCAAGACATTAAATATGCCTCTAAAGTCTGGTCACTACACCTAAGGAAGCATAAAGTTGTAAATGAGAGGTCCAGAGAAGAGACTTAGGATGGTACCTGCATTATGATAGATGTGTTACAATGAGAGGCTATGGGATACATATCTGCCCAGCAGAAAGGATAACACCATGAGGGGAGACCTGATTAAATCTTCAATTTCTCAATAAGATGGACAACTGAGAGTGAACAGTTCTTCATGGGATATAATGACAGACTAACCAAAGGTAATAACTAAAAGTTACACAAGAAGCTTGTTAGAAGGGATGTAAGGAAGTGCTTTTTTTTGGTGTAAGTGTAGTGAATGGTTGGAATAACATATGTTACGAATCTTTAAATGCCAGGAGTACATAAATGTTCAAAAAACTAACTTAATGGTCAAGAAAGTTCAAGAGATGTGGTCCTAAGAATGTATAACCCCTTCAACAAACTGTACTAACAGGTAATCACTATACAGGTGCAGATAGGTTTTTTATATTTGTTGTGTTTAAGCATACAAAAAAAAAAGCATTCTAAAATTGGCTTAAACAGAGGATATATTCTGAGTCATGAGTACTCTGCAAGCCAGACAAAAACATTATACAGCCTACAGGCAGCATGGCTTACACCCCTACCCTAACTTATAATGTAAATATAAAGGGATAAAAGCACATGATCACTTTCTAAGTTTTACTCATTTTTTCTCCACTGCTTTTACCTGATCTGGCAGATGATTAGGACCAAATGTATAGCTTACATACAAACTGTGATACAAGTTTCAAGTTAATCCATTCATTTTCATGGTCATGCTAATGAAGTGATGATGCTTAGTTTACTTGATTCATTCCTCCGTTATGCTATCTAAAGAAGTCTTTTTATTATTCTTCATCTATATAAACATAAAACAATAAAAACAAATCAATTACTTACTGGCAATCATCCCTGGTATGTACACTCTCATCAGTGCAGTAGAAAAACTTTCCATTAAACAGCTGTACAGCAATAACAGCGAAGATGAATTGAAACAGTATGTACACAATGAGAATATTGAACACATTCTTGAGGGAATTCACGACACAGTCAAACACCGACTTCAGCTTGGGTACTCGCTTGATAGTCTTCAGCGGGCGAAGGACGCGCAGTACTCGAAGTGACTTGATGGTGCTGAGGTTTTGGCCAGTAGTGCTGCCCCTGTACACATACACAAGCACACATACTGATTAATAATCAACTTCCTGAAAGAAGTTCTAGTCTGCTGCAGATTTACTCTGCAGCCTTATGAATTTTTAAGTCTGATGATAAAGCTTTGGAGGAACATATGCAATGAGGTAATGTCTAAAAAATTTAGATTATTAACAAATAATGTGACATTGTCACATTTCTTTTTACTATGTATTATGCTTTATAGTCATGATCAATGCAATATCAGTATCATGATCTGAAATGCAATGACAGCTGAAGAAATTTGTAATTGCTTTCAATCATAGTTTAAAGAATGAGAGAACTTTTTCTCTCTGTATGAGCATTCAAGCTAGTATGACTAATGATCTTATGTATTTGCTTGTTTAGACCATGGAAACACTACAGTATAATTGCAAGATTTCCAAGTAATTCTGTTTGAAAGCAAGCTATTACTCACAAACAGCCAAATAAAAAGCCCTCTATGTTTCATCAAGCCCTAAGACTCTATAGGTTTTAAGACAAACACATTGCTCAGTCTTTGAGATCCATAGATACCAGATTTTTTAATGCTAGCATAAATGCTCTTTCCTGGGAATGTAATCTCTTTTTCCTCATCTTAAGTTTTCTCCTTGTTACCGCACTTAAGCCAGCATAAATGCCCTGACTAAGAAAGAAATCTAAAACTGGGAAGGTCAAGCATGATGCCCAGCTGGGGAAAAAGGAAAAGAATAAAAAAATCAAAAGAATGAAATAACAGTCACCTTTGTCAAAGGATACCAACTATGTTACTTTTCTAGTTTTTTCCTGAATTTATATTTTCTACCCATTTCTCCTCATCTATTTATTTCTTAATCATTCATTTCTAAGTCTAACAATCAGTACATTTATATACATGCTTCCCATATTCCTAGAAAAAACACTTTAACCTTACAAATTAAGTAAGTATTTATCAAAAAAAATGTTTGCAACAAACACATCAAATAATTCAAAATAATGTATCACTGTAGAATAATTTGGATGAAAATTGATGACACAAATACAGCAAATTATTTACAGTCTGCCAACAAAGTTTTTCACAGATGGTAAAAGTGCTACAATATTTATTCATACAGGTTCGCTTACTTGCATATTTGTTAGTAAAAATTTCAAACCAGAGGTACATTCATCATATTTTTTGATGACAGAAACTACATGTCACAACAATGACTATATGAGGTATCAGGCCCGAACACCAGAGCAGATCTGACAACAGCATCATCACCCAAATGATGCAACAACCATAGAGTACCAAGTTTTATTGTCTGGTTTCCAGATGTTTTCATGAAGAAATCATTGAAATTGTTGTGCTCATACTCTTTCCTGGTCCAAATACTGAACAAAATACTGATACAGACAGAATATCAAAAAAGTTTATTTGATGGAATGAAGCAATGTGCAATTACAGATTTTTACAGAATTCAGGAAGACTTCTAAAGCATGGGTCACAGTGTGAACATAACCTTCACAGAATGTTTTGCATACCTAAATCTGATTTTATCATCCATTTGTAATAGTATCAGAATTACCATTAACACCATGATCAATATTCTTATAGAAGACTTTATAACAGTGTCCCTGCAGCTTTGAGGTTGTACTGTGTGTGGGAACAGAGTAAGGTGGTCTCTTTTGGGGCAAGATGGTCCTTAACATTGCTGTACTCTTTTTTCATTAGCTGACAATGACAGAACCCCTTTTAAAGTAAATTCTTGCTCATGTTGTTACCACCTGCAGACAAGGTCCATCTAAGATACACATTATATAAAACATTTAACACCAATTTACTGAAATCCTCTGCTCTAAGATCAAACTTTAAGTTGGTGGTAATCTTGAAGGTGCTGGATCATGGCTTCCGGAAATATAAAGATCCTAAAAACAGGATTTTTGATAATCTACCAATATCAAGTCAACACACTGGTGCAGTATACTAGGTAATGGATAAGTTCTTTATTCTGTAGTGATAAGCTTACACAGAAGCTTCTGGTTGTAGAAATGAAGCAAATATATCTAAGTTAATGATGTTTATCTCCCTTTCAGGTTCTCATCATCATCTGCCCTAAACACCTTCAAAAATTCATCTACTTCATGTAATGATGGATACCATAAAGCCTCACAACCAATGCTACCATTGGACAATTTCACTTCATGCCATATCCTGACACCCATTTTAAAGAAAATCATCTGCATGGGTTCCCAGAAACATCATTTAATCTATATCATATATATATATATATATATATATATATATATATATATATTTATTTATTTATTTTGCTTTGTCGCTGTCTCCCGCGTTTGTGAGGTAGCGCAAGGAACCAGACAAAAGAAATGGCCCAACCCACCCCCATACACATGTATATACATACACGTCCACACACGCAAATATACATACCTATACATCTCAATGTACACATATATATACACACACAGACACATACATATATACCCATGCACACAATTCACACTGTCTGCCTTTATTCATTCCCATGGCCACCTCGGCACACACACATACATATATATATATATATATATATATATATATATATATATATATATATATATATATATGATGATAAAGTGGCAGATATAGGATGTTTTGGTCAAGGTGGTGTGCAAAGTGAGAGGGTTAGGGAAAATGATTTGGTAAATAGAGAAGAGGTAGTAAAAGCTTTACGGAAGATGAAAGCCGGCAAGGCAGCAGGTTTGGATGGTATTGCAGTGGAATTTATTAAAAAAAGGGGGTGACTGTATTGTTGACTGGTTGGTAAGGTTATTTAATGTATGTATGATTCATGGTGAGGTGCCTGAGGATTGGCAGAATGTTTCCATAGTGCCATTGTACAAAGGCAAAGGGGATATGAGTGAGTGCTCAAATTACAGAGGTATAAGTTTGTTGAGTATTCCTGGTAAATTATATGGGAGGGTATTGATTGAGAGGGTGAAGGCATGTACAAAGCATCAGATTGGGGAAGAGCAGTGTGATTTCAGAAGTGGTAGAGGATGTGTGAATCAGGTGTTTGCTTTGAAGAATGTATGTGAGAAATACTTAGAAAAACAAATGGATTTGTATGCAGCATTTATGGATCTAGAGAAGGCATATGATAGAGTTGATAGAGATGCTCTGTGGAAGGTTTTAAGAATATATTGTGTGGGAGGCAAGTTGTTAGAAGCAGTGAAAAGTTTTATCGGGGATGTAAGGCATGTGTACGTGTAGGAAGAGAGGAAAGTGATTGGTTCTCAGTGAATGTAGGTTTGCGGCAGGGGTGTGTGATGTCTCCATGGTTGTTTAATTTGTTTATGGATGGGGTTGTTAGGGAGGTGAATGCAAGAGTTTTGGAAAGAGGGGCAAGTATGCAGTCTGTTGTGGATGAGAGAGCTTGGGAAGTGAGTAAGTTGTTCGCTGATGATACAGCGGTGGTGGCTGATTCATGTAAGAAACTGCAGAAGCTGGTGACTGAGTTTGGTAAAGTGTGTGAAAGAAGAAAGTTATGAGTAAATGTGAATAAGAGCAAGGTTATTAGGTACAGTAGGGTTGAGGGTCAAGTCAATTGGGAGGTAAGTTTGAATGGAGAAAAACTGAAGGAAGTAAATTGTTTTAGATATCTGGGAGTGGATCTGGCAGTGGATGGAACCATGGAAGCGGAAGTGAATCATAGGGTGGGGGAGGGGGCAAAAATTCTGGGAGCCTTGAAGAATGTTTGGAAGTCGAGAACATTATCTCGGAAAGCAAAAATGGGTATGTTTGAAGGAATAGTGGTTCCAAAAATGTTGTATGGCTGCAAGGCATTCAATATGGATAGAGTTGTGCGCAGGAGGGTGGATGTGCTGGAAATGAGATGTTTGAGGACAATATGTGGTGTGAGGTGGTTTGATCGAGTAAGTAATGTAAGGGTAAGAGAGATGTGTGGAAATAAAAAGTGTGGTTGAGAGAGCAGAAGAGGGTGTTTTGAAATGGTTTGGTCACATGGAGAGAATGAGTGAGGAAAGATTGACCAAGAGGATATATGTGTCAGAGGTGGAGGGAACAAGGAGAAGTGGGAGACCAAATTGGAGGTGGAAAGATGGAGTGAAAAAGATTTTGAGTGATCAGGGCCTGAACATGTAGGAGGGTGAAAGGCGTGCAAGGAATAGAGTGAATTGGAACGATGTGGTATACCGGGCTCAACGTGCTGTCAATGGATTGAACCAGGGCATGTGAAGCGTCTGGGGTAAACCATGGAAAGTTGTGTGGGGCCTAGTTGTGGAAAGGGAGCTGTGGTTTCGGTGCATTATCACATGACAGCTAGAGACTGAGTGTGAACGAATGGGGCCTTTGGTGTCCTTTCCTAGCGTTACCTCGCACACATGAGGGGGGGAGGGGGTTGTTATTCCATGTGTGGCGAGGTGGCGATGGGAACAAATAAAGGCAGACAGTATGAATTATGTACATGTGTATATATGTATATGTCTGTGTGTGTGTATATATGTGTACATTGAGATGTATAGGTATGTATATTGCGTGGGTGGACGTGTATGTATATACATGTGTATGTGGGCGGGTTGGTCCATTCTTTCGTCTGTTTCCTTGCGCTACCTCGCTAACGCGGGAGACAGCGACAAAGCAAAATAAATAAATAAAATATATGTATATGTATATATATATATATATATATATATATATATATATATATATATATATATATATATATATATTGATTGAGAGGGTGAAGGCATGTACAGAGCATCAGATTGGGGAAGAGCAGTGTGGTTTCAGAAGTGGTAGAGGATGTGTGGATCAGGTGTTTGCTTTGAAGAATGTATGTGAGAAATACTTAGAAAAGCAAATGGATTTGTATGTAGCATTTATGGATCTGGAGAAGGCATATGATAGAGTTGATAGAGATGCTCTGTGGAAGGTATTAAGAATATATGGTGTGGGAGGCAAGTTGTTAGAAGCAGTGAAAAGTTTTTATCGAGGATGTAAGGCATGTGTACGTGTAGGAAGAGAGGAAAGTGATTGGTTCTCAGTGAATGTAGGTTTGCGGCAGGGGTGTGTGATGTCTCCATGGTTGTTTAATTTGTTTATGGATGGGGTTGTTAGGGAGGTAAATGCAAGAGTTTTGGAAAGAGGGGCAAGTATGAAGTCTGTTGGGGATGAGAGAGCTTGGGAAGTGAGTCAGTTGTTGTTCGCTGATGATACAGCGCTGGTGGCTGATTCATGTGAGAAACTGCAGAAGCTGGTGACTGAGTTTGGAAAAGTGTGTGGAAGAAGAAAGTTAAGAGTAAATGTGAATAAGAGCAAGGTTATTAGGTACAGTAGGGTTGAGGGTCAAGTCAATTGGGAGGTGAGTTTGAATGGAGAAAACTGGAGGAAGTGAAGTGTTTTAGATATCTGGGAGTGGATCTGGCAGCAGATGGAACCATGGAAGCAGAAGTGGATCATAGGGTGGGGGAGGGGACGAAAATCCTGGGAGCCTTGAAGAATGTGTGGAAGTCGAGAACATTATCTCGGAAAGCAAAAATGGGTATGTTTGAAGGAATAGTGGTTCCAACAATGTTGTATGGTTGCGAGGCGTGGGCTATGGATAGAGTTGTGCGCAGGAGGATGGATGTGCTGGAAATGAGATGTTTGAGGACAATGTGTGGTGTGAGGTGGTTTGATCGAGTGAGTAACGTAAGGGTAAGAGAGATGTGTGGAAATAAAAAGAGCGTGGTTGAGAGAGCAGAAGAGGGTGTTTTGAAGTGGTTTGGGCACATGGAGAGGATGAGTGAGGAAAGATTGACCAAGAGGATATATGTGTCGGAGGTGGAGGGAACAAGGAGAAGAGGGAGACCAAATTGGAGGTGGAAAGATGGAGTGAAAAAGATTTTGTGTGATCGGGGCCTGAATATGCAGGAGGGTGAAAGGAGGGCAAGGAATAGAGTGAATTGGAGCGATGTGGTATACCGGGGTTGACGTGCTGTCAGTGGATTGAATCAAGGCATGTGAAGCGTCTGGGGTAAACCATGGAAAGCTGTGTAGGTATGTATATTTGCGTGTGTGGACGTATGTATATACATGTGTATGGGGGGGGTTGGGCCATTTCTTTCGTCTGTTTCCTTGCGCTACCTCGCAAACGCGGGAGACAGCGACAAAGTATAATAATAATAATAATAATAATATATATATATATATATATATATATATATATATATATATATATATATATATATATATATATATATATATATATATATATATATATATGGAAGGTATTAAGAATATATGGTGCGGGAGGAAAGTTGTTAGAAGCAGTGAAAAGTTTTTATCGAGGATGTAAGGCATGTGTACGTGTAGGAAGAGAGGAAAGTGATTGGTTCTCTGTGAATGTAGGTTTGCAGCAGGGGTGTGTGATGTCTCCATGGTTGTTTAATTTGTTTATGGATGGGGTTGTTAGGGAGGTGAATGCAAGAGTTTTGGAAAGAGGGGCAAGTATGAAGTCTGTTGGGGATGAGAGAGCTTGGGAAGTGAGTCAGTTGTTGTTCGCTGATGATACAGCGCTGGTGGCTGATTCATGTGAGAAACTGCAGAAGCTGGTGACTGAGTTTGGTAAAGTGTGTGAAAGAAGAAAGTTGAGAGTAAATGTGAATAAGAGCAAGGTTATTAGGTACAGTAGGGTTGAGGGTCAAGTCAATTGGGAGGTGAGTTTGAATGGAGAAAAACTGGAGGAAGTAAAGTGTTTTAGATATCTGGGAGTGGATCTGGCAGCAGATGGAACCATGGAAGCGGAAGTGGATCATAGGGTGGGGGAGGGGACGAAAATCCTGGGAGCCTTGAAGAATGTGTGGAAGTCGAGAACATTATCTCGGAAAGCAAAAATGGGTATGTTTGAAGGAATAGTGGTTCCAACAATGTTGTATGGTTGCGAGGCGTGGGCTATGGATAGAGTTGTGCGCAGGAGGATGGATGTGCTGGAAATGAGATGTTTGAGGACAATGTGTGGTGTGAGGTGGTTTGATCGAGTAAGTAACGTAAGGGTAACAGAGATGTGTGGAAATAAAAAGAGCGTGGTTGAGAGAGCAGAAGAGGGTGTTTTGAAATGGTTTGGGCACATGGAGAGAATGAGTGTGGAAAGATTGACCAAGAGGATATATGTGTCGGAGGTGGAGGGAACGAGGAGAAGTGGGAGACCAAATTGGAGGTGGAAAGATGGAGTGAAAAAGATTTTGTGTGATCGGGGCCTGAACATGCAGGAGGGTGAAAGGAGGGCGAGGAATAGAGTGAATTGGATCGATGTGGTATACCGGGGTTGACGTGCTGTCAGTGGATTGAATCAGGGCATGTGAAGCGTCTGGGGTAAACCATGGAAAGCTGTGTAGGTATGTATATTTGTGTGTGTGGATGTATGTATATACATGTGTATGGGGGTGGGTTGGGCCATTTCTTTCGTCTGTTTCCTTGCGCTACCTCGCAAACGCGGGAGACAGCGGCAAAAAAAAATATACACATATATATATCTTTCTTTCATACTATTCACCATTTCCTGCATTAGCGAGATAGCGTTGAGAACAGAGGACTGGGCCCTTGAGGGAATATCCTCACCTGGGCCCCTACTCTGTTCCCTCTTTTGGAAAATTAAAAAAAAAAAAAGTGAGAGGGGAGGATTTCCAGCCCCCCGCTCCCTCCCCTTTTAGTCGCCTTCTACGACACGCAGGGAATACGTGGGAAGTATTCTTTCTCCCCTATCCCCAGGGATATATATATATATTATTTTTATTATTTTGCTTTGTCGCTGGCTCCCGCGTTAGCGAGGTAGCGCAAGGAAACAGACGAAAGAATGGCCCAACCCACCCACATACACATCCACACACGCAAATATACATACCTATACATCTCAATGTACACATATATATACACACACAGACATATACATATATACTCATGTACATAATTCATACTGTCTGCCTTTATTTATTCCCATCGCCACCTCACCACACATGGAATGACAACCCCCTCCCCCCTCATGTGTGCGAGGTAGGGTTAGGAAAAGACAACAAAGGCCACATTTGTTCACACTCAGTCTCTAGCTGTCATGTAACAATGCACCGGAACCGCAGCTCCCTTTCCACATCCAGGCCCCACAGTACTTTCCATGGTTTACCCCAGACGCTTCACATGCCCTGGTTCAATCCATTGAGAGCAAGTTGACCCCGGAATACCACATCGTTCCAATTCACTCTATTCCTTGCACACCTTTCACCCTCCTTTATTTTACTTTGTCGCTGTCTCCCGCGTTAGTGAGGTAGCGCAAGGAAACAGATGTAAGAATGGCCCAACCCACCCACATACACATGTATATGCATACACGTCCACACACGCAAATATCCATACCTATACATCTCAACATATATATATATATATATATATATATATATATATATGGGGTGTTCAGTGTTGTAAATGGAAATGGTGAAGAGCTTGTAGATTTATGTGCTGAAAAAGGACTGGTGATTGGGAATACCCGGTTTAAAATGAGAGATATACATAAGTATACGTATGTAAGTAGGAGAGATGGCCAGAGAGCGTTATTAGATTATGTGTTAATTGACAGGCGCGTGAAAGAGAGACTTTTGGATGTTAATGTGCTGAGAGGTGCAACTGGAGGGATGTCTGATCATTATCTTGTGGAGGCGAGGGTGAAGATTTGTAGGGGTTTTCAGAAAAGAAGAGAGAATGTTGGGGTGAAGAGGGTGGTGAGAGTAAGTGAGCTTGGGAGGGAGACTTGTGTGAGGAAGTACCAGGAGAGACTGAGTACAGAATGGAAAAAGGTTAGAGCAAAGGAGGTAAGGGGAGTGGGGGAGGAATGGGATGTATTTAGGGAAGCAGTGATGGCTTGCGCAAAAGATGCTTGTGGCATGAGAAGAGTGGGAGGTGGGTTGATTAGAAATGGTAGTGAGTGGTGGGATGAAGAAGTAAGATTATTAGTGTAAGAGAAGAGAGAGGCATTTGGACGATTTTTGCAGGGAAAAAATGCAAATGAGTGGGAGATGTATAAAAGAAAGAGACAGGAGGTCAAGAGAAAGGTGCAAGAGGTGAAAAAGAGAGCAAATGAGAGTTGGGGTGAGAGAGTATCATTAAATTTTAGGGAGAATAAAAAGATGTTCTGGAAGGAGGTAAATAAAGTGCGTAAGACAAGGGAGCAAATGGGAACTTCAGTGAAGGGGGCTAATGGGGAGGTGATAACAAGTAGTGGTGATGTGAGAAGGAGATGGAGTGAGTATTTTGAAGGTTTGTTGAATGTGTTTGATGATAGAGTGGCAGATATAGGGTGTTTGGTCAAGGTGGTGTGCAAAGCGAGAGGGTTAGGGAAAATGATTTGGTAAACAGAGAAGAGGTAGTAAAAGCTCTGTGGAAGATGAAAGCTGGCAAGGCAGCAGGTTTGGATGGTGTTGCAGTGGAATTTATTGAAAAAGGGGGTGACTGTATTATTGACTGGTTGGTAAGGTTATTTAATGTATGTATGATGTATGATGATGGTGAGGTGCCTGAGGACTGGCAGAATGCATGCATAGTGCCATTGTATAAAGGCAAAGGGGATAAGAGTGAGTGTTCAAATTACGGAGGTATAAGTTTGCTGGGTATTTCTGGTAAATTATATGGGAGGGTATTGATTGAAAAGGTGAAGGCATGTACAGAGCATCAGATTGGGGAAGAGCAGTGCGGTTTCAGAAGTGGTAGAGGATGTGTGGATCAGGTGTTTGCTTTGAAGAATGTATGTGAGAAATACTTAGAAAAGCAAATGGATTTGTATGTAGCATTTATGGACCTGGAGAAGGCATATGATAGAGTTGATAGAGATGCTCTGTGGAAGGTTCTAAGAATATATGGTGAGGGAGGCAAGTTATTAGAAGCAGTGAAAAGTTTTTATCGAGGATGTAAGGCATGTGTATGTGGAGGAAGAGAGGAAAGTGATTGGTTCTCAGTGAATGTAGGTTTGCAGAAGGGGTGTGTGATGTCTCCATGGTTGTTTAATTTGTTTATGGATGGGGGTTGTTAGGGAGATGAATGCAAGAGTTTTGGAAAGAGGGGCAAGTATGCAGTCTGTTGTGGATGAGAGAGCTTGGGAAGTGAGTCAGTTGTTGTCCGCTGATGATACTGCGCTGGTGGCTGATTCATGTGAGAAACTGCAGAAGCTGGTGACTGAGTTTGGTAAAGTGTGTGAAAGAAGAAAGTTAGGAGTAAATGTGAATAAGAGCAAGGTTATTAGGTACAGTAGGGTTGAGGGTCAAGTCAATTGGGAGGTAAGTTTGATTGGAGAAAAACTGGAGGCAGTAAAGCGTTTTAGATATCTGGGAGTGGATCTGGCAGCGGATGGAACCATGGAAGCGGAAGTAAATCACCCTCTCAATCAATACCCTCCCATATAATTTACCAGGAATACTCAACAAACTTATACCTCTGTAATTTGAGCACTCACTTTGCCTTTGTACAATGGCACTATGCAAGCATTCCGCCAATCCTCAGGCACCTCACCATGAGCCATACATACATTAAATAACCTTACCAACCAGTCAACAATACAGTCACCCCCTTTTTTAATAAATTCCACTGCAATACCATCCAAACCTGCTGCCTTGCCGGCTTTCATCTTCCGCAAAGCTTTTACTACCTCTTCTCTGTTTACCAAATCATTTTCCCTAACTCTCTCACTTTGCACACCACCTCGACCAAAACACCCTATATCTGCCACTCTATCATCAAATACATTCAACAAACCTTCAAAATACTCACTCCACCTCCTTCTCATATCACCACTACTTGTTATCACCTCCCTATTTGCGCCCTTCACTGAAGTTCCCATTTGCTCCCTTGTCTTACGCAATTTATTTACCCCCTTCCAGAACATCTTTTTATTCTCCCTAAAATTTAATGATACTCTCTCACCCCAACTCTCATTTGCCCTCTTTTTTACCTCTTGCACCTTTCTCTTGACCTCCTGTCTCTTTCTTTTATACATCTCCCACTCAATTGTATTTTGTCCCTGCAAAAATCATCCAAATGCCTCTCTCTTCTCTTTCACTAATAATCTTACTTCTTCATCCCACCACTCACTACCCTTTCTAATCAACCCACCTCTCACTCTTCTCATGCCACAAGCATCTTCTGCGCAATCCATCACCGATTCCCTAAATACATCCCATTCCTCCCCCACTCCCCTTACTTCCACTGTTCTCACCTTTTTCCATTCTGTACTCAGTCTCTCCTGGTACTTCCTCACAGGAGTCTCCTTCCCAAGCTCACTTACTCTCACCACCCTCTTCACCCCAACATTCACTCTTCTTTTCTGAAAACCCCTACAAATCTTCACCTTAGCCTCCACAAGATAATGATCAGACATCCCTCTAGTTTTTTTCACTCCATCTTTCCACCTCCATATATATATATAGGGTTGAGGGTCAAGTCAATTGGGAGGTGAGTTTGAATGGAGAAAAACTGGAGGAAGTGAAGTGTTTTAGATATCTGGGAGTGGATCTGGCAGCGGATGGAACCATGGAAGCGGAAGTGGATCATAGGGTGGGGGAGGGGGCGAAAATTCTGGGGGCCTTGAAGAATGTGTGGAAGTCGAGAACATTATCTCGGAAAGCAAAAATGGGTATGTTTGAAGGAATAGTGGTTCCAACAATGTTGTATGGTTGCGAGGCGTGGGCTATGGATAGAGTTGTGCGCAGGAGGATGGATGTGCTGGAAATGAGATGTTTGAGGACAATGTGTGGTGTGAGGTGGTTTGATCGAGTAAGTAACGTAAGGGTAAGAGAGATGTGTGGAAATAAAAAGAGCGTGGTTGAGAGAGCAGAAGAGGGTGTTTTGAAATGATTTGGGCACATGGAGAGAATGAGTGAGGAAAGATTGACCAAGAGGATATATGTGTCGGAGGTGGAGGGAACGAGGAGAAGAGGGAGACCACATTGGAGGTGGAAAGATGGAGTGAATAAGATTTTGTGTGATCGGGGCCTGAACATGCAGGAGGGTGAAAGGAGGGCAAGGAATAGAGTGAATTGGAGCGATGTGGTGTACCGGGGTTGACGTGCTGTCAGTGGATTGAATCAGGGCATGTGAAGCGTCTGGGGTAAACCATGGAAAGCTGTGTAGGTATGTATATTTGTGTGTGTGGACGTATGTATATACATGTGTATGGGGGTGGGTTGGGCCATTTCTTTCGTCTGTTTCCTTGCGCTACCTCGCAAACGCGGGAGACAGCGACAAAGCAAAAAAAAGAAAAAAAAAAATATATATCTTATTTTGCTTTGTCGCTGTCTCCCGTGTTTGCGAGGTAGTGCAAGGAAACAGATGAAAGAAATGGCCCAACCCACCCCCATACACAATGTATATACATACACGTCCACACACGCAAATATACATACCTATACATCTCAATGTACACATATATATATACACACAGACACATACATATATACACATGCACACAATTCGCTCTGTCTGCCTTTACTCATTCCCATCGCCACCTTGCCACACATGGAATACTATCCCCCTCCCCCCTCATGTGTGCGAGGTAGCGCTAGGAAAAGACACCAAAGGCCCCATTTGTTCACACTCAGTCTCTAGCTGTCATGTAATAATGCACCGAAACCACAGCTCCCTTTCCACATCCAGGCCCCACACAACTTTCCATGGTTTACCCCAGACGCTTCACATGCCTTGGTTCAATCCATTGACAGCACGTCGACCCCGGTATACCATATCGTTCCAATTCACTCTATTCCTTGCACGTCTTTCACCCTCCTGCATGTTCAGGCCCCGATCACTCAAAATCTTTTCCACTCCATCTTTCCATCTCCAATTTGGTCTCCCACTTCTCCTCGTTCCCTCCATCTCCAACATATATATCCTCTTGGTCAATCTTTCCTCACTCATTCTCTCCATGTGCCCAAACCATTTCAAAACGCCCTCTTCTGCTCTCTCAACCACGCTCTTTTTATTTCCACACCCCTTTCTTACCCTTACATTACTTACTCGATCAAACCACCTCACACCACATATTGTCCTCAAACATCTCATCTCCAGCACATCCACCCTCCTGCACACAACTCTATCCATAGCCCACGCCTCGCAACCATACAACATTGTTGGAACCACTATTCCTTCAAACATACCCATTTTTGCTTTCCAAGATAATGTTCTCGATTTCCACACATTCTTCAAGGCTCCTAGGATTTTCGCCCCCTCCCCCACCCTATGATTCACTTCCGCTTCCATGGTTCCATCCGCTGCCAGATCCACTCCAAGATATCTAAAACACTTTACTTCCTCCAGTTTTTCTCCATTCAAACTTACCTCCCAATTGACTTGACCCTCAACCCTACTGTACCTAATAACCTTGCTCTTATTCACATTTACTCTTAACTTTCTTCTTTCACACACTTTACCAAACTCAGTCACCAGCTTCTGCAGTTTCTCACATGAATCAGCCACCAGTGCTGTATCATCAGCAAACAACAACTGACTCACTTCCCAAGCTCTCTCATCCCCGACAGACTTCATACTTGCCCCTCTTTCCAAAACTCTTGTATTCATCTCCCTAAGAACCCCACCCATAAACAAATTAAACAACCATGGAGACATCACACACCCCTGCCGCAAACCTACATTCACTGAGAACCAATCACTTTCCTCTCTTCCTATACGTACACATGCCTTACATCCTCGACATATATATATATATTTTTTATTTATTTATTATACTTTGTCGCTGTCTCCCGCGTTTGCGAGGTAGCGCAAGGAAACAGACGAAAGAAATGGCCTAACCCCCCCCCATACACATGTATATACATACGTCCACACACGCAAATATACATACCTACACAGCTTTCCATGATTTACCCCAGACGCTTCACATGCCTTGATTCAATCCACTGACAGCACGTCAACCCCGGTATACCACATTGCTCCAATTCACTCTATTCCTTGCCCTCCTTTCACCCTCCTGCATGTTAAGGCCCCGATCACACAAAATCTTTTTCACTCCATCTTTCCACCTCCAATTTGGTCTCCCTCTTCTCCTCGTTCCCTCCACCTCCGACACATATATCCTCTTGGTCAATCTTTCCTCACTCATTCTCTCCATGTGCCCAAACCACTTCAAAACACCCTCTTCTGCTCTCTCAACCACGCTCTTTTTATTTCGACACATCTCTCTTACCCTTACGTTACTCACTCGATCAAACCACCTCACACCACACATTGTCCTCAAACATCTCATTTCCAGCACATCCATCCTCCTGCGCACAACTCTATCCATAGCCCACGCCTTGCAACCATACAACATTGATGGAACCACTATTCCTTCAAACATACCCATTTTTGCTTTCCGAGATAATGTTCTCGACTTCCACACATTCTTCAAGGCCCCCAGAATTTTCGCCCCCTCCCCCACCCTATGATCCACTTCCGCTTCCATGGTTCCATCTGCTGCCAGATCCACTCCCAGATATCTAAAACACTTCACTTCCTCCAGTTTTTCTCCATTCAAACTCACCTCCCAACTGACTTGACCCTCAACCCTACTGTACCTAATAACCTTGCTCTTATTCACATTTACTCTTAACTTTCTTCTTCCACACACTTTACCAAACTCAGTCACCAGCTTCTGCAGTTTCTCACATGAATCAGCCACCAGCGCTGTATCATCAGCGAACAACAACTGACTCACTTCCCAAGCTCTCTCATCCCCAACAGACTTCATACTTGCCCCTCTTTCCAAAACTCTTGCATTTACCTCCCTAACAACCCCATCCATAAACAAATTAAACAACCATGGAGACATCACACACCCCTGCCGCAAACCTACATTCACTGAGAACCAATCACTTTCCTCTCTTCCTACACGTACACATGCCTTACATCCTCGATAAAAACTTTTCACTGCTTCTAACAACTTTCCTCCCACACCATATATTCTTAATACTTTCCACAGAGCATCTCTATCAACTCTATCATATGCCTTCTCCAGATCCATAAATGCTATATACAAATCTATTTGCTTTTCTAAGTATTTCTCACATACATTCTTCACACATATATATATATATATATATATATATATCTTTCTTTTTTCTTTCAAACTATTCGCCATTTCCTGCATTAGCGAGGTAGCGTTAAGAACAGAGGACTGGGCCTTTGAGGGAATACCCTCACCTGGCCCAATTCTCCGTTCCTTCTTTTGGAAAATTAAAAAAAAAAAAAAACGAGAGGGGAGGATTTCCAGCCCCCCGCTCCCTCCCCTTTTAGTCGCCTTCTACGACACGCAGGGAATACGTGGGAAGTACTCTTAATCCCCTATCCCCAGGGATAGGTATGTTTGAGGGAATAGTGGTTCCAACAATGTTGTATGGTTGCGAGGCGTGGGCTATGGATAGAGATGTGCGCAGGAGGATGGATGTGCTGGAAATGAGATGTTTGAGGACAATGTGTGGTGTGAGGTGGTTTGATCGAGTAAGTAACGTAAGGGTAAGAGAGATGTGTGGAAATAAAATGAGCGTGGTTGAGAGAGCAGAAGAGGGTGTTTTGAAATGGTTTGGGCACATGGAGAGAATGAGTGAGGAGAGATTGACCAAGAGGATATATGTGTCGGAGGTGGAGGGAACGAGGAGAAGAGGGAGACCAAATTGGAGGTGGAAAGATGGAGTGAAAAAGATTTTGTGTGATCGGGGCCTGAACATGCAGGAGGGTGAAAGGAGGGCAAGAAATAGAGTGAATTGGAGTCATGTGGTATACAGGGGTTGACGTGCTGTCAGTGGATTGAAGCAAGGCATGTGAAGCGTCTGGGGTAAACCATGGAAAGCTGTGTAGGTATGTATATTTGCGTGTGTGGACGTGTGTATGTACATGTGTATGGGGGGGGGGTTGGGCCATTTCTTTCGTCTGTTTCCTTGCGCTACCTCGCAAACGCGGGAGACAGCGACAAAGTATAAAAAAAAAAAAAAAAAAAAAAAATATATATATATATATGTATATATATATATATATATATATATATATATATATATATATATATATATATATATACATATATATATATATATATATATATCTGAGAAGAACAGTTGGGTTTCAGAAGTGGCAGAGGATGTGTGGATTAAGTGTTTGCTTTGAAGAATGTATGTGAGAAATATACATGTGTATGTGGGTGGGTTGGGCCATTCTTTCGTCTATTTCTTTGCGCTACCTTGCTAACGCATGAGACTGCAACTAAGTATAATAATGATAAAAAAAAATCCTCATCATCATATTACATATGAATTTGCTGTTACCTGCATTTGCAAGGTAGAGCCAGGAATAGATGAGAAAAGTCCCATTTGCCTACATCCAATCTCTAGCAGTCATGTATACTGAAAAGAAACCATAGCCCCCTATCCACAGTTATTCTCCACAGACATTTCCATGGTTTTCACTGATGACTTATGTGCCCTGTTTCAGCCCAATGACTGAATGTCATCCCCTGTACACAACAATGCTTTAATTCACTCCATCTCTTGCAAGCATCTCACCCTACCACATGCTCAGGACATAATAACTCAAAGCATCTTTGACTCCCTCCAATTCTAATGCACATATCCACATAGTAAATCTCTACTCACTCATCCTCTCTATTTCCAAACTACTTCAGCACATCCCATTCAAATTTACCAATTATACGAAGCTATCACACTTATCTCTTACACTATCAATTCTAATATGATTCACCCTCCTCACATCACATACTGTCCTCCAGCATTTAATTTACATCACATCCACTTCCATTCTTTACAATCTACAGCCAGAGTCATGCCTGTACAGCACTGCTGGGAATAATATATCACCAAAATTAACTATCATTGCCCTTAAAGATGATGACTTCTCTTTTCACACACTCTTTAGTGCACCAAGCATCCAAAGTTACATCCACTCTCATGGCCACCCTCACGTATCTACAAAATTCCATGTCCTCCAACTCCTCTCTAATCAAACACACACTCAAACTGTCCTGTCCCCCCCCCTCCCACTTACTTTTATTCACAGTAACTCTCAACTAACTTTCACATACTCTCCAAAACTCAGATGAAAACTTCTGTACTTTCTCACTCAAGTCTGCCATCAACCCTGAGTCATCTCCAAACAGCAACTAATTCACCTACCCCCAGTCACCCACATTTTGTAGATCTGTTCCTCTCACCAAGACCTTCACATTAATTTCCCTCACTGTCCCATTCATTGACAGACGGCCATGGAGACATCAAACAACTATGACAAAGACCCATCTTCACCTGAAACAAATCCTTCTCTCTTCTCACTTGCACACATGCTTTTCTCTCTTGATAAAAATGCATCATTACTTCTAATAAGTTTTCCTCCCAGACCATATATTTGCAGAAACTTCCACATGGCATCTTGGTCTATCATATGCATTTTCCCAAGATCCAGATCCATAAATGCCACGTACAAATTCTTCAAAGTATTTCCCAACAAATCCTTCAAAGCAAACTCCTAGTCCACACATTTAAAGCCATACTGCCCCTCCCCAGTCTTATGCTCTATGAATGTCACCACCCTCTCAACCACTACTCTTCTGAACAACTTACGAAGTGTACACAACAGACTTTTACCTCTGAAATTTAAGCATTCATTTTTTTTCCATTTGCCTTTATATCATGGCACCATACAGGCATTTTGCCATTCCTCAAGAACCTCAACTCTTGCCACACATACAATGAAAATCCTGACTTTGCATAATGGCAGTAAAATAACCAATAAGGCTAGGATATGCTGCTACTGCAGTTGGAAATTGGGAAGAGTTTCAATTTCAGTGCCTCAAGGGGATGCTCTAGTTGTCTGGAGTATCCAAGTCTCAACCTGCCTTATCATGGTGACCTTGACATTACAACCTTAAGTGGAACAAAAGGGCGAGGTGTTGCCCAACTCCATTTTTTTCTTTTTTCTACAAACACGTGAGGCATGCTGGAGTTTGGTCTTTCAAACAATCTGAGAGCCCTGCTTCTTCTGGGAAACACTACACTGGAGGTGTCCTCTGCTAGTGGCTTGTCAAAGATAAGGCACTACAGGCTAAGAAGTGGCACTGGAGTCCACAAGTTCAAGTTATGCCAGAAAGTATAATGGACAAGCAATTGTGGGGGATGGCTCCAAATGTTAATAGAATGACAGGTGATTATAAAAGTAATGAGCTTGAGAAGAAATTCAAAAGTTATAGTTTGAACATGCTGGGGATTGGGGAAACCTATATCCTTGAGCAGGTTGTATGATGTGTGAATGGATATGGTGAATGCAAGCTGTGGGAGAGTGTGTACGAACTGGTATGGACAGAAATGAATGAAATCTACCAGAGAATAGGGAAAGATGGATGTACAGTTATACTATCAGTGAGACTGTGGGAGGGTGTTATACAGCATAGATGGAACAGATCAAGAATAGAGATAGCGAAAAGGAAAAACTGGAATTGTGAAGTATGCATGGTTATGTGTATATGTGCCTGTGAATATGAAGGCTGTGCAAGGTAAGGATGAAATGATACATTTCTGAAGAAATTTGAATGACTGTATTAATGGTTTCGAGAAGGATAGAAAGGTGGGTGTAATGGGGGATATCAATGCAGTGAAATTGATGAGATAGTTGGTAAATGGGGAGTGCCTGGAGTAAATGAGACTGGAGGTTATCTTGTGGGTGTCTGCACTGAGGGGGTTTTATTCCCTGCAGGAAACAGTGAACAAGTATGACAAAATAATAACACCAATAATGACAATAATAATCACAGAACAGACAGAGAAATGGCCTTATTCACCACATCCACATCCTATCTGTCATATATAATGTACAGACCTTTCTGCGACTTCCCCTGATTATTTCATACACCCTGGTTCAACCCAGTGACAACATATCTTCCCCTCAAAACCACATGACTTTAATTCACTCTATCCATTGCATGCCTCACACCCTCCTGCATGTTCAGGCCCTAAGCTTTCAAAGAATCTTACACTCCATCCTTCCACCTTCTCTGTGGTTCTAACCTTTTCCTTGTTCCTTCCACCTCTGACATGTATAATCTCTTTGTCACCATTTCTTCACTCATACTCTCCAAATATCCAGACCATTCCAGCACACCTTCTTCAGCTCCCTCATAGATACTCCTATTATTACCATATCTTTCTCTTACGCTATCATTTCTCATTCGATCAACCCTCCTTGCACAACATATTATCCCCATACATTTTTGCTTCCAGCACATTCACCTTATTCTCTTTCCTTGGATCAGACTTTCATATATGTTTCTGTAATGAGCTAATACTTGGGTTTCAACATTTTTAATGTTTTTTCATCTAGTTTCCCTGGCAAAATCCTGTGATTAACCTTGTCAAATGCTTGTGAAAAGTCAAGAAAAACAATGTCCATTATTTTTTCCTTGGATTAGACTTTATATATATGTCACTAAAATGAACTAATTGGTTTGCATATTTTTCCCTGGAACAAATAAATTCTTAATCTAGATGTTTGATATATGTCCTTTTATCACTCTTTAAAAAAATTTATTGCATGCGAACTCAAACTAATGTCTGCATTGTTTTGATATTAGTTTAGATCATCCTTTATGTGTAAGAGTGACATAAACCAATTTGTGAATGTTTGCAATTTTGATCTCATTCAGACTTTAATTCAATATCATGCTGTTTTTGTTATTTTGAGGAATAAGGCTGGAACTCCATATGGTGCTGGAGTTGAATTTTCTCTGTGTAATTATATCAGCTTCTGATATTTCAAAATCTATTAGTGCATTTTCATCACATTGGTTGATCAGTTCATCTTCAAATTTCATCTTACATTTTTCGAGTTGATATGTGTGTGTGCATGATGTCACCATGGTGTTCCATTCGTTTAAGGATGAGTTGATGAGGGAGGAAAATACGAGAGTCTTGAAGAGCAGGGCGAGTATGCAGTCTAAGGGGGATGAGAGGGCCTGGGAAGTGAGTCAGGTGTTTCCTGATGATAGAGCACTGGTGACAGATTCACATTAGAAACTGCAAAAGTTGGTGACTAAGGTTGCAAGAAAAGAAGTTGAAACTAAATATGAGTAAAAGCAAGGTTATGAGGTTCAGCAGAGCTGAGAGACTGTTAGACGGGGTGCTAGTTTGAATCGAGAAAACTTGGAGGGTGAAGCATTTTAGAAACCTAGAAGTAAACATGGCAGAGCAAAATTGGGTTACAGGTTAGGTTCTGGGAGCGCTGAGGAATGTGTGGATAGAGAGAAGACTATCTGGGAAGGCAAAAATGTGTATGTTTGAAGGTGTAGTAGTCCCAATAATAATATATACATGCAATGCATTGGCTATAGATAAGCCTGTGCACAGGAGGGTGGATATATTGGAAATATAATGTTTGAGGACAATATGTAATGTGATGTAGTTTGATAGTGTAAGAAATGAAAGGTAAAGAAAAAGGTGTGGTAATAAAAAGAGTGTGGATGAGAGAGCTGAAGAGGGTGTGTAGGAATGGTTTGGAGATAGGGAGAAAATGAGTAAGGAAACATTAACAGAGAGGACATAGTATGTGTCAGGAGAGAAAAAAGAGAACAAGGAGACCAAATTTGAGATGTAAGGATGCAGTGAAAAAGATTCTGAGTGACTGGGGCTTGAACATGCAAAAGGGGGAAAGGCATACACTGGACAGAGTAAACTGGAATGACATGGTATACTGGGATGACATGCTGTCATTGGATTGAACCAAGGCATGTGAAGCATCCGGGGTACACCATATAAAGGTAAGTGGTACTTGGTTGTGGATAGGAAAACTATGATTTTAGTGCATTACACATGACAAATAGAGAATGGATGTAAGCAGATGGGGCCTTTCATTGTCTATTCCTAGTGCAACCTCGCTAATGCAGGAAATAGCATTCAAGCATAACAGAAAAAGAATGAGCTGGATACAGATTTATATCATTCACTTAACATACTGCATATTTTCTTAGATTCATATTCATATTTATCTCCTACCTTAAATGGTCCAATCACTGTTTTCTTGTTTTTGCTATGTTCCTGAATGTAAACAGTAATTTTGGATTGTTTTCCATATTCTGTAGAACTTTTTCTTAATTCATATTTTGTTCTACAGGATTTCAAAACTTCTACATCTACATTCTTTATTATCTCATCTAATTCTCTTATCTGTTGTTTCTTTCACTGTAATCCTCTTCTTTTTTCAAACCATTCTTCAAATCATCTACAGTTTTCTGGCCTTAGATACTTTCCATTTTGTTCTTGTTTTCTTTTTCTTTGTTGTCTGTTCAATAATTACTTGTCCTAATCTCTTTGTATGTGTTTGTCTTTTTCACCTCACCAGGTCATTGTTCCTGAAGATCTCATTCCATTTTGCAATTAAAATCTTCTCAGTGATCTTTTGCAAGTCTCATTAGTCATGATGAAAATTATCACTCAACCCACTACTACCGTTGCTGTATCATGTTCGCAATTATATATTTTCATTTTATAAGCTGAGATGATTGCTGTATCATGTTCGCAATTATATATTTTCATTTTATAAGCTGAGATGATTTCTATGATACTGTGATCTCACAGACTTGAATCAATTACCTCTGTATCCAAAAAACAGTGCAATGTCATTTGTACAAATAAGATCTCTTGTGTTCCTCCCTCTTGGCAATCTGGGTTCACCTGCACAAGGCTTAATAAATTACTATATCGATTAGTCTTTGGAGCTGTTCTCTTCCATCTGATGATCCATTATTCTTTCATCTGTAACTGTGTTTGTATAAATCTACTTCTTCCTAACATTAAATAAATTGGAAGTTAAAAGTCACCAGTCCATATCCTTCAAAATTTCTTCAACTTTTAAAAAAATCATCTTAAAAGTCATTTGGTCCTATTTCTGGTTGTCTTCCATTTTTCCATTAAGCCCAGTTTCTAAAACATTAATTAGGACTGTATTGTTATCCTTTGCTTCTTGAGGGTCTCACTTATGAGACTTTATATGCATATATACATTATCTTCCCAGGATTTTCAGTTTCTTTCTTCATCCTTTGCTGATTCTTAAACCGAGTCTTTCCTCATATCTTTGAATATCTCAAGTGGAGCTGATTCACTTCTGTTTCCATAGATGTTTAATTCCAAATCATGTTGTGTGATTCCATTATCGCTATATTCCCATTTGTGCTAAATTAATCCCTATTTGGTTCTCAAGACTTCCATTGGTCAGGTGAGTATCTGAGGTTATCATAATCTGGGGAGAAATTGCTATGGTATCATTCCAATTTCTCCTGTTTTGATAACTCACATATGTTTTATGCTCTTGATTTATAACATCACATTTTGTTTTTCTTAAAGATAGTATATAATTTCTTTAGTCATATTCTGGCCATTCTTGATTTCATGTTCATGTGGTACCTTTAGAGATTTCATTAATTCTCCAAGTTTTCCTAGATTATGTTTGTTCCAGAATTTCTTTCTTTGGTTTCCATCTCTGTTCACAACTGTTTGCACAGTCACTGGCCAAAAGTATTTCCGCACAATGCCTGTCAAAATTTCTGTTGTACCAATTTCATTATGGATTTTGGTCTCATATACTTACAATATGAAACAGAACCAGACAAAATTTTCACAGATAATTATCCTC